>NW_006442508.1:3654677-3659962 GCF_000325575.1 Pteropus alecto | reverse complement strand
ATAGTAGCATTATCATATGACCCCATGATTCTACAACTAGGTACATATCCAAGAAAATCAAAAACTTATGGTCACACAAAAACATGTGCACAAATATTTATATCAATATTATTTAAATCAATATTATTCATAATATCCAAAGTGGAGTAAACAAAGTGTGGTTATATTTATACAATGAGAAATTACTCAACGGTGAAAAGAATTAATACATGTTGAAATTTGAAAACATTACACTAAGTGAAAGAAACCAATGTCAAAAGACCAGATATTGTATAATTCCATTTATATGTAATTCCCAGAATAAACAAATCTATAGAGACATGAAGTAAATTAGTGGCTGCTTAGAACTGGGTCCAGGAATGTGAGGATAGTGGGAGGTGTAACTGCTAATGATTACAAAATTTCTTTTGAGGGTAATGAAATGTCCTAAAAATACATAGTGGTGATAGTTGCACAATTTTGAGAATATATTAAAATCCATCAAATTGTGAAGTTTATGGTATGTGATTTATATATCAATAGAGCTGTTAAAAAATGAGAACTATTTAAATTGGCTGTTAGAGTTACTTTAAGGAAAGATAATAATAAAACTTTGAAGTATAATTATAAACAAATTATTTGTAAAGTATTTTTAAAATACTGATCCTGATATACACAGAAATAAGAATAATATTACTATTCCTTAGTTAAAATGCTTTGGCAATTTGTTATTTGAAAGCAGCTCATTCATTATCTTTATAAAAAGCAATCCACAACATATTTTTTAAAAAAAAAAAGAAAAAAATTTTTGTAATTAAAAAAAGTCATAGCTTAGTTTTATATCTTGCTAATTATTACTCTCTGAAACCTAGACAGTTAATTGAAAACTAAGCTTTGCTGAAGTGATACTTGTTTATTTCTAGTAAGATTTGCTGCATTTTTTTTTTTTTTAAAGGAGAGATGCATTTCTTTAGGTGACAAAAACCACAATTTTTCACCTTTGGGGTTTTCTCTCCTATAGTATTTGCAATTCACTTCTCAAACCTTGTTTTGTAGTAAGCACCTCTTCAGTTCACGATAATTCTTTTCTAAGAATTCTCATCTCACCTAGGTAATGTGCCCCATCCTTCTGACCATATGTGTCATGGGATAAATATGTGACATAAACTAAACTAATTTCATTCCCCAATTAAGTTCCATGAAGAAGTCCAATAAAGTGTGTTATGTGATACTTCATGACTAATACATAGTTCTATAAAAACTCATAGAATAGTTTCTTAACCCAGGCTCACAGGTACATAACCAGGCCCAAAAAACAGTGAAGAAAGAAAAGAAATCTGCAGTTTTAGACTACCCCAGGGTCCTCTTTGCTCCATAATATTTGATATGTACAGAATCCTTTTACTTCTGAAAGTTTCTGTTCTCCAATACAGTGATGCCTTGAAAGTGGTAAGAAGGGTGGTGTTCAGGAGTCCAGTATTCTTTCACTTTCTCCAAATCTTTTAATTTTCCAATGATTTTATCTTACTCAGTAGGGTTTAATTTTACACCCCTGGAATCTAGAGCAGGCCAGAATGAGAGTAAAAGGAGAAAGTACGTGCAGAGTACTGTAGAGGATTTTCATTTCTGAGATACCAAAAAGGCTAAAAAAAGTGTAATGTGTGCTTATTTTGGGCACATGAGAAGAAAAGCATCGTTGGAACCAAAGTAAACATTACTCATATGATTTATAGGGCATTGATACTAACAAAGGGCAATAAGCATTAAATTTTCTTTTTGAAAATATAATCACAACTACCTTAAGAATGCAAGAAGAAATCTAACTTTTGGGGAAATAATATTTAGAGGATTAGAACACATTTGAAAACTCAGGTTACTCAAAATGCTGATTCCTGAAATAAAATATGCCAATTTAATTACACATCAGTTCAGCTATTTTAGAAAGTATACTTCTTTGTCATTTGAGAAAATGAAAATTAGACATCATTAACTTCGAATACCTGAGGCTATTTCTGTTACTTATGTGTAGTATAAAATAATTAAATCCAAGTCCAGACACTGGGGAACAATTGTAGAGCAAGCTGTTTGTTTTCCATGTTCTGTGATGTCTTTTAGGAAAGCCATGACTTACCATCTTAAAAACAAAACAAAATTCTCTTTAGTTTTTTTTTGTCGCTTAGTTTCACTTTTTATCTCATCTTTCCTTCACTACCTCTACTTGTTTACCTCTATTCATTAGCTGAAACTAATATACTTTCTTCAGACATATCAGTTTCTCTGAAATATTGTATCACATATTTGCAAGTTACTAAGAAAGTAAATCTTAAAATTTCTCATCACAAGAAAATAATTGTTTGTGACTATGTAAGATGACAGATGCTAACTAGACTTATAGTGATCATTTTGCAATGTATACAAATAATGATGTGATATATCTGAAATTAATGTTATATGTCAATTATACCTCAATAAAAAAAAGTAGATGCATGTTTAAAAAGACCTGTGACAAACTAGGAAGATATATTTGCAACAGAAAAGAGTTTGTATATAGAATTTATTACATTTTAATTTATCAATGAAAGAGACTAGTAACTGAAAAAGTAAATGGGAAAACATGGAACTAGAAAAATTTCAGGGGAAATCTCAAAATATTTTATCTCATAAGAAAGAAATTATTTTTTAAAAAATTACCATTTCACATATATCTGAATAGAAATAAATTATGTGGGACAATATGAAGTGTTGGAAAGAATCTAGGATAGATGGAAAATTCTGAAATATGGTGGAAGTGTAAATAGAATCACTATGGAGAACAATTTAATGAACTTCACTGAAAATAAAAATATGTATTTATTAGATCCAAAACTTGTTATTAGACATATATAAAATATTTTTATAAATATTTACAAAGATGTGCTTGTTTTGACAAAACAAAAAAACAAATAAAAGGAAATGTACCTCAAAAATAAAATGTTGAATGAAAAAAAACGTGTATTAAAACATAGAAAATAATACCAAAAGCATAATTAAAGGATACATATACATGTAGAAAAATAGCTGGGTTTATATTCCAGTTCCAGAATTTATAATATGAACATACTTGTGTGATTTATTTAAACTCTTTGTGCCTTAGTTTCTTCATCTATAAAATCAGTTATTTTGACAATTAAATGAGTTGTTATGTGCAAAGTACTTAGAAGCACTCAGAAGAGTCCCTGTTCTATAGTGAATATTCAACAAATATAGTCAATACTTATTTTATTTTATTCCTTCTGCTCCTCCTTTTCCTTCTTCTTATTATTAAAATATGAGCTAAAGAATGTATGCCAATTTATGATGGTGCTTGTTTCTGGGGGTAGAGGTAAATGAGACCAGGAATAAAATATAAATGGACTTCACCTTTGTTAGTAATATTTGATTTCTTTTAATTAAAAATATAAAACAAGTATAGGAAAATTTTAATCTGTACCTATTCCATGTCGTGGGCACAAAGATATTCATATATTTATTATTATTCTCTGAACTGTTTTCCAAGAAAAAACTCCTCAAAATATGATAAGGCATCTGAAATTTTAAATATTTCTTTTATCATAGACCTTGTTCTACTATAGTGGCTAAATAGTTTGAAAAAATTATAGTTAAAAATTTTTATAACAAAATATTTATTTTTTTAAATGAATTTAAGCAAATAACTTGTCAGAGGATTTATAAATGGAGTATTCACATTTCCTATCACTCAAGTGAGCACAGTGAAATGAGTCTACGAATACAGTATTATATAAGATATTGTACATGTTCTTTCGAAGCCAGTATGGGAGTAAATATCCAAGTTTGAAAATGGAAAGGGCCTGAAGTTAGCATTTTTAGGGGAAAAAAAAAAGTGTGACATTTGTTTACCATTATCCTTTTAATAATTAAAATTGCATAGAGAAACCTGCTAACATTAGCAGAAAAGGAAGAACCCTGTCATCTGGGCCTGTCAGTCCTGCCAGAGATATTTGTTCACTCTACTCAGTGAGTTTTCTCTTTGGTGGGGGGCCTTTCATTCTGGAATTTAAGACAAGACTCTGATTTTAATGAATTTGTTCTCTGTAAATACAATTTTGTCAGACTTGTTAGACTTGTTCCAAATTTTACTTTCAAAGCTATTTGAAACATATTGTCTATTGTAACTAAAGTTTGTAATAATGAAATGGTTTGTTACAATTATGTAGTAAGCAGATTGATTCTGCAGGCCTTAGAAAACAAATCTGGATGTGATTATTCTTAGTTCAGTTGTTGAAAAAATATAGCCCCTCTTCTCTCCTTCTATGTTATCTTACTTTATATATTAGGGAGACCCTGAGTCATTCTAAGTCTTTTCACTGTTTGACAGAATGGAAAATGAGTGTGTGGTATGAATGTTACCAGTGTTCATCAAATAGGGCTAATGGCTGAGTTCGTTTTCATTATGCATTTCTTATAAACTTTATTATAAAACATTTGAGCAACTATAATTACACAGTGCATTTACTTCCTCAACCAGAAAGAAGTCTAGCTTACTAAATAAAGTAAGAAATTAATGACAGCATCCAATACTCTTACACAGGATCTAAATGAGATAAACAGGAATATGCACATTCTGGAAAGATAACGTAAAAGAAAAAATATGCCTGACTAAAGTGGGCTTCCAAACCAACCAAGAGAGTGCTTAAAAAGAAAACTAGGAGTAGAGAATACATCATATTTTATGAGTTAAAGCTTTCAAGGAAAAAAGACAAATTATTTTTTAAAAAAATAAAACTAAAAGCAACAATTGTAGCCATGAGAATTATACAGAATAAGTAATACTTTTACAATGATTTTAAGCAAAGGGAAATACTAGAGAGAAAATAAATGAGAGACATGAAAATAACATTGATTCTAAAATGTCTAACAGCCCCTATTTAATTACCTTTTCTACTTATCTTTAAAAGACATATAAGATCTTAGCAAAAAGTAACCATGTTAAAATAATAAATATGTATAAAAAGAATAAGATGATTCAAATGAAAATGCATATAAATCTTGAAGTTTATCTAAATAAGATAAAAGTTTAGCAGTGAAAGGATCAATGCACTTTTTAAAAAATGAATGTCTTGTGTGATATTTTGGAGTTATGAGTTATGAATTGAAGTAAGATGAATTACACTAGTAGGAAAAAATAAAAACTTCAAGAAGATTGTGGAATAAATATATCGTGATGAGAAAAAATCCCAAATTCTGAAGATAAAAAAGGAATATGATTATTTAGCATCCCGATGCAAAAAAAAAAAAAAAAAAAAAAA
>NW_006442508.1:3622612-3654647 GCF_000325575.1 Pteropus alecto | reverse complement strand
GAGAGAGAGAGAGAGAGAGAGAGAGAGAGGAAAACTAAACAAAACTCCAGAAAAAAAGAAAAAAGAAAAACAAAAATCCAAACTTGTTAAACATTGTATAATTAACAGAGTAAAATCACTCAATAATTTAATTTAAAATGTATTTTGGTAGAGAAGTCATGATATTTTATTTTTTATTTTAAGTCAAATGAGGATTACAGCATAGGCTATAACCTTAGCTGGAGGATGTAAGTTTAAAATTAAAGTGAGTAATGAGAAAAGAGTCTAATTATATTTTAAGGCTCCAAATTGCTTAGAACTGATTAATTTGCATGAAACTAAAAAGTTTTGGCAAAGTGATAAATAAGAGTTGGTTCACAATTCTTGAGTAAATATTTGATAATGCAAAATTAAGGAGGTAAATCTCTTCTGCCCTAGATAATGAGGGAGAATAACAAATTTATAGCCAGAGTTACTATAACATTTTTTCCTTTTTAAAGATGAATCATATTCTGGTTTGAAAGACTGAATGCTGCTGGCTTTAGCAGGAGACTTCAGAGGAAATGAAATCCTTAAAAGGGGACAGGGGACGACTACAGTAATTGCTAGGTAGAGGTGAGGTTGGGACATAAAGGTGCAATTTAATAAATGAGAGTTGGAAATGAAGGAAGAATAAATAGAAAGACACTAAATACTATAGCTAATAGAAATTGATATATAAATCAATGTGAGTTATTTGATGAGACTTCAATTCTGTATACAATTCATTTCAGCTCAAATAACTTTTATTATGGATTAGGCAGTGTGCTAAATACTGGGTTTGCATTAAAGAGATTGATGTCTAAATTAAGGGCCACAAAGTAAATGACTACAGGGACTAGAGTTGTTTAAAAAAATAAAAATAAAATTGTCCCAATATTAAAGAATGAGATAAAGAGAGGATTATAGCAAATGTAAACAATTGAGATACCTTCTTAAGGAACACCTGCTTCTCAGAAGGAACCATTGCTACCAAGAGACAATGTGGGCTCAGTGGTACTAATATTCCTTCTCTTGTCTGCTCTCCTCTCCCCTTCTGTCCTCTTTCTCTCTTCTTTGTTCTCTTTTTCTCTTCCCTTTCATTCCCTCCACTCTCCCCTTACTCTCTCCTACTTTCCCCGTTTTTTCTATTCTTTTTTGTTTTCATTTTTTAACAGAAGTCAGAAGGCAAAATTTTATGCTGTATTCCAATTTTCAATGCTATCAATTAGCTATAAGAAAGGAAACACTAGAAGGACATACAAAATATGCATATGGGAGTAGATATAGTTCATGGGCTGTCATTTTCAAACCCTGGTCTAAATAATTTAGTTGCCACAATTTAAATTATGCAATTAGTTCTGGATTGAGGATAACCCAAAACACAGTTAGTGAGTTACCTGTTCCATTAAGTCAAACTAATCTTAATTGGAGTTAAGGTAATTCATAGGAGTAAATTTCTCACTTTATTCTCTGATGACAGATTTAGAGAATGGTACTTACAGTGCACCTGTTAATATTTCACTATTAACAAAAGAGCATGGTCTTTTGTTATTAACATTATTTAATTTATGTATGGCTCTAAATTGGAAATTGTCCCAGATATATGATTAAGAGAATGAGGAAATTATTCAGAATATCTTCAAAGATTTTCCTGACAATAAGATCAATTGTGCCAAGAAGACCTTTTGCAAAAGACATTGTGGAAATCCTACTGCCAGAAGCATATAGAGTTAGATTGCACAGAATCAAAGGCCTTAAACTGTAAAGAACAATCCTGCTGGTCATCCAAGGTATGGCCTAGATAATACAATAGTTAGTTTTCATCTTTAATACAAGCTTTTCAAAGACAGGGTGAAATTCATTATTAAAATCTTCACTGTGGCTCAATGTGTTTTAAACTTTCAAGCAGCTTAATCTAAGTGCGAACATATAATTCTTTGTATTGTTATGAATGCCCTTTGAAATATTTATTCTTTGATTCATCTCATATTATGAAAAATAATTAATCATATTCTCAATCATTAAATATCGCTTCACGCTTAGAATTGCAGAGTCTTTTAATCTAACTTAATAAGTTTATTTTTCACAGGCCGTTTTCATCTTTTGTGGATCTCATAGTCTAGCATGAAACATAAAACATCTAGGAACTTAGCGAATCTTTATCAAATTGAATTAATTAAAACTTATGAAGCAGTCCAATGATACTAGGAGTCATGTGAGTCTGAGAGTAGATCAAAGATGAACTGTACACAAAGAATCTTATTTTTTGTTTAGATAGATATTTGAAGCAATTAAACAGTGACAAGCATATTTAATTTCTCTTTAGAAATTGAAATTTTATAGCTGCTATTTTTTAACTGCTGCATTACACTATTTATAATAAGAAAGTAAAAATGTTTCATTTTATAGTTTTTGGGAAAGAGACATATCTGTCGTGATGAAGTATACATTTTTTGCTGTCATTTCTTACTTCGAATGGCTCTTCTATTATAAACTCAATTTAGTAAAGAGGCATAAGGATATAGTAAAAAGTTTTTTAAAAAAAAACTAGTGGAAAATTTGGATCCTAATGCTTGTTTTATCATGTTCTAATGATGTGGTCTGACCATGTCAATCACCTTTCTGAGAATTAATTTCTCAGCAGCCTAGAAAAATAATATTTAGCATTTTTGTGTTTAAGCCACCCAGACTGTGACACTTTGTAATGGCATCCCTAGCAAACTAATTCAGGCCCTGTGTACTATGAGCACTGTACTATCTGTCCAGTGTGCTTTTCCCTTGCCACAGTGGCAGTATTCTAGAATGCCAGGAATACTGGCAGTGTTCCAGGCAGTGGCTGCTACATATTGTGACTGCTACACATTTGTGCTCAGAGATTATTAAAGTCGGTAAATATTCTTAAGAATGACACAAATATATTTATGATAAGACTATGGAGGAAAAGTACAACCTTATATTTGCATAGTAAAACAACTTTTGAATGAATTTTTTATTTGATTCACATCTTAACCCTTTCAGACACAAAAGTGTCACCATAAATAAAAAAATTTAAAAAAGCAAAAAAATAAAAAAATCATTATAAAGTAAAAAATAAAATAAAATAAAATAAAATATTCGTGGTTTTATCTGCATTTTACAGATTAGGAAGCTAAAGACCAGCAAGGTTAAGTGAGTCACACAGACTCATATAACAAGTAAGTAGAAAGATTTTTTGTTTGTTTGTTTGTGTGTTTGTTTTACTTAGAACCAGTTCTTTCCAACTCCAAATAATTTTGTTTTTATCTACTATTGCCATAGTTCTCTGAAGGAGAGAGAAATGAATTCCAGAAGATCAAGTTAAGTGTCTCACTCAGTCATAAAAATTATAGAACTAGTTATTTCTGAAAATTGCACCTGACATCAGCTAAACAAGTGATTTCTTTTTAGTCTTTTTTATATGCTATAAATTTATATCAAAGGTATAATTATAATTTTAATAGAATCTAAAAATTATTATGTTCTATAATTATCATCATAGAAAACCCAGTTTTATTTGCTACTAACAAATTACACTATTTTTTCTATATGGGACATGAGTTTAAGTCTATTTTGTTGGATATTAGTATTGCCATCCAAATCTTTATTTTTTGTTTCTATTTTCATAAAATGTCTTTTTTCATCAAGACACTCCCAGTCTGTGTGTGTCTTTCAATCTGAAGTGAGTCTCTTATAGGCAACATATAAAAGAGTCTTGTTTTCTTTTCCTTTCAACCACCCTACGTCTTTTGATTTGAGCATTTAATTCATTTACATTTAATGTAATTATTGCTAGATACATAGTTATTGCCATTTTATTATTCATCTTTTTTTTTTATCTTTCTCTTTGTTTTTCTCATAAAAGCCCCTTTAACATTTCTTGTAATATTGGTTTGGTGTTAGTGAATACCTTTAAGTTTCTCTTTGTTTCTTTAATTCAAAGTGATATCCTTGCTGGGTAGAGTAATCTAGGTTTAGGTCCTTGCTTTTCATCACTTTGAATATTATCTGCTAATCCCTTATTCTGTCCTGCAAAGTTTCTGTTGAGAAATCATCTGACAGTCTTATGGGAGCTAGCTTGTAGATAACTAACTACTTTTCTCTTGCTGCTTTTAAGATTCTCTTTTTGCCTTTAAACTTTGGTATTTTAATTATGATTTGTCTGGGTGTGGGCCTCTTTCAGCTCATCTTGTTTGGGACTCTTTCTGCTTCCTGAGCTTGTATGTCTATTTCTTTCACTAGGTTAGGGAAGTGTTTCATCATTATTTCTTCAAAGAGATTTTTAATTGTTCCTCTCTCTTCTCCTTCTGTTACCTCAATGATGGAACTGTTGATATGCTTGATGTCATCCCAGAGGCCCCTTAAACTATCCTCATATTTTTGGATTCTTTTTTCTTTCTGCTGTTTTGATTGGGTGTTTTCTACTACATTATCTTCTAATTTGTTGATTTGATCCTTTGCTTAATCTAATCTGCTGTTGATTCTTTCTAGTGCATTTTTCATTTCAATTGTATTCTTCATTTCTGACTAGTTCTTTTTTATGTTTTCTATCTCCATTTTTATGCTTCCTATCTCATTGTTGAAATTCTCACTGAGATAATTAAACATTTTTATAACCAGCATTTTGCACTCTGTATCTAGTAGATTGCTATCTCCAGCTTGTTTAGTTCTTTTTCTGGGGTTTTGTTCTATTATTTCATTTGGGACATGTTTATCTCTTCATTTTGGCTGCCTATCTGTGTTTGTTTCTTGTATCAGGTAGAGCTGTTATGTCTCTCAGTCTTGGTAGGGTGGCCTTATGTATTAAGTGTCCTGTGGGGCCCAGTGGCACAGTTTCCTTGGTCACCTGAACCTGGTGCTCAGGCGTGTGTCCTTTATGTAGGTTGTGTGTGCCCTTCTGTTGTAGATGATCCTTGATAGTTGTTGGCATGTCAATTAGAGGGATTGACTCTCAGGCTGATTGGTTGTGAGGACTGATGTGAAGTCGTTGTGCAGGGGCTGACCCTATGGAGTAGGATTCATTTTTGTAGGGCTCCAGTGCCTGCCAAGTCTGCTCTTTTGGTGTGTTGCATATGGAGTTGGTTGGGTGGTACTCTGGTGTGTTATAAAGTGGGTCACTGGATGTGTTGGTGCTGGGGCCTCTTGTGAGGGGCTCTGTTTCAGGCCAAGTTCAGCCAGTGCCTGTGCCCTGAACATGACCACTTGGTATGAGCTACAAAGTGACCTAAGGATGGTTATCAGTTATGTAGGCCATGGAAGTGCCTGGGAGAGGCTAAGCTGTGAAGTGTTAGGCTTGCAACTGCTTAGCATGAAGTAGAGGGCAGGCTGATGCCAGACACTATTTGTTTGAGGTTTGTGTCCATTGAGAGATTTTAGGAAAGTTTACAGCATGAGCCAAGACAGACTGTTTATATGGAAAAGCAATTAAAAATGGATTAGTTGGGCCTGAAATTTGGGTAGAGTGGGGACTCAGAGAATCACCTGAGTGGGGCAAATGGTGTTAGGCAGGTTGATGGAGACTCAGATATAGTGGCTACTTGCATCTGCAGGGTAGGTTGGGGAGGGCTCAATAAAGAAACAATGGCTTCTGCCAACACTTCTGTCTGAAAGAAAGCTGCCCTTCCAGGCCTCACCCTGGAGTCAGACAATTTAGTTCCTTCGCATTTGTCCATGGTGCCTTTCAAGCTGCTGCCCTAACACTGGATCTCAGATCAAGTGAGTCCATCAACAAGTAAGGTCATGTGTGGGCCCTTTCAGAGGAGTTCCTGGGACTCCAGCAGCCCTCTCTCTCATTCAGCCACAATCTCTGCTGGTTTCCACAGCCAGAAATTGTAAGGATTTCTCTCTCTGTCCCTGGAATGCTGAGATGGGAGCCAGTGTCAGACTGGGACCCCTCACTCTTCAAATAGAACCTCTGCAGTTGAGGTATCCCTCCTGATTTTTAATTGCCACACAAAGGTGTAGGGTCTGCTCATTCTACATCTTCACTCCTCCTACCAGTCTCAAGATGGCTTCCATATGTCCTTAGTTACAGACCTTCTTTTCAGCTAGACTTCAGGAACTTCTCAATGATGGTTGTCCTGTAGTTTAGTTGTAATTTTGATGTGGTCTGGGAAGAGACATGTACAGCATTTACCTGCTCTCCCATCTTAACCAGAAAACCTCCATTTATCTTTCTTAATAATAGTACCTGCAGATAGGTATTTATAGGTAAAGTAAAGATAAAATAAAATAATTTATGTGTAGCTCTTGACACGGTGCTTTTCATATAATTAAGTTGATAATGTCCAGTTGTTGAGGTATTGTTGTAAACAAAAAAAAAGTAAAATTTCATAATATCTATTTATTTAGTCTGTTTTTTCTTTAAAAAAAAGAATTATTTCAAAACAAGAAAGAACAAAGTAAAGAATAAAGAGGACTTTAATGCTGATAATAAATGAGGAACTAATAAGATCAATGATATCTTTGAGAATTGTCTCCCTTTGCCACACGTAAGGTTTCATCAGCTCTCACTTGAATTGCCAATTGATGCAATAACCATCCAGACTCTGGTCTCTCACTAGTCCTATTGTTCCATTCATGCTGTCAACACTGACCAAATAACAGATCATATTATATCACTCTCTATTTAAACTCTTTAATATATTTTATTCCTATAGAATATATTTGGGATGGTATTCATGGCTCTTATCAAATTGCACTTCATTTAAATCTCCAGCTTAATTTCCCTCTACCCACCTCTGTCAATTACTCATTGTACTGACATGTAGTTGTGCACTGTTACTCTAACAGCATGGTTTTTTTTTTTTTTTCTGCTTCTTTATGCCTTAGCATAGATTATTATCTTGACCAAGAGTACTTTTCCTACTCCTTTTTTCTTAATAAAAAATTCACTTTTTCTTTAAAATTTAGTTTAAATATTACCTTTTTGAAGCCTGTCTCAAATCTCCAAGGAGTTTATTTAATCTTATTCTTCTCCCAGGCCTCTGTAAAAAATTCTGTTATGAAACTTACCATATTTATTCAAAAGCTTATCTTCTTCACAGTATTTTGAGTCCCTCAAGGACAAAGAACATGTTTTGTATTAATTCTTGAAACACTAATGTATAGAGTGGTATCTAGGACACTTTATTAATGTGCATTAGTTAAATAAATAAATATGTTTAATCTTAGGACATTTCTAGAATATATTTTAAGCAATAAAAAAATTCACATTTTAGGGAAAAGTGGGTGATCAGTATATGAAAATGAACTTTTTAAAAAATATGTATTTATATTGTTTTTGTAGAAGAGACTCACAATTATTTCCCAGAATTCATTTGTTTTTTTCACTTTGCAGTAGAATACCCAATTTTTAGTTAAGCACTTGGGCTCATGGAATTTTTAAAATGTACTTTTAGCTTATTTTCCAGAGATTTGGCTATATAACTAACTTTTGGGCAATGAGATATAAGTAGAAGTGCCATTTAACAGCTGCCAGATCTTTTTCTAAAACAAATTTGCTTTATACGTTCATCTATACTTTTCTTCTTTGCTACTGCCTTGAATTTTGGTATGATAATTAGAGCTGAAACAGCCATAATAAATAATGACTTAATCTCGAGATTGGAAGCCATTTGTGATGAAGGAAACTGGTAGAATCTGGGATCTTGAGAACTGTATAGAACAGAACAACCATACTAGCTTTGGAATGTTTATTTTGAACTTTTAGTGGAAAATAGACACATTTCTATTATACTTTAATCCTGGTTCTGTTACATTGACTATGGATTCGCTGACAAAATTCAAGGCATAACTGATTATTCAGAGTTGCATATACATTTTGAAATAAGTGTATTACAGAGCTATTAAGAGACTTGCTTAATGCCACAGGGCTACTAAGTGGTAAGATGCAAAGCACAGTTGGACTCCGTGCCTTCTATTTTTGTGTCATCATGGACCTATGTAACTTCCCTAAGCTTTTGTGTCTTTATTTGTGGGGAATTAAAAGGTCATCTCAGAAAATGTTTATAAATGAGATGATGCATTTTGAAGGCTTAAATGTTCAGTAATGTCCACTGCTTTCCCCACAAGAACTGTCTCTGCTAGATCTGTGAAAGTAGAGAAATACTACTGACAGTTTATCAGAAATCCAGGAAAGTACTTGGTAGATTCTCTTGGGTGTGACATTCTTGTAGATGATATAGAAAAATGTGTTAAGTGATAAAGCAGTTCAATGAATACATAGATACCACCAAATGTGTTGTTTAATAAATAGTTGTCACCTTGGAGGGTGTTATCTTATTGTATGTCATAAAATTTTCTATTTAGCCTCATAACTTTTTACCAGTGACTTGGATGAAGAGATGTTCTGAAATTTGTAAGTGATGTAATGCTGGCAAGGGAAGCAAATGTTTTAGGTGATAAAATCAAAGTTCAATAGTTTTATCCAATAGTTTTAACTTGAACTCAAATTAACAAGAATCTTAACACAAATAAATTGAAATTCCAAATTTACAATAAAAGTATCAGTTGCAGAAGTACAGGACTGGGATATCTGGCTTAATAGAAGCTAGATAGAGTTTTACTTTAAGTTTAAAGGGAGCCAATAGTAACTAGGAAATGTTATAATATTATTTTTTGTTGTTGTTAATAAAAATCTAGATTAGGGCTTCTCCAAGTTTGAGCTGTAGAAAATTTAGGTCAGAATTCTTTGGAATATTTTTTTAAATATTCATATTCACCCAAATCTATAGATTTCTGGAGAAATGCATTTAAATTAAATGTCATAAATATTTCTCAGGAGACAGGGGCTTTAAATCTTGAAAATTGTTGGTTTGAATAAGTAGAGTCCCACTTTTAGAATATTTTCTTCCATTCTGAAAACTGCATATTAAGAGATACAGTTGACCTTAAGTTCATCCAGAATCAGAAACAAATTGTGACCCTCTCAATTTACTTGGAAGGTGTAAGGTAATCACTAAATCCAATGTATACTTCCAATCAAAAACTAAATAAACATTTTAATTTATTGATGAGAAGGATATGAACTATGCCATATTACATGTGGAATAGTTTTATATTGCTAAAACTATGTACTCTCCAGTGACCATATCCTTTGTGTAGCTTTAAAACTCTCCTAAAATCTCAGTGAAAACATGTTGTTTTTAAAGCCTCTCCCTAGCTAAAACCACTGCTAACAGATATTTTTCGGCATTTGCCAAGGAATTCTACAATGTGAGCATTAGTGATGAAAAGAGATATGGTGTGTTCGATTCAAGTGAAATCATTGATTTGTATAAGCTTTGTCCTGTTCAATCTTTCAGAACTGACTGACCTAGCAAGAAATACAAAATCTATCTTATTATATCTTCATATTATTATGCTTATTGCCCTTGAAATAGTTCAAATTGAACTCTAAGTTCAATTTTTTATGAATATAATTTAAAAATCAATTTAATTCTTAAAGAGTTTTATTTCATCAGAGCTCCTAAGCTAATAACTTTTTACATTCTTTATGGTATAAGAGAAGTGATATTTGCGGATAACAAGTCCAAAAGTTATTTAATACTGTTTGTTGCCAATTTAATGTATTAAGCATTCACAGATAACCACACAATTTTTTAATTGTCAATTAATAAAGTTCTCTGAACAGAGCATGTGCATTTTAAGAGTGTCCTAAATATACAGATTCTAAGTCCCTACATTCACATGATATAGTTGAGACATGCATAATTCATTTTACTTTATGATAAGTAACAACATAACTTTTGAGTCAGGATTGGCAACTGTTTCTATTTTGAGGGAATAGAGAGAAATATACTTCAGGAAGTTGAAATTAAGTAAGTAAAATGAGAACGTTAAAGTATGATCATTGTCATGTAAGGGTTAGAGCACACACTTGTAAAAAATTACCCATTAGAGACAGAATGACTTCCTCATCAAGATGTGCTGTAACATGATTAATGTATTACCCTATCTAAAAAAAGATTACATTATTTAGGAGATGTGCTGCTTGGTCACAGAGACAGGAAAAGGAAGGTCTCAGAAGCAAATTCTGCTGATGTATCTATAAGCATCTCTAAAGGTTAGAAGGATAGGATCCATGGGATAATCCAATCTGAGACAGAGAAGTGTATGTTAGATTATTTTAGCTTATACTTTTAATCAAATTACTAATGATTTTTAAATTTTAATTTTTATTAATATTATATATTACACAAAACCAGATATCTATACAAGGTATCTTACAAAAGGCTGTAGTCTCTTTCCCATCTTCTTTCCAGCCAACTTTTAACAAGTCCTTCTGCACCCACTTTCATCTCACTTTCTTTGACATTTATATCTAGATTAGTTTATATTACTACTTGTTATTTATATCTTTATATGCTTACTTCCTATTGAGGATGATGTTGATTTAGCTCTTCCATAACTAGCTTTGCCACAAGCATTTGTTTCACCCCTCCTCCAACACAATTATATTATTTTTGTTTATATCATTATTCAGTTGTTATTATTATGTAAAAATATTAACAGCTGAGCAGTGTAATATAACAAAAACGACAACAGCGGTGACAATGCCACATTCTTTTTCTAGCATTCACTCAGTGCAAGGCAGTAATTTTATTTCCTTTTTCTACATTCTTATTCTTGGAATTCAAAATTTATTTCTTATTCTTTTTTAAAAAAGATATTCAAGTATTTTAATATTGGCCTCTCAATTATGTCTCCTCAGTTCATTAAAAAAAATATGTAGCACACTACTAATTTCATCTTTTTCTTGACTATCCTTCCTGAATTCTCTCCTCCATCAGTTCCAATCTGGCTATTGTCTGAATCCACTGGGCAGACAATACCACCATCCTTTTTATTTCCTTCACATCTCTTATTAGTAGCATAAATGTTGAGAAGTAGAGTAGGTTTTCACAATCACAAAAAGGGGATCAAAGGTGGGGAGGTAAATCAAAATAAAACAAAACCAAATTAAAAAAAAGAAACCACAAATATACATTGCACATATTTATCTAAGGCCAATTCCATTGACTCTGTAGAGAAAAGAAATCCCTTCAGACTCTGTCAAAACTTGACATGATAGTCTTAATGAGAAGATGGGAGAAGTTGCATTAGGTTCTGTTACTCAGATGTATTATTTCTTGTGGGTCCCAGGCCTGGCTCATGGCTAGGAATAGGACCCCAGATTTAGAATGCTATATTAGTGTAGTAGGGCGGCTGTGCTTAAAATATGTAAAATAATTCAGCTTATTGTATCACGCATGTGTGGCTGAATGCCACTATTGTACTCTGATATGTAGGAGCCATGTGATCCCCTGGGGAGCAGAAGGGGAGCACAGGAAGGGGAGCAGAAGAAGAGCGGAAGCAGAAGCATTCTGCCTGCAATAAAGTTGGTGCCTGCCGTTTCATTCCCATGTCGGCCTCTTGTGCATTCTTCCAACTGGGCATCTCACAACCGAAACCTTCCCTTCTTGATCAACTCAGCGCTGACATTTCTAATGGAAAAAAGAATGGTAAATAGACAGTTGTTCCTTGCATCTCAATAATGACAAATTTATAAAATATTTGGAACTATAATGTACTTACCTTTATTGTTTATCTCCAAGAGATCTTTGCCCATATTTAAGCAGTATGGTATCTTTGTCAGTGCTATACTTAGAATTACACTGATTACACTGAATACATTGATAAGTTCAATAAAAATAAAATTTTTATTTTCATACATGTAAAACTATCAGGAAAATATTTGTGAAACTCAAGACCTAGATATTGTTATTTAAGGAACTTAAGTGAATAAAAAAAGCCACTTTAAATGTTAGTTCATGATAATATTTCAAAGGTAATTCCTTATTGATAGATCAAAAAAATGCTAAAAATGAGTTTAATAGATTGCATGACATGAAAGAAAATTGACTGAGTATGGCAATTTTTTACTGTTTAAGAAAGTCAGATTCATTGTTGTCACTGGAAGTGCTCAAAAGAAACTTATTAACCAATTTAGAATAAAAATAAATTTCTATAGTTAATGCTGTCACCACATTTGACATTTGAAAACATATGACTGAATGCTTGTCTTTATGCTTCTTGTGTAATATGTGAAAATAAGTCACATAGCATTTATCAAACAAACAAACAAACAAACAAAAAACATTTACAGCCATAAAAAATGTGACATTAAATAAAATTAAAACTGGTTTGCCAGGGTATTATACACAATGACATGTTGCTTGAAGGAAATCTGCTTTATTAGAAATAAACAAACACTAGTGGGAAATAAATTTGTTTCAAATTTCAAATGTAGTTATGTTTCAATATTGTTCACTCACGTTCAGCACCACTGAAATGTTTAGTTGTTTCTTAAGCACTAATCTTGCTTTGCTGTCTTTACATCTGGTATTCTTCTCTAGTGTTACCTCCTTGAAGAGACCATGCCTAATTATCTAATCTAAATAGCATAGGAAACATACTCTGTTTCTTAATTTGCTTTCTTTATCTTCATATCTCCTAGAAATTCCTCTTCCAGATCAATTTTTTAATTTTATATTCTCTTTTTTATTCATGAATTTGCTTATTATCTCACTCCCTCAATAGAATGTAAGTTTCATGAGTATATTTTTTCTTATTTGCCACTGCATCTTCATGCCTATATCACGGCCTGGCAAATAGTAGCCACTCAAACATTTATTTATTAAACAAACAAACAAACAAATAAATAAATTTATTTTTTCTTCCCCCTTCTCTAAGTCAGACTCCTCCTGAGTATACCATCAGCATATAATGTGATCCCCTCTTGAAGAAAAGGATCGTTAATTTTTAGTTGCTTAATCTGAGTGATTGTCGTTCCTACTCTTCACACAGATGTATCACTTGAACTTCACTCTCCTTTTGGTTGTTTCATTGTAGTGAATATTTAACACTGAAGAATGATTATAACTTTGAGGAAGAAATTCTTTTTAGTCTGAGATTACAGATTCTGTTTGGATCATATATTGGTGCCAGGAGGTAAAACGCAAAACAATTTTAGTAAGGGTAACAGTTTCACACATAAAACATAGCTTTAATTATAGTAATTTTGTTTCAAAATGATTCTCCTTTATTTTATTTTCTTCTTCTTTGTGCTGAATTTATGCTTATGTTTGTCTTCATTGCAGTTGTAGAGAGAAGTAAACAAAGGGAAAATCTGTTATTATTGGTGTTTTAAAATTAATATCTTGTTTTTACCCTCTTTTGTGTCCACTATCTTTTTTTGGTAACTGCAAGAATACAAAAATGAAGATAGTGGGAAGTTGGTTCCCAGTATCACATCAAGTATAAGTATTAATGTTGGAATAAGATGTGGGTGCATTCTCTCTCTCTCTTTTTTTTTTTTTTAGCTAAAGTTAAGGCAAATACAGTCATATCAAAAATAAGGCACAAAAGATGTGTAGAGATATTGACAATGTAGAGATTCAACAAAACTCAACCATACATCATAGAATTTGTCCAATTCTATGTGTGATTTATGGTATTCTGAGGCTCTGACCAGTGACCATCAGACCCTCATTGGTTCTATTCAAAACATAGAGATGGGTTCTCTCTGGTCTATGAAGGAAACTTTAGTTTTAGGTTTTTGGAGTGTCTATTTTTCAAAAGCTAATCAGGGCGAGCTAATTCTGTATTTGTATTTGTCTTTCTCTTCATTCAAGTTTGTAGTTCTCAGAACTGAGCACAGTGCATTTGACTTTGCTCAGTTAATATTTTTGAAATGAATTAATTTGAGTTGCTCATAAATTAATGTAATCTTAAGCATCACTGAATATTTATTACAATTCTATTATATTTATGACATGAGCTGTTTACTTAAAGTTTACTTCTTCATACTTACTCTCTATGGGCTGAATCATTTTCATAATGATATAGATTAGTGCTCAAAGAACTTTGGACATTTGTTTTTTTTTTTTTTTTTTAGACAGTTTGATTTTATTGTCTCTTCTTGCCAATGAGCTGTTAACCACATGGAAAATTAGCATCTTTTTATTGTAGTTAAAAATAATCTCTATCATTTCTATAGTATTTTTCTGTTTATAAAAAATAGTTACAAATATTATTTAACTTATTCCTAACAGTACAACTTTGGAGTCATAAGTAATCTCTCCAAACAGCCTCTGAAGAAATCAGTCTCTGAAGCAACTTCCCCATGGTTATACAGCAGAATCAAAGGTTTAAGTTCAGTTCAACAATTCGAATCCCAAAATATCTTTCTGTAATAGTTTAGGAAAAACTATATTAACCTTTTTTTCCCCTTCCTGGTTGTCTCTCTGCTCGGGTCAGATTAATAACAGTGGGTTATTAATCTTTAAAATTATTTTTAAAAATTCTCAGTATGATTAAAATTGAGTTCTCCATTGAACCCTTGCTCATGGGAGTAGATAGTCAGAAAACAGTGCCTCAGAGAAATATATATATTTTTTTTCTGCAGAAAGCCCTAACTGGAAGTATGAGTGAAAAACTCAATATGTAGATTCACATCTGATTATAAACTTTCCTGACAGATGCTTAACCAAGTTCACCCTATACTACATTGAGCATATGACACCCTTATTCATCATAGTAGTAGTTTATCTTTTCTAAGTTATATTGGCTATGGTAGTTTATCCACCACTAAATCAAAGAACATAAGAAGTAAAAAAGATATTAAGGTGCCACGTCCTCTTTCTACCCTACTGCATGACAAGGTCCGGAGATGGGGACAGAGGCTTCAAGGAATGCATCGTCAAGAACGAGGATGTGGCATGTGTTTAGGGATAATTGATTTCTTAGAAATGATCCTATTAAGAGGGGGGGGAATTTGGGTAGCACAAATTCTAGTAAGTGTAAACGCTATACAAATGGATTTCCTCAAAATTGGCTCTGAGGAAAACATAGTAAATTCCCCGCGTATGGAATCAGCTCTAGTCACCCTGACGTGTCCAGAATGCGTAAACCCTTTATTTGAACAATTATTAAGGGAAATTCCTTTTGACGCGCCTCTTAAAGATATTATGAATAAATTATAACAAGCTGAATTACTAGAACCAGTTTATACTCCTGTTCCCACGCAGTTAGTAGAAAAATTAGTAAAGGATAAGAAATTTACTCATAAGCCTGTGCCTACTATAGAAGGGCCTCCTTTTGTGGCCTAGTGGATAAATAGAAAACTCTGGTATCCACCTAGGGGGGCTAATAGTATGAAAAGATTACCTGATCTTCCTTTGCCTTATTCAGAAGCTTATAATAAAGATAGTATACATGTAGTGAATAAAGATAGAATTCATGTGCCTTATAGTAGTTTAAGTTTCATAGAAAGGCTGGCTAGGTCAGGATCTCCTTGGTGCTTAAAAACAAAGGAACAGAAACTTAGCTTATGAAAGCAGCTTTGTAAAACTGATTTTTATAAATATTTCCTCATTACTGCACCAAGGAAACTTTTGAACAGCTATGAGAAAGGTTCAGCTTGAACTTTAGATATAGTATAAATCAAATAGCATTTAAAAGATTTCTTCAGGCAGAAAGAAGAACAATGTCTGCCCATAAGCCAATACTTGCTGTTATGAATACATCTATCTGAGTTCTGTTCTAATGATTAAAAAAAGAATGTACTAGTTAATCATGAATATTAATAATAATGTACTCTATAAGATTTTCTGCTTCTCCTAACCACAGAAATTTAACTCCCTGCTATCTTAACCACAAAGTATAATCAAATGCCAAAATAGAAAGTATAAAAGTTGTACTCAAATCACAATAAAATGGAACAGTGTCACACCGCCTCTGAGCTGTGTAGTCGACTGTCTCCCGCGCCGACGCCTTGCCCACCTTCGGGGCCCCCTGGATCCTGTCGTGGCTGGACCGCGGCATTAAGGCAGTCCACAGACATTAGTGTAAACTCCTATTCATATATATTTTAAATGACAGAGATTAATTATAAAGCACAGTTTTTTTTCCATCAAATAGTAACATGTGGGTTAAGGTTCTTCGACATATCTGAACTTTAATCAGAGGAAATAATTAGAAATTGTTCACTGTAATAACTTATTTCTAGCAATTTAGAGTGTGTCATATATCAACAGAAACAGACCAAGAGAAGGGCAATGGAGATAAATTATGTTCATAAAATGTTCATAATGTTAGTAAAGGAGTAATGATTCTTTGAAGTACAGATGTAAATGCAAAATTCTAATTATGGCTTAAAGTTTTTACACGTTTTAAGGTGCTAAACTTCTATAATCTCTAAATAATTTTCCAGTAAATGCTTCAATACACTAATTGGATTGTTTGAAGGTTTTTAAGACACAATGCTTTTACAGGTATAATCTTGAAGGCCAGAGGAGACTTTTTTGTAAATCTACATTATTAGTTCTCAGGGTTTAGCTTGAACAACTGAATGACAGAAAAATATTAGCTGTTATTTATAATCCCAGATGACTTTCTCATGATGGTATACTCCAAAGAACTCTCTCCCAAGTGGTGTGATGGATGCGGGGCACAGCCTAAACAACTCTGCATAATAAATAAGAAAAATCATCAGTAGTTGGGAGGGGAAGTTATGAGATAAATGACAGCAGGGGTTTGATAAAAGAGATTGTGTGTGTATGGTAATAATCCTCTGTGGTCTCCTCTAGAATACCTTCAGTAAAATGGAAATTGCTCTCTGTCACATAGTAGGACATAGTCAAGGATGTTGCACTGAAATTACAAGTATATCCAACGCTTCAGTAAGAATTAGAGTAAAAAAAAAGTGTAACTGTGATAAGACAAGAACTTTCTTCTGTGGTAACAGCATAAGCCTTAGAATGCTGTCATGTTCCAGCACCTTAGTTCAAAGTAGCATAAAATTTCTGGGCTTTTCTGACCTGGCTGATTCTTCCTTCCGTGACACATACTGAGCCCATCCATTACTGGTGTGCATCCTTGAGGAACAATGAGAGGCATTGAAGGACTATGTGCATTCTCTATATTTTTAACCATAAACACTTTGAACTGTTTTTCACAAAATAAAGGTAATGAGTCTAATCTAAGTTATCTATATCCATGATCCTCAAACTGCACCTGCCTTTGCAGCCTGGCCTACTTGACCTTTAGATTAAACATTCTCTGGAGAAATATAAAAATGTGTGTCTCTGTTTACGTTTGGGTATGTAGAAAAAACAGATATGGCTGATACCAGCCCAAATCTCAAGTGGAGCTGCAAGTAAGGTGAGTAAAGCACATCAGTAGTGCTTCCAAAGCCCATTGTAGAAGTAATAAAAATAAAACTATAGGAAGGAAAATCTTGTTTACTAAACTGCCATAAAGAAAGCTATAGAGAAATAAGGAAAAATATATTTACAATTTCACTATTTCCTGTCTGATTGATGCATTAAAGAAGATGGAGAAGGAGGAGAGGAGAAAGCAGAGGGTGGGGTAAAGATAAGAGGACAAAGGAGAAAAAGGGAAGAATTGAGAAATCAGTGACATTTAACCTTTTAAATCTCATTGTAATCTATATCAGATTTGCTATATGCTACCATCTGTAGGCTGATGACTTCCATATTTTATCTCCAACAGAAATCCTTCTTTTGAATTCTAGGCTCACATATCTATCTAGTTGCCTATTTCATATCTCCTCTGGCAAGTCTAAGTGGGATCTCATACTTAACAGTTCAAAACTAAACCGTGGATATTCCCCCCTCAAACATTTTGGCCCACATAATCCATGAAGAATGCAAGTCCCTCACTACTTAGAAGTCAAAACATATAATGTAAATCATTGTGTTGACATGGACAGATATTGTATGCTTTCCTTTCTTTTATTTCCTCTTTTTTTTTCATTATTTTTCTATTTCACTGAGAAATCAATTGACCGACATGTAGACTCTCCTACAATATCAAATGATTCCAGTGAAATGTAAACTCTCAGAAGTTGGGAATTTGGTAAAATTTGTCCACTGCTATATTTCTGATACCTAGAATAGTGACTGAATGCTCAATAAACATTTATTGAATGTTAAATGTCAGCTGAATTCTGATATTTTTATAAATAGGTGTTACAAATTGCATTGTATTGCCATTGTGTTACATGTTTGGATCAGGACTGAGTGAATATTTATAATTTTCTAAAATGTCCTAAATATGCCATGTTTTTATTGAAAAAATATTTAAAATTCAAAATAGTGTTATGAATATAAATTTTTAATATTTTGATTAATTTGCATTTCTGACTTTGTCAACTTCTTAATTATAATATGAAAATTATGACAATACACTCTTTGGGAGAAAAAGCAGTGTAGAAAATAGGTTGAAAAGAACTGCACAGGTTTTTAAGATAAGAACACTGACACATTTTTAAAAATACCTTTTTAAAATAGCTTTTACTTGTGTATTTTAAAGTCACTAGTGGAGCAACAATGAATAAATATTAATTTAATTGCTTATCATTTCCATTTTTTTCTACAAAATAAGACAGGAAAGTATTTTAAACATTCATAGCCCTGAATAATGAGGAACCAAATTCATAAAAGTTTGCGGCTAACCTGCTAAAAAGAAAAGTCACAGGAAATTAACCCAGAGTGAGTGATGCCCTTAGAGCAAGAATCAATTGATATATTAGGTTTGTCTTGGGTTCCAAAAAATTTATCGAGGATTCCTCTGCACAGCATAGGAGAGTAGATTAGAACTCCATTGGAGAGTTAGACACTGTGAGTTTTCCTATAAATCATGATTACTTCATTTTAGGACAAATTTGAGTAAGTAAATTCCAATTTCAGTGATTTATACATAAAAGCAGTTTTCATTGTGTGGGCCCCAGGCCTGGCTGGTTCCAGGTCTGACTGTGATCCAGGCTAATGGCTAAGAATATGACCTCGGATTTAGAATGTTACATTAGTGTGGTAGAGTGCCTGTGCCCAGCTCTTGTAAGCATGATTCAGCTTACTGTATCATGCATGTGTGATGGAATGCCACAATTTTTCTCTGACATATATAAAGCCCATGCGGTCTCCTAACTCAGAAGAGGCTCCCCACAATAAAGTTGGTTCCTGCCATTTCATTCTCCTGTTGGCCCTTAGTGTGTTCTTTCAACTGGGCATCTCACCACCAAAACCTTTCCTTCTCGATCAGCTCAGCGCTAACACATTGCCACTTACACTACCTGCACAAAGTTTTTTATGGTAATTAGTGAAAGTAGAGATATTTCTTGGTATTTGAAAATCCAAATTGAATTTTTTTATGATCTTTGAACAAAAACATGATAAAATAGTCAACTTTATATTATTATGCCTGTGCAGAGAAAGAAAGATGGCCATAGGCTCTATCCCGACACCCTTAGCTAACTTCCGGGTAGAAGTGACTCAGCACTTCCCTTATGTAACCATGTGCCTGGTTCACATGTGCGGGCTTGTTATCTGGCAGTGTGCCACTATCGTTTAACCTGAGAGGTCGGCTGTGCCCTTGCTGGAATAAAGAGCTATGTTGCAGTTGCCTACGGTTCCCCGCAGTTTCTTCCAACTGCCTAAGCTTCATACCCCTTACCTCGAAACCTTGAATTTGCAGCACCACAATGCCTTAATCTTTCTCTGTCCCTATTTTTGTTAGCTTTTATTTATAGGTAAATTATAAATGCTAATAAAATATTATCAAATAGTTTCATAAAAGTTATTAACCAAGATAACAATCCTCCTCCCCTATCCCACTACTATTCTCCAGAGGCAATCATTTTCAACTCACATCAGACCTTTACTTCTTGACTTTTTAATTACAGAGTTGATCAAATTCTCAGCCATGGAAGACATGGGACAGGGTTTAGCTTCTTTTTACCACTACTGCCCTTCATTAATAGTGCAGCTCTCATACCTACATTCTTTTAATATAAATAACATAATTTTGATAAGATTAAGTTTTACTGTTTACATAAATATTACTGTGTTAAAGCTAATAAGAGTTTACCTATATAATGCAATACAAATATTTTCCCTAACAACTTTTTTTTTTTATCCCTGGTATTTAACATTTATCTTGTTTTATATATAAATATAAAAAAAATTATCTTTACTCATCCATAAACTGTTCTCCAATTAATTCTTTATACTTCCTCTCATGTAATAGAATCATAAGCTTCTGACACTCTACGAACATTATCCCCTCTCTAGAATGCCTCTGTACTGTGCCAGTTTGAAATGGTTGTTCTCCAGGAATGCTGCATATAACTTATCCTCTTATTTCTCATCACCATCAACCAAGAAATTCGTCAACTCTGCTGTTAGGTAACCTATTTTCTGATTCCCATGTCTTTTACTTTATTGGGTTATAGAGCTTTCTTTTTTTTTCCTTAGAGTACCTATTCCAGTAGATTACTGAGAAAATGTCCAAGAGAGACAATGTTTTAAAACTTGATGTCTAAAAATGATCCTATTCTACCCTCACACTAAACTGAAAACATGGCTATAGGTATAGAATTTTAGATCTCTCAAAAATTAAGACATTTTATTAATTCATTCTACCTTTTAATTTCATTATTAATAAATCCAATGTCTTTTTTATTTCTATCCCTTCAATAGTATCTGTCTATTTCTTTTTTACTCTTTTTATTCTCTCAGGAAGCACCTCCTTTCCACAATGTTCTGAAATTTCATAATTATTATTATAGTCACATAGCGTTGAGCACTTTAAAGGAATTTTTAACATGGAATACATTTACTTTATTTTAGGATGATGTCTTGAATTATTCTTTTAATGTTTTCTTCTTTTCCATCTTGTTGTCCTTCATTTTTCTTTACTTTATCTTTTCTATTTTTTGAGATTTAAAAAAATTATAAGTTTATTCCTTTTTTGATGCCTGTGGTGTATGTGTGTATGTTTTAAATGTATGTATGCATATATTTTTTTCAAAAGATTTTATATGTTTGCTGATAATTCTTTTCTTCTATTCTATTAAATAATGAATATATTTATCCATTTTAGAGAATCAGCAATACAAAAAGGTTTACCATGAAAAACATTACTCCTTTACTTCTCACGCATGTATCCAGTTTTCAATCATCAAAATCTGCACTTTTATAAATTCTGGAGATTTTTATACAAGTTAACTTAAAATTTATTTTTCTCCTTTTCTTTTTCTTTTTCACACAAAAGGTAGAATATCACATTCCTCCTTGCTTTTCTCACTAAATAAAACTTGGATGCCATTTTGGTATGATTCATAGAAAGCTTCTTCATTTTTTTTTTTTTTAATGTATAAGAATTTATTTGAATTCTTTCTTGATGGACATTTGAGTAATTCTCATATCTGATTCTGACAGTAATGTCACAATAAATAACTTTTTTCACAAGCTATTTAATGTATGGGCAAATACAAATATATGTTTAATTCATGGGAAAAGATAAATTGCCAAAAGTGCAATTTCTAGGTCAAATGTTATATACATTTGTAATTTTGATAGATAGTTCCAAAGTTGCACACCATAGTCAGTTTGGGATTTTATCAATTTAACAGGTGAACTCCAGTGTAGAGTTCATAAACATATTTTTTTTTATAATGAATAAAGACTTTTTTAATGTTTGAGAGACATTTGTATTTCCTTTTCTATGGGCTATCTGTTCATGCCTCTTGCCAAATTTTATTTTTGGTTATTGCTTATTTCTTATTAGTTTCTAGGTTTTTATAAATATATAGTAAGTAAATTAGTTCTTTGTCTCTGGTAGGAGTTGCAGTTTTTGTTTTTTGTTTTTGTTTTTCTGATTTCTCAGAGTTCTGGAGGTTGGAACTCTGAGATCAGAGTGCAATGGTCAAGTTCTGGTGAAAGCTCTCTTCCTGGCTTGCAGATCACTGCCTTGTCACTGTAATCTCACACGGTAAAAAGAGAGAGGATTCCCTGATTTTGATAGAGTCGGTCAGATTTTGCAGCTGTAAAGTTACTTTTTCCCCTTCTTTGCATACGCTACTCATTGGAAGGATTTCACTATGCACAGCTCCCACTTATGAAGTAGGGAGTAATCCTCTCCCTGTCTTAGTGAGCTCAGTTCAATCTGCTCTAACAAATTATCATAGACTGGGTGGCTTAAGCAACAATGAAAACTTATTTCTTATGGCTCCAGAGGCTGGAAGTCAGAAATCAGGGTACCAGCCTTGTCAAGTTCTGGTGAGAGCCTTCTTTTAAGCTGCAGACTGCCGACTTCTCGTTGTATTCTCTCATGGTAGAAAGAGAGCCAGCTACCTCTCTGAGGGTACTAACTCCATTCATGAAGGTTCTATCTTCATGATTTTATCACCACCCAAAGACCCACCACCAAATACCATCACATTAGGATTAAGGTGTTAACATATGAATTTGAGGAGACACAAACATTAAGTCCATAACACTATCTCATCTCTGGTGTACATCTACAAAAATTGTTAGGACTTTTTTTGCATAAGAGACTTTTCATGATGCTTTTATCCACCACACAGTATTTCTTCTATTTCTTTTAGTTGTCTCTGTTAAGTATAAAGGCTTTTCTCTTAAATAAGGTGATCCTTACCTGTCTGCTAATAAGTAAGAGTTGAAGAGAAAAATTAATTATAAACTCTGTGTATGGAACGAGGCTTATTGACTATGGGCTTCACTATTTAATGATTACCTGCATAGTACTGCATACTATATCAGTACCATTAGTTCTTTTTTGTTTGCTTGTTTAGATACTACTTTGAGATGGTCAGATTCTGTACTCGATAATACATTTATAATCTCCTACCTAGACGATATAAGTAAGCTTAGCTATCAGTTTAGTGAGTTTCTGGCCTGAGTATCTGAGGAAAGTTAAGGATGGAGGTAGTGTTGGCTGTGGGGATTACTCAGTCTTTAGTGTACAGCTAAGTTTTCATTAAACTTTATGAGACTCCGACTCTCAGTCCTCAACTGTACTATCTCCAATGCAGAGATCTCTTACCCTGCTTTGCGGCAGCAAATGAGATCTGGGGTCAGTTTGCTTTTCCCCTACTTTTTTTTTTTTTTCCTTTTCTTATTTAGACCTCAGGTGCATGTAAATTTAACTATTAAGCAAATATCAACCAAACCCGTTTTAGATCTTCTTTCACCCCTGCTTCCAGAAGCACATGGCTTTAGGAATCCTGAGCTTTTTGCTGTTTTTAAACTGGTTGCTTTGCTTTTTTCTCCCCAACTGGCTTAAGATTAAACATTATTAGTTATATCAACCAGTTTCCTTTGTCTCTAGATTCTAAAATGTTGTTGCTATATGTTTATCTCTGTCTTAGGGGATTTATGGCTTTAAAAACCCATTTACTGTTACTCTTACCTTTAATTAGCTATGTTTTATCTTTATATTGATATAATGGGGTCAAGATTATTATTCTCCATTAATGTTTTATATATATTTTTAAATGCCATAAGTAATAGGGAGAAGAGGAACCATATATATGTCTGGTTCTGTAGCTATGTTGGAGTGAGGTGATGCTGCCAATCACTGGAAGCTGAAGGCTGAAAGTACTGCATTCAGTAAGGAGTCAGTGGAGTCTCTCTGAGGCTAGAAACAGGCTAGGACTTAGATGAGAAGGGAGAGCAGCAAGACAAGAGAGAACACTAGGGAGTGAAAAAACTTGAGGGATTAGAAAAAGTTGAGTAAAATTTAAATAGTTTTCATGAGTGGGGACAAAGTACAGATGAGTGTTTATGAATAATTTCTGTGATTTTTTACATAAAAAATTGTCAATTTAATATCCTCCAAATTGTCTTTTTAATTAATCAACAACAATTATTTTCATTGTTCTTCAACATACTTACAGTCAGGTTTATGTTTCTTTTTATGTTAATTTGTTGAGATTGAACCATGTGTTTTCCTGTTTTTTAGTCAAGTAATGCATTCTTTCAAAATCATTCTAGATAACCTATATTAAAAACAGATATATTTACATACTATATCTGCAAATACAAAGTAAAATTCAAAACAGATAATAAATAGGTGGGAAAATATCGTGCTGACATTATAAAACCTCCTTTTGGGGAAACATGCTATATAGCAAGCTCTCATTTCCAGGTAAAGGAAGCTTGATGCTCAAGGAAATCTTGTGGTGAAGAGGGAGAAACAGAAATGCTTCTGAAGGATATAAAAAGTTCGTAGACACTACATTAGTTTCCTATTGTTGCTGTTACAAATTATCACACATGTAGTAGCTTAAAACAACACAGATGTATTATCTTAAAGTTCTGAAGGTCAGAGATCCTAAAATCAAGATGTCAGCAATGCTGCCTTCCTTTTGGAGGGAGGCTTCAGGGGAGAATCCATTTCATTGCCTATTTCAGCTTCTAGAGGCCACCTACATTCCTTAGTTTTTGGCCTCATCATCTGCAAAGTAGCATCTTCAATCTATCTTTCTGACTCTGACCTCCTTCCACTTAGGTGGAAGGATCCTTCTATAGGGACTCTTGTGATTATACTGGATCCCCAAATAATCCAGGACAATCTTCTTATCTGAAGATTACTAGTTTAATCATACTTGCAAAGTCCTTTTGCCATGTAAAGTAATATATTTACAGGTTTCTGAGCTTAGGATATCTTTGGTGGAGGGAGGAGATTCTACACTTCATAGAAATGAAAGGTGAAAACACTAATTCAGGCTAGGGAGGAGGAGGATATATTTTATATGAGTCCAGTAAAGAACTCAGGGCATAATATTCAATTTTATCCTTTTAGCCTTTTGCTCATTTATTTATTAGTAAAATTCTTAAATCATAACAGGCAAAGGATGGAGAAAGATATACCAGGATACAAAAGTGCATGAGAAAAGGAGACACCATAGTAGGCATGGGCAGTATTTGGTTGAATGGGTTATGTACACAAGCGTTTTGTGTTGTGTGTGTGCATTGTATGTGTCTGCTGTGAAACAGATAGTATTTTTAGAAATTTACAGAGTGTTATGATCCAGAATGTAGCATTCTGAATACATCTGTCTTTATAAAAAGATAAAATTCTGCTATTGTGGGGCATGATTATTTAATATTATGTCAAAACAATTTCCTTCTTCCAAATAAATGTGAATTTAAAAAAGTAAACAAATGAGAAAGTTTCAAAAAAACTTCTAGCAAAGGCATTTAATAAGACATTACTTAGAAACTTTGAATAGAATCTGTTGATTCAATTAGATACACATAGGAGTTTTAATTTTATAAATATTTTAAGTTGATGTGTGAGAAGCTTAGAAATAAGTATGGATGATTTAGAAATAACAATTACTCTTATAGCAATCAATTAGTAGTATTTATAGACTAAAGTTTCTTATTTATAGTCATTATAACATCTCATCATTTAGGATGGGTAACTGCTGATACCGTTCTATGACTTGGCAAATATTTGAGTGTGGATGACTTGCTAAGATGAAAACAATATTTAGCAGTACTCTTCACTGATCAAGAGTCTTGCTTTCAAAATGGATATAGAATGTCTTTAAATTCAATAAAAAACCCAATTGTTGAAATGACTAAGGATTGTTCCAATACTAACAGAGAAGTAGAAAATAATAGAAAAATTTTTACATTTTCTTCTGTTTACAATAGTAGGTAGTATTATAGGGAATATCTCCCTTATGTTTATAGGTAAATATACATAAATATAGACATTAGTCATGGGGCTGGATTACAACATGTGTACTTATAAGAGTAGAGGAGGAAGTCAGAAATTACATTTGATCTAACTTTGAAAACGTGCATGCAGAAAACTTGTCACTTGTAGTCCTTAGTCACTGTCATCCTCATTTATACTGTAAGCAGCCAAATAAATGCAGATGTTTTCCTTTGCACTTATAAATTATTTATGTTATTTATAATGGTTTTATAATCAAAACTAATTAAACTAAAATATTGTTAGTGTGAGACAGCTGTAAAATTCACTGCCACACTAATCAATAATGTTATATTTTTGGCATTGAGTATTCAAATGTGACGATTGCATCCAAAATTGCTGTTGGTGTAAGGAGTTAATGAATCTGTATTTGCCATTGTTAGAACATTTTTCATAGGGTTAGTAAATAATTGTGTTACATAAAGCCATTTAAAAACATTTTCTGTACATAATATTGCTTCCTCATTTTATTTTCTTTTGCAGTAATTAGGATAATATTATCATTGATTTATCTAAGGAATATTGTTTTTCTCTTTGTATTGTACTGTGTTTTATTGTTGTCTTTCATTATTTTTCCTTTTTCTCTGGTCTTTATTTCTATTTCTCTCTCCAATAGCACCAACTTAATATGCATTATACATACATGTAAAATATTTTCTTAAATATGTATGCAGCCTTATAAAATACATGGTTTTCTTCATGTGCTTTCTTTGAATTTAGTTAAGAACATTGGTCTGTTCAAAATTTGTACTCTTTTCACATTTGGCATTTTTATAGTGGTCCCAGTTCATCCTATGGTCTGTGTTTTAAAATTTATTGATATATAATATTAATATATTATTTATTAATATTTTAATATTAATGATATTATTTTCCTGTTGTATTTGCTTTATTGATATATTTTATTTTTTATTTCATCTTAGAAAATTTTCTGTTATTGATTTTTCCAAAGATTTGCCTTTTTAATCATCTTCTGAAAATATGTGTAATTAATTTCTGTTTATAATATTTACAATTTTCTTTCATTTTTATTCTTCTGGCTTTCTTTGTTGCTCTCTCCATGTCTTCTTGAATGACACATTCATTTGTTTTCAGTTATTTTTTCTGATAAATAATTTTAAAGCTACAAATATACCTTTGAGGATTACTTCAGCTATATTATATACATTGAGTTTGAGTACTTTCATTTTAATTAATTTCTGAGTATTTTGTAATTTTTCTTTTGATTTTTTATTTAGTATAAAGTTAATGATTGATTAATTTGCAAAGTATGTAGTTCTTTTTAGCTATTTTTTATTTCAAGTTTAATTACACAGGGTTGGAATACAAAGTCTGTGATTTGTTAAAATTTTAGAATTCATGAAGGTTTTTTTTTTTTGGACTACATTATTGCTGATTTTTGCTTATGTTACACATGTACTTGGAGTTCTCTGTTAATTTAGTGTAAAGTTTATATATATATACACAAAAAAATGTGTATATATGTGATTTTATTAATTGTGATTTTGAAGTCTCTATAATTTTATTTAATATTTTTTCTGTATGATCTTTCAGCTTCTGAGAGGAATACGGTTTATTGTCATTTGTGACAACATGAATGGACCTTGAGATAATCATGCTAAGCAAAATAAGCCAGACAGAAAAAGTTGAAAACCACATGATATCACTTATACGTGGGTTATAAACCTAAAAACAACAAACAAAATGACAAACAAACAGAGACTCATGGGCATGTACAATAGACTTGTGGTTACCAGAGGGTAGGGGGGAGAGGGAAAGGGGAAGGTAGATGAGGTAAGAGGAGTTAAATATGTAATGACAGAAAGAAATCTAACTATAGGTGGTGAACACACAATGTAATATATAATTTTTATTTGATGTCAAGAGAAAGTTTCATTTGCTCTTTCTTATAATTCATAATAGCCTGGTATATCATTTTCTGCTCCTTTATTTTCATTCTTTCTTTACTATTTTATATCCTTTATAGCACACATTGCTGGATTTATTTTAAAATTTTTGTTCTAATACGAAAATCTGTGTTTTGATAAGCGAATTTAATCCAATGACATATAGGAATATTCTTATTTCATTTCTATTTACTATGTTTTAAAAAATCTTGTTTAGTTCTATCATTTTTTCCATTGGTTAGATTAAATTTTTCTCTTTGGTTTTAATGATAATACTGTCATTAATTAAAATGTTTTGTGTGATTATCGGTCACTTACTAAGACACATAGTTATATTCACATTATCTTACATGTTTCTTGAAATTATCAATATCTTGACCTTCAGGCAAAATAAATACATGTTTTAGAACACTCTACTTTCTTTTGGTCCCTTGATCTGGGCCATGTTTTCTTTTTGTAGTGTCTCTGGGTTCAGGCTAAATAATAGAATTAGCACACTGTGCTAGTTTGTCATCTTCCCAGACCTAGAAATCTATAAGGTTGCTCTAAAAATGTCATTCAAGAAGTTTTAGAAGCCTTTAAACAAACAGACAAACAAACCAATAAGTAAGTAAAATAGTGTCTCAATAAAATTTTTACTTAGAAGCATACTTTGGACTTGAGCAACAAATAAACAGAAATATTTTCCAGAATAGGCATGTAAGAAATCACATGTGCTATTAGTAGAAGGAGGCTAGATGCTTAGAACTTTGATTCACAAATTTATTTTAATTATAATTTCAGTTTACTTTCTTATGTTTTCCTTAACAAATTAAATGGTAAGAAATTAAAACTAGGACAAAATGTGATAGAGTCTTTCCTAGGAAATCCATACCTACTGAACATATATAGAACATGCACACATATGTATGGGTAGAAGAGGGTGCACTGGAAGGCAAATTTTACCTACTATTCAACTGAGAGGGTATTTGCGTGACATATTGTAAAATCATTATCCTATCACTCTTGTACCCACCATTGATTTTTTTTCATGCAACATGAATCTTTATTACTGTCAGAACTTCTTATAAAGTTTATATATAATATAAATGCTGAATAAAGTTATTAACAATTAGACCATTTAGATAATCTATTGACTAGAATTAGCAAAGAGTATCTCTAAATTGTTGTTAATGGTCCATAAAAGTAGTGATTTATCATCTTGATTAACATAAAAATCCACTATCCTGTTATTTTTAAATAAACACATGACAAAATAAATGTTCATTTATCTTCCTTCCATTTATTGTTTTGTACTACAAAATTAGTTTTATTGCATTTACTTAACTTCCATCTGACCAACATTACCTCCCTTCTCTTGTTCTTCTCTCTCCCTTTTTATATGGGGAAATGTTCTTTTTTTCTTTTCCAGCAACTCCAGAGGAGTCTCAGGACATTAAATACTCATATACTCTACTCTCTGGTCATCGTTCACTGGGGCTAAGATGTATGGCTATCAATAACCAGTCATGGTTCTTCACCGAAATTTTAAAACTGGGAGCTAGGAAAAAGAGATCAGCTTTCTGTGGGAGATACCATCAAATATGAGGTTCTCAAACTGTCTGTGCTCATGTTTCCCACTATGTGGAGAAACTGTGGAGAAACAAAACTGATGTACTTTAAAGAGAGATAAAGGAGGGATGGAGGAAAAGAGAGAATGGGAATGAAAGAGGAAAAATGTTTGTGAAAGAGAAGCTGATCTATCAATATTCTGGTCCCTGATCTTTGTTGTTCCCCAAGCTCAGCTATTTCTCTGCCATTCTTACTGTTTATCTATTCCTCCTGCCCATAGTCTCTGTTAAGAGATAAATTCTCATTATTCTCTAAGCTAGGTTGAGTTCAGTTTCTGCTCCTGGCAATCAACATTTTTCTGCCTAATATATGCTTAATTTTTATGCAGCAGAAATTTCAAATATCGAATTACGTGACATTTCATAAAGGTAACAGATGGTCATAGCAAAGGAAAAACAGAAAGTAGAGACTTTCTATTTAGTTAATTTGATAGCCAAACTAAGTGGTAAGCTATTTCATATAAGTGATCATCAATCTATAAGTCCAAAATAAATCCCACAAAGAAAATGGGAAATCATAAAAAAATCAAATACACTTTCAAATAAATTAACAAATCTGCAAATAAACTGTGCCTATGTGTGTGTAGGTAGTATATTTGAGAGGATTTATAATCCTCTAAATAATAATTGTTCAAAATCCAGATTCTGACTTAGAATCATGAATCAAATCTAGCTTTCCAATTAATGGGAGAAGAACTTAGGCATATTACCCTTTCAGTGCCTCATTATCCTCAACTATCAAGTAGCAACAATTTGGGCACCTTTCTAGAATACCTATGAGATTTAAATGATGAGATAGAGATATAAATATGAATATATATATATATTCATATATATATGAGTTAGAAGAATACCTTGGAAGAGAAAGTGCTATACAATATTATTTAGTATTTTCAATAACTGCAAAATACTAGCTTTTGTATTTTTGTCCTATGACAGGAACTATATATGTATTGAAAAATTCTGATTCTCTTTTCCTAAAGCACACTTAGAATTCCTATAATAATTCTTTCCTGAACTACATTCTATCAGCACTGAGGTAAATCTTTTTCATAAAACAACAAAACAAAATTGGTAATAATCACCAAAATTATTTTTTTTGGTGAAGGTTACTACAAGGTATTTATTTATTTTAGTTTTAACTCACGTTTTTGTCATATTTTCTTATATCAGCACTTCAGTGACTTGTGTAATTTACCCTTCTAAAATATATTAATCATGGGATATATAATTTATTTTGTAAAATTATAGAAGGCTGAATCTACATGTTTAGCTTTTAGTGTATGATCCTAGTATAAATAGAATTAATGAATATTTAATGGGTTGTACTGAACAATGAAAACAAGCTAATGCTGGTGATTACATTTCTTAAACTAAATTAGGAGTAGATAAATAGATCTGCAAATTCACTTGATATAAGGTTAATGTATTTTGAATGCTCTAAACTTAAGTAACTTTATAACACAATTTTAGAAGGTTGTCTTAGTCTCAGGACATTTATTTTGTATTCACATAAATCATTATAAGTTACTTTCTATCTAGTCAAAATGTAACAATAGGAAAAGATTTAAGCTTTATCATCATACAGAATTTCATTAATTTTACAAAGATTGTGTGTGTTGTTATATGAATGCATATATCCAAAATGTGATTCTATCATTCCATATGAACATTTATATATTAAGGATATGCATATCTATAAAGTCATTTTAAGAAATTAAACATAAATATGATTAAATTAAAGAAAGTATTAAATCATTTTTTCTTAAATGGAAGAACATAAAAACTAAACAGAGAAGAAAGAACTAGGTAAAGAACAAGAATCTTTGGGTAAGGGAGAAAGGGAATTAGAATCAAAGGAAACCTAACAAATTTATGACAAAATGTTTTATGATTAATGTTACAATGTTTAGGGAAAAGATTTATGGAATCAAAAAATTAGAGCTTTAGTGATCAGGATATTGAATGATCTAATTTATATCATTCTCAATGTAAGATTTACAGTGAGTTTTGAACATGGAAATATGTGACTAGAAAAAATTTCTTTAAAAGACTACAGAGAACAGATCAGTGCCTCACAGATTTAAGCACGGAACCCTATTTGAGAGAGGGAGTCTATTTTTAGCCCAGTCAAATATGCACAACTTCTTACTTATGTGCTTAGAGTAAAATCCTCAAAGACCCTTAGATACTCTCTTGATAAGTAAGTAATTTTCAAGTCTCCTCCTTGTTAACCCCATACTCCCCATTCAAACAAACAAAATTTGCTGTATAGAATCTGATTATTTTAACTTGAAGTGATATTAGTACATGAGAGAACTGTAAATTTCCCTTTTCCTGTTAAAATCATATTATCTTCAGTACATTTTAATACATTTAAATTAGAATACCTTTACCTACTCAGATGTTTTTAATGTTCCCAATATACTTGACATATTTGTAACACCCTATGTGGTATAAAAGTGGAAGAGGGTCCACAGATCTGCATTTAAATACTGCCTGTCCACCTAATATTCAGGCTGGGAATGAGGATAATTAATGTGTGTAGGGCATTGAGAATAAACCTAAATATTAAGTTAGATGTTTGTTGCTGCTATGCCATAAAGTCCAAACTAGTTGGTATACTTATAAATTTTAAATTCTACTTGCAGGGAAGATGTACATCTAATAACTATGGCTTCATGGTGAAATTAAGTTTTAGAAACAGGATTCCAATATGTACTTACTTTTGAAGCTATATAAGAAGATCATCTTTCTGTATCCTGGGCTAAATATTTCTTGAGTATTAAGTATTTAAAGAACTGTATTCTTTGGTGACAAGAAAGGATAGAAAACTGCCAAGAGTTCTAGAATAGTTTCATATGAATGTTTAGTCCCGTTTTCATCATTAAATTAGAAACTGACAAT
>NW_006442508.1:3579257-3622554 GCF_000325575.1 Pteropus alecto | reverse complement strand
AAGAGAGAAGATATGACTTTTGTGTCTTAGATTTAACTCTATTTCTAGCACGTGAATTTTAATTAGAAATATGGGGTAGAGGGGTGAAGAAGGTACTATTTAATTTATCCATTCCTAACAGCCATTACTGAAATCTCAAAATGCATTACTGTCACCCTGCCTCTAGCATACCAACAGGTTAGATTATCAAAGTTCATTTTGGTATGTTTGGGTGTTTTGAAATGCAAAATATATTTTTTTCCAAAAGTATAATAATAGCATTATAATGTTAAAAGTGACAGTTTTTTTAAGCCAAGTAACAATCTTATTTTATTGTTATATAGTTTAACAGTGGGACTAAAGAATAATATAGATTCTGAACCTGGATAAAAAATTTATAAAATTAATTCTATGGAAAGTATTTTCAAGTGCTAACCAGATCTTTGAGAAACATATCCTGCCCTCTTACTTGGCAGTGAGACATTTAGAATTATTAGTTCAAATGGATGACCTATAGATTTGTATGATCTATAGATTTGTATGTTTAAAGTGATTTAGAACCAGAAGTAATCATGAATGAATAAACTCGAAGGTAACTCATTGTGTTTCCTCCTGCTCCTGTGGTTTCTTCTCAAAATAATGGCATTTTCATTTAGCACCATGTGTAACAGAAAACATAACCCACAGTTTACAGATGAAAAAACAAACTTAGAGTAACGTAGTGATTTGCCAAGGATCATATAGCTAGTAAAGTGGTAGATCATGAGATCAGGGCCAGCTACATAATTTGAGGACCAAATAAAAAATGAAAATGTGAGACCTCTTGTTCAAAAATCAGAAAAAAAGATTTTTTCCTTTCCTCCAGTCTGTCTCTCCAGCTGTAAAAGGTTTTGTTTGTTTGTTTATTTGTTTTCTATTTGATGTCAAGCTCCTTCCTGCATGGGGAGATTGATGAGGTGAGTGCAGCAAATTCTTAAAGATGCCCAGACTTCTACCGGCCCTTAACTGTGTCTGGGGGGTATGTGCCTTGACTCACACTCTCACTATCCCCCACCATGGGCTGAGGATGGCAGCACTTACTGTGTGAGGACAGGTGGTAGAGAACTCACCCAGGAGAGGAGGTAGGGAGGTGGGATGGGGGTAGGAGGCAGGGTAAGTTTGAGCCAAGAGCCTAAGTCTCCAACGCATACATGCTCCACTGTTCCATCAGATTTCACTTAGAAAACACAAATTCAAAGACCGAATTATTAAGAATTTCAAGACAGTTACTGCAGAGCATTAACTCCCATGTCTGGGGTCTCCTTTTGAACACAGTTCCCTGTGTTGAAGGTCACATGCACTTGAAGTTGATCCTATCCTGGACACTAACTCAGGTCATTTTATTTCAGAATTTTATATTTTCCTCCATATTAACTACCTTTCTAAGTATATTTGCCGAGTAACCTTTTTAAAGTGTAACATTTTCATGGAGAGGGCCTGAGATTGAGTTCTTAGGACAAATAATTCATAGATTTTGGTTTTTGAATTTACTCCAAAGGCATTCTCTTTATACCAAAGTGCATGCACTTTACATTCTTGCTGTCAGCAATAACTGACCCCTCTTAGCAGAACAGCTCCTATACTCTTGATATCATAAAACTTACTAGGCACAAAATACATTATTTCACTTGGGACTTCTTGACAATTACTGAGTATTAGAAATAGAAGTTAGCTTTCAGTTTCACATATGATTCTTTCTTTCCTCCACCATGCAGCCCTTGTCTCACCTGAATTGAGCACTTACTGCTTGGTACCCAGTAGATATTGTTGCTCTTAGTTATACTTTTATATGTAATGAGATTTAGGTAAAAATTGATATGAATATGAAATGAAAATACTATCCATATCAATCTTAATAAACCAATTAATATGCTTTCACAAGAAGATATTGGTGAAATTTATATTACTGTTTGTTTTATCACTTAGCATTCAAATTCTATCAGAAAGGATTTAAGATGAATGTGCTTAGTTCCATTAATGGAAACAGTTATTTATATTTTTTCTAGGAAAGCTTTTGGCTTTTGAAATATCAAGTATCTAAATATACTGTCAATTTGCTTACTGATATTTTCTCTGCTACAAAAGCAATTTGCACTCATCTTTGCTTTTATCATATGGGTGACAGGCATGTTAATGGTCTTGCTGGATCTGAATGATAGTTATAGCTTTTTCCTATCTCTCAAAAGCACTCTAAATTTTTGTAAGTAAAAGAAGGTAGTTAAGATTGACTTTGTTTTCCAAATTTGCTGAGTGAGGATTTTCTAAATATTTTATGTGCTCAGGTTCATGTGAAAAGTTATAGGACTGTAATATTTATTTTGGAATGAATTAAGGAGTTGGCTCCACTTGTGATTGATTCTAATTATTTCTATTTAATAGCGGTAATATGTAGGTGGTACTGCTTTTTTATCCTTCCATCTTTTTTTCCTCCTAATTACCCAATCGATCTTAACTCTATAAGAAAAAATGACTCCCCTTTGAATGTCCCTTCTGTATTATTTTTGCTAATCCACCAAAAAGTTAGGAGGTGGAAATTAAGTATAAAAGACTCTCAGTTCTTCAGATTTGTTTAATCAGAATATTCAAAAGTAGGGAAACAAAAGTCTGCATAAGAAATTCATTCCCTTAACGATTATTATGTAGTCATCCTAAGTCTAGTATACCTTTTTATTCAAACTCTTAAAATTTTTCTTCTCAATTCTTCTCCCAAAGATCACCACATTATTGATTTCTTATATCATTCAGGTCTCATATTATTATCCCTTCTATAGAAAAACAGTTCCTAAACAATAGCTAGATGAGTACTTTCATTCCATATCCCATTCCAGTCAAATTTCATTACCTCGTTAACCTTCTTTTTTTTTTTTTGCATTCATTTGAAATTGTCTAATTTACTTATTTGTTAATGTGTTCATTGTAAAAATCTCACTGAAAAGTAAGTCTCATGGAAGATCTGCCTATAGTTTATTACTGTATTGCCATAACTAGGAAGGATCCAATTTATGGTAATTATTTTTAAAAATATTTATTGAGGACTATTAAAAAATAGTCAGCATGATGGCACAAGATTCAACCAAAAAATATTGAAACTACTCAACAAATTCAGTAAAATTGCAGGACATAAATTCAAAGTACAAAAATCAGCTGCATTTCTATACAATAAGAACAAAATATGTGAAAAAGAAATAAAGAAAACAATCCCATTCACAATAATCTCAAAAACAATAAAATATTTAATAAATTTAACCAAGGAAGTAAAAGATCTGCACAAGAAAAATTACAAAAAATTGTAAAAACTAATTTCTGCTAGTAAACATTAATCAATTTTAAGAAAAGTTTCATTCATAACTATTATGAACAGGTTTTCATATTACTTTTATAACTTCTAGAACAATCGCCTGGCCCAAATATGTTCATAGTATTTGAGAAAAAAATTCCATGTGAAAAGATCAATATTTTTTTTTTACTTTTTTTTCCTGACAGACGTCTATGCCTGATCCCTCTTTAAACATAGCCCTGACTATAAGTAAAGGTGTCCTCACTATTTATATGGGAAGGAAATACTGCTTTTTTCTTTCAACTTTATCTCCAGCAAAAGTTATGAAGTCTCCGTAATTCTCCACAGATAGTCAATTCTGGTCACCCCAGTTGGTAAGAATTTTCTAAAGGTTTATAATTCTAGAGAGGAGGGATCTAAACATAGCCATCTTTTAGAATCCAGAAAAAAAAAAATGACTCCAATACTTAGAAATGAAATTCCCTCACTTTAGTTGAAGCCTGGTCTCCTTCCCTAGTCTTAATTTCCTGGATTATTTCCCAGATAATTTGCAATGGATAAATCTAGTTTTTTAGGGACTCCCATCCACAAGGCTGCAGTCAGGGCTTCTGTAAGTATATCCAGAGCCTAAGTTTGAATTTGGAAAAGGCATCTTGTTTAGGTAAATAAAATGGTGCCACTCAGAGGATCAGACCCACAGGGTTCATAGCTCAGTGAGTAGATTCTACTCTGTACAAACAAAACAAAACAAAACAAAACAAAACAAACAAAAAAAGATGCTCCCTCTTTCAACTGTTGGGAATCAGTCCTGTGCCAAGCTGGATTTTAACTTCTCTCTGTTCCCATACAGGCTGCTTTTTCATAGTGCACAAATTACACAGCTGTGCACAGCAGCATGGGTATCGTTTCGCAAAAGTTAACAGAACAATAATTTAACATACTGCATTTTCCCATTATGTGAGAAACTCAGAAATAATAGCATGAGTGTCCTTTGAGCTTACTACATCATCATTCTGAGTCAAGTTGTGCTCTGCATCCCTAGCCCAGGTTGTTTTCATCAACTCTCCTGTGATAGATGAAAAGCATGTCAGGTCTGGAGATCCTACTGTTTTTAAGAGCCTACATTCCAGATTCCCCAGGAACAACTGTTTGAACAATAGCATGCCCAACTCTGAAAGACTAAGCCATAGGATAGTTTAATTTCTTCTCTGGGGGAAAAAAAAAGCCATCATTCTAAGGGAAGCCTATGCTGGAATATAAATGTGTTACAGTAAAGAATAAATCTACCTTACTAAATGTAACACTTAAATGTTTGGACCATAAATTCTTTCTTTCTTTCAGATGCTTCCCTGCATTAAGGTCTTGCCTAACTCACAAGATTCTACTGATTTTTCTTTCCCTGTCAAAAAGGAAATGGCACAAAAATAAATCTAAGTTTTAACACCCAATAAACAGAAATTTCTTTCAACTTTTAAATGACGATTTTAATAACTTAAAACAATGGCCATTTAGACTCATTTCCTAACTAGGGAAATTTCTATATTGCTAGAGATAATCTTGTTCAGAGAAGTATGAAAGGAATGGATTAATTAAGTTTTTAAAATGATTTTGAGAATAACAGAGCTCCATTCTCTCTCTCTCTCTCTCTCTCTCTCACTTCCTTCCTCCCTCTCTTCTCCCCTCTCTCCTTCTACCTCTACTGCTCTCTTCCTTTTCCTCTCCTTTCTTCTGATACAATTAGCTATGGATTATTCTCTTCTAAAATTTTTCAGCTTCTATAAATTGAACCTAAGGAAAACACATAGGATAATCTTGAATTTAATAAGAAATAAGAGGGTGATTCCAAGACATGGATTCAGTTATTTTCATATTTACAATATAATCAGAGCCCATCTCTGGTTTATAGTTAATCTCTGGGGAACTAATGCTCATAATGAGTGTGATTTGGCATTAATGGGATAGAAACAATTTTTTCTAATGTAAATTTTGAACAATTCCTTTAGTGATAAAACCCATTTTTAACTTAGCCCTGTTTCAATTGAGCAGAATCCTAGAGTGTCCATGAAGAAAGGAATACCAGATTCTCTAGTACCTTGTGTTATATGTGAACCTTGTCCAATCCTTAAAGAAAAATCTATTGAGGAATTTTGAATTTCCCTTAAAATATAATTATTTCCCTTTCTTTAAATAGATGAATCCTGCTAAGTACCAAATTTATGATATTTTATTTAGAATTTAATATTTTCAGCCATATCTTTCAGACAGCATAATCTTCGGTAACAATTAGCTAGTTCTATATTATGAGGCCAAGTTGCTAGTATTTTAATTCACTTTTCAATGATTTAAAATTAGTGATCACCTCTATTGGTATAACAATAGAAGAGAAAAATATGCAAAATTTAAGAGACCCTTGATGATTAAACTAACATTGATGGCGGAGCCATATAAAATTATTAACCTACTTTTGTAAGAGAAGTCACTAGCTTGTTTTTTAATATTTATAAGGCAAAGTGAATTATTATTTATTAATGGAAAGCACACCACCAAATTATATTTCACAAGACCAATAATTGAAGATATGCCAGTTTCAACAAATTTGATTGCAAGCAATTTTAATGAACTCTTACTGATTTATTCTTTGTTACAGTTAGTTTCCTTATGAATAGAATAATAGTAAGATTATTTTTAATTTGCTAAATGGAAATACAGAGAGTATAAGTCTGATTATTTTCTTTTATCCTATCCACATTTGTTGTCTTCATAAATTTTTCATCAGCTGAATTTGTCTCATTTGTTAATTGTGTATGTTTATATTGTGCTTTTACCACTGAAATATAAATTAACAGGTCATTTTTCTGCTCTGTTTAACAGTGTCTCTAGCACCTACTGAATCTTTGGCACATACTAGACATCTTATAAATATTTTTGAATTAAACAGTGGATAATAAAGTATACTATAGTCTTGGTACATAAGACATTTAAACTCTTATTTGCACCTACTAGATGCAAAATAGTCTTACAAAACATATAAAATTATATCTTTTAATAGACATACAGAAAAAAACAGACACTCATAGGCTTAGTTTTCAACTATACTGAGACTTATTTTATTTGAGTTAGAGTTTACATTTCTGATTTAAGAATCAATAGAGGTCAAAAAAAAACCTGTTAGTGCTAAATAATCTAGTATTAACTCAATCGAAGAAATGCAAACAGAATTATATGCATGTATGTGTGTGTATATGTATATATATACACACACACACACGCACACACACGCACACTACAGAATGCTTTAAGATAAAATGATAAAAGCATTACTACTTTGAAATACTAAAATGTGTGTGTGTGTGTGTGTATGTGTAACGACTTGGAAACCTTCAAGAGAGGACTAAGAGATCTGCTTTAAAACTAAGAAAAACAAAACCATTTCGACTGAGAAGCCTGGTTTACTTTCAATTCATTTCAAACTGATCATTCAGTAAAACCGTAGATAATCATCATTCTCCTCATTAACCAACTAACTAATGAACTAACTCTCCTATCAGTAATTGTATGTGTATGTATATATGTGTACATATATATATACATATGTGTACGTTTCCCCTTAATCTCTTAACAGTAAATATTGGTCCTTCTACTTACCAAACCTATAACAGCTAAAAGCTATTTCATTCTAACTTGGTAGTATTATAAAACCAATGAACACATTTTAACATATGTAATTAACTTTGTGTTCTCATTCTTTATTCAGTAACTTATTGTCCTTACATTTATTGACTGCCTATTCTGTGTGAGTCATTGAAAAGTTTGTTATAAACAATAAATATAATAACTATATCCTGAAATAAAATCCCAAAACTTATACATTGATGATTAAAATAAAGCACTATACTCTGAAATAAAAAAAAAAAATAATATCTATTTACAATTTACTGTGTTCTCCAATGTGTTAAAATATAAATTAGCTTACTTTACCTGAATATTTTGGATAAGACTGGTCAGTGAAATAATTTCTATGATTCTAAAAAGTTTACTACATATGAAAACAGTATTTTTAAAACATTAGATTTTTTTTAACTTTTCCTCAATTGAGGAATGTTTATTTGAAAGCCAGCAAAAACTACCTATCAGTACAACACAGATTTATATCAGTTATAAGTTACTCCATTGAGTGCAAATAAGAACTCCCTTTTATTGAGGTTTCTGCTTTGCAGTGGGTAACTGAAAGGTATTACAAAATTGATGTCATTAGATAGCATTATAAATCGAATTCTCAGGAGATATAGTTTATTGTGATGTTCTATGAAAGAGGGAGACATCCATGTTATTTTCCAAGGTCATGTCTACCATCTGTTTGGCTGGCACATTTGTAACACACCATAACTCTAAAAGTGCTGGATCAAGGTTTTAGCAGGTCACAATTTCATCATCCGAAGTCAATGGCTGCTGTCTAAAGATTTGCAACTACAGCAGAGACATTAAAATTTGTTACAAATGTCTAACAGTTTCCACCTCAACTTCTGCCATATGAAAGGATTAATGCTGTGCCATTTTAAAAGAAATATTTTATCTTGCATTAACTTTCTCAATGATTAGTAGAACTTTAATCAAGTGGGTAGAAAGACCAGCTATTCAAACTACTGAATACTGAAAAGGTCACAGTATTACAGCACACTCCTAAAATTTAGTGTCTCCTATTACATTCTCTAAATGATCACATTCCCTTCTCAAAGGCAAAACACTAACTATTTGACATAAGGTCACCATACTCACTGAATTCAGATTCAATTTAGGTCGAAGCTGATAACACTATGTTACCTGTATAAAAGCATTACTCTGAAGAACAAAGCATAACAGAATTATTTCAGAACATAGCAAATTCAGTTGACAACCATGTATCAGGGATGAGAAATTAAAAATATCATGTTTATAAATAATACAAAAAATTCATATTTTTAAAACCTAGATAGCACATGTATAATGTCTAGAAACTTTTGCCATCCTGATGCAGTAGTCATCCAAAAAAATTCCCACATATTCCTGTTAAAGTTGCTTTTTGCAAGCAAGGCATTGAAGATTGTCCCTGAATCCCATTCTTGGAATAATGGGTGACACTTCTTCATAGTGGTGAATACTTTGAACAAAGCATATTCATACAATAGTAGAGTACAGTTTGTGTGTAAGTGTTAATTTCTATATTCATGGTCTTACTTCTTAAAGACATACTATTCAGATCTTAAAATTAGCTTTTTTATCTTAACTCTCAGAGTAGTTGATTTTTTTTTTACTCTTCATAAGAGGATTTAATGTTTCATCTGTCCATTTTCCAAGTATAACCTCTGATTGTGGCTGTATTCTCTGCCATTTCATAGACCCAAGACCAGAGGTTTGTTGCTTCTGTTGGTGCTTTTCAGAAACTTCTCATTTTATCTCTCTGAAAAATAATCATTGAGAAAATTATTTTTATATTTCAAATAATTTAAGAAAAATGTTTCAAGAGAATAATAGGGAATCATCTTACATTGTAAACAGATTTTTGTTAGAGATAGATTTTTTAAATAATTTTTTTTTCAATTTTATCAGAATGTCACAGAAAGTTTATACAAAAATTTTCAGACTTCTTCTTTATGCCATATTTCACTACTGTATACAAATATCTTTTTCCAGCTTTATTGAAATATAATAGACAATTAGTTGCTAGTATTTACATTGTACAATTCAATGAGTTTTTTCCAATTATAGTTGGCATACAGTAATATACCAGTTTCAGTTTACAGCCTAGTGATCAGAGATTCACATAACTTGCAAAGCGATCACCCAACTAAATCTAGTACCTCTCTTCCCCCTTATATATTTATTACATTATTAACCATCTTCTCCATGCTACATTCTACATCTCCATGTCTATTCTGCAACTATCCATTTGTATCTCTTAATTCCTTTGTTTTTTTTTTCATTTTCCCAATCCCCTTCTATCTAATAGCCCTCAAAATATTATATGAATTTATTACTGCTTTTGTTGATGTTTATTTTGTTCTTTATATTCCATATGTATGTGAAATCATGAGATATTTGTCTTTCTCTATCTGACTTACTTCATTCAGCTCAATACTCACTAGGTCCATCAAGGCAATATTTTTTTCCATCCCCTTCCTTTTAATCTGTATGTGTCTTTTAGTCTGAAGTGAATCTCTTGTAGACAGCATGTTGAATATTTTGTGCCAAGCCCCTCTGTCCTACATAGTTTCTTTTGAGAAATCAGCTGCCAATATTATGGATGCTCCCTTGTAAGTAACTAACTGCTTTTCTCTTGCTGCTTTTAAGATTTCCTCTTTGTATTTAACCTTTGGCATTTTAATTACGATGTGTCTTGGTCTGGGACTGTTTGGGTTCCTCTTTCTTGGGACTCTCTGAGCTTCTTGGGGTTGTGTGTCTCTTTCCTTCACCAGGTTAGGAAAGTTTTCCATCATTATTTTTTCAAATAGCTCTTCAACATCTTGTTTTCTTTCAGGTACCCCTATGACACTGATATATTTACATTTAATAGTGTGCCATAGGCTCCTTAAATTATTATTATAGTCTTGGTTTCTTTTTTCTTGCCATTCTGATTGAGTGTCCTTTGCTTCTTCATCCTCTGTATAGGTCATCTGATCCTCTTCTTTATTCCCTCTGTTTATTCCTTTAATATACTTTTCAAATCAAATAATGTTTTTGAGATGTATTTCATTTCTGACTGGTTCCCTTTTATAATTTCCATTTTCATTTTTATGGTTTTTTTTTAAATCTCTTTATTAAGTTCTCACTGAGTTCATCTACACTTCCCTTAATTCCATTGAGCATCTTTATAACCAATATTTTGAACTCTGCATCTGTTAGACTGCTTGACTCTATTATTCTTGGATCTCTGTTCTGTTTTCTCATATGGTTTCTCCTTCTTTGTTTTCCTATTTTAGCTGTCTTTCTGTGTCTGTTTCTATGTACTAAGCAAAGCTCTTAAGTATCCCTGTCTTATTAGTGTGGGTTTGTGTGGTAAATATGTCCAGTGGCACAGTCCTGAGAGGGGTTTGGCTGCAAGCCAAATTTAGCCCCAGCCAGTGCCCCTCTAGGGCCACCTGTTAAGATTCAGCAAACAATCCACAGATATTATACTTACAGTTGCCTCAAGAAACCACACCAGAAAAATGAGGCCAGCTGCCACTAGCGTGAGTCTTGGCTCTGCTTAGCAAGGAGCATCTGATTCTCAGAGAATACACCTCGATGTGGCTTGGGTGGGGCCATGAGTTGGGGGAGGTGGAGTTTCAGGAAACCCTCTGGGCAGAGCGACCTCTGTTATCCAGTTTGATGACGTCTCAACTATGGCGGCACTTTGTCTGCACAATGGGAATGGGGAGGCTCAACAGAGGAACAAAGGATGCCACCGGCACTTCTGTCTAGGAGAGATCCTTGCCTCTGGCCCTTAGTTTGGCAACTCAGTGTTCTCCTGTAAGTCTCTGGTGTCCCCCACCCTGCTCTACATCTGACCTGGTGCCGGTGCTCAGAGCCAGCAGGTCCTTCACTGAGAAAGTCTGCTTGTGATGCAGCCCCTTTAAGAGGCGTCTGCAGCTGCTGGCTGCTATTGCTATTGCCTCTGCCCCACTCAGCTGTTTGGGACTGAGCAACCTCGTGATCTCCCCGAGTCCTACCCCCTCTTGTTGCAGTTTGATTTCTTATTTCTCTCTCTAGTTGTAGAGCTTGTTCATCTAGATCCCAGGTGACTTTCCTTGCTGTTTGCTCTGTGTTTCTGTACCAGCCTTGATGTGGTTGTAAGAGGGATGAACAAAGCCACTGTCATCTATGCCATCTTTTTCTCCTTCTAGTGTAAACATTTACTTTAATCTTCTTAAACGCTTCTAATTTTTTTCTACTGGCATTTTTCTAACTAATATGCTGATATAGCTCTTTCATGATTTATTAACTTTAGAAATTCCATATACTGTGGCAGATTAAGATTAAGCACACTTCAATACGCTCACTTCTCCCCTTCTTACAATGCAGTATATCATTACTTTAATTAATCTACTGGTTAATTCTCTCAATCTGAATAATACATTTATTCAAAGTATATTGTACCATCACCTTGAGACAGCATCTCAACTCCTCATATTTTGAGAATATATGTTGAGCTCCTGTATCCTCGTACATTTCTTTTTCTTCACTGTTCTCAACGTCTTCTGCTTTGTATGTATCTATATATTTTTGATATGATGGGTTAATGTTTTACATGTAAGTATTCATACTTCGACTATATATTAATTCTGAAAGTGAAAATCAATTAAGTTTTTATAATAAACTTATAAATACAGTTTCTTATATATTCAATAGTATTTATATTTCCTTGTAATTTTTAAACTGTTTTTCTTTATAAGTTATTAAATATAATAAAATCAATTTCAATCTCTTCCTCTCTCTCTCTCTCTCTCTCCCTCTTACTCTCTCACTTTCTTTTCTCTTATTTTCCCTTGTGGGTGTATCTCATTTGAATTTTCCTTACTCGGCTTGAATTTAGAATGTTTAATTTTTAGATTACCTGTACAATTCTAGATCAGCTCATTTTTACTCTCATTGATGAATCATTTATTTGCCAGATCCCATGTTTCTTCTTTTCTGATTAATTTCTCAATTTCCTGGAACATATTTTAACATAAAATTTATTTATTTTTAAATAGATTTTATATTTCAATTACAGTTGATATACAATATTATATTAGTTTCAGATGTACAATATAGTGATTAGACATCTATATAACTTATGAAGTGATTTCCTCGATAAACCTAGAACTCATCTGACTCCATACATAGTTATTACAATATTATTAACTATATTCCTTATGTTATATTTTACATTCCCATGACTATTTTATAACTACTAATTCATATATCTTAATCCCTTGACTTTTTTCACCAAACTCGACAACCCCTATTCATTTGGCAACCATCAAAATGTTCTCTGCATTTTGTTTCTCAATATTTAAAAGTGGGATTACTGGGTCCTTTTTTGTCTCTTGTTATAGCCTTTGTTTTAAATTCTATTTTGTCTGGCATACATCTTGCTACTCCAGCTTTTTTCTTTTATTTCTTTCTATTTTCAGGAAATATATTTTTCTATTCCTTTACTTTTAGCACATATGTGTCTTTTAATCTTAAGCAAGTCTCTTATAGGCAAAATAGGTAAGGGTCTTGTTTTCTTATCCATTCAGCTACCCTGTGTGTTTTAATTGAAGCATATAATTCATTTACATTTAAATTTTGATACATAGTTATTGCCATTTTACTGTTCATATTTTTTAATTTTTTTTTCTCTTAAAGAAGACCCTCTAATATTTCTTGTAATTCTGGTTTTGTGTTGATATAGTCCTTTAGCTTTTTCTTGTCTAGGAAGCTCTTTATCTGTCTTTTGATTCTAAATGATAGCTTTTCTGGGTAGAGTAATCTTGGTTGTAGGTCCTTGCTTTTCATCACTTTGAATATTTTGTGTCAACTGCTCTGGCCTGCAAAGTTTGTTGAGAAATCAGCTGACAGTCTTAGGGGAGCACCTTTGTAGGTAACTAATTGCTTTTCTCTTGCTGTTCTTAAGATTCTCTTTAATCTTTGTCATTTTAATTATGATGTGTCTTGGTGTGGGACTCTTTGGATTTGTCTTGTTTGGGACTCTGAGGTTCCTGGGCTTACATGTCTACTTCCTTTACTAGATCGGAGAAGTTTTCTATTATTTTTTTCAAAGAAGTTTTTAATTCCTTGCACTCTCTCTTCTTCTCCTGGTACCCCTATGATGCAAATGTTGTTAAAAAGAGGCACGTTAGAATATGCTTTCTTGAAAGTCTTTACTCAAACCCCTTCTTAACTTATAGCTTAGCTGAACATGGATCTGGCTCATTTAGTTTCCATGGTATAAATGGAAACCCCATATATTCTTAGAATGTGTCTAGTTGTCTTTTTGAATCATTTATCAGGGCATGGTGGGAGTAATTCAAATTGAAGTCTTGTATACTTTTTTAAAATGTATTTTTGTATTTTTTTCTTATGTACTTTATTGTTTAATTATATATTATATGTAAACTCAACATGCCTTATTAAATTTCTTCTGTTTAGGTGTGCCTTTTATAAACAGCTTATAGCTAGATTTTCATTTAAGGCAATTTTAATTTTCAAACATTAACAAGAAATTTTAATTCATATGCATTTATAGAAATTACTAATGTATTTTTACTTATTATAATCTTTTTATTTTGTTTTTGCTTATGTAGATAATTTTGTCTCACATGCATAGATGGAAAAATATGACATGTGTATTATTAGTCTTCTGGGACTGCCGTAACAGAATATCACACACTTGGGGGCTTAAAAAGTAAAGAAATATTTTTCACAGTTTTGGAGGCCTGAAATACAAGATTAAGCTTCAGTGGGGTTAGACCTCTGCTGATACCTCTATTCCTAGTTTGCACATGGCTGCCTTTTTGCTATATTCTCACATGGCTTTTCTTGTGTGCACAGGCATTCCTTATGTCTTTCTTTTTTCTATTAGATTAGGACCCACTCTTATGACCTCTTTTAATATTAAACACCCCTTTAAAGGTCTTATCACCAAATATATTACACCAGGGGCTACATAAGAATTTGAGGAGAGACACAATTCAGTTCTTAATAGCATATATTCTTTTTGATTTGTATCTATGTGCAAGGATTTTCTAATTATTCTTGGAACCATCAGCCCAAGTTTGCACTCAGAATTGCGTTCTTCCTTGTTATAGTTATGGCCACCTTAGAAGTGTACTACTCAGAAACTTTGCAAGGAATAAATAAGTGGGCATCATCCATCTGCGATACCTTGGGATATATTTCAGTGTATATGAAATATATACTTTCTCAGGAGTACTTGTCTTTGTCTTATTGTACAAGCTTCTTTACACATATGTTGTTTGGCTAGAACTCAACACTAAATATTTGTTTTTCTTGTACTTTTCTTTCTTTCCTTTTGCCTCTTTTTTGTTTGGTTTTGTAATTTTCAAGTATTCATTTTCTGTACCTCCTATATTTTTCAAGTTTGAAAATGTCTATTTATTAACTTTAAATGATGATGTATTTGAGTAAAAAATTTCGCATACTTTTTCCCCCTTAAAACTTGTCTTCCAAGTTTGAATAATTCTGTCCTATTAACATTCTTTTATCAACAGTATTTTCAATTTTTTTTCCTGAAATTCATGTCACTTTAAATTTGGGAATAAATGTCTTCCTTTTTGCTGTGGTGGAATCATGTAATTTAATCTAAAATTCTTTATAGTATGTGTGCTACTGTTTTAAGCAAGAAATATTATTTTTAAAATATGATAATTTCTTTAGAAGGAGAAATTTTGAGAGCAATTCCTCTAAAACTGATTAAATAACTTGCTGTGCAAATATTATTAAGAATCTCAGAGGCATAAGGTTAAAATAAAACATAAAGTTAAGATAAAAGCTAAGACAGCATTCATGTTTAAATCTGTACTTTTGGGTTAAACTGAGGTGGAAAGACTCAGATGAGATTTACTCTTAGGATCCAAAGGATGTGGGAGAAAATTTGTTAAGTTAATAATATTTTCACAGGTTTTGCCTATAAGTTTCTCATTTTTGTACACAGGCTATTATGGTTAATTATTCAGACTTTTTGTGTTTTATCCCTTTTTATCCTCTTTGTGCCTTTTCAAAATCACATTGAATATTTTCTTTCTCTCCTAAATCCTTTGAGAATGTGCTAAATGGCAAATATTTTAATAAGCAAAAATGTTATTGAGAAAAAATCCAAACATATAATTATTTACTAAATACAAACAAACAAACAAACAAACAAACTACCATTTATTGATTATCCATTTATTCATTAAGGGCAGTCCCTGTGCTAGGAACTTGATATGCTTTATTTTATTTAATATTCACACAACTCTTTGAGCTATTAATATCTCCACTCTAAGAAGGATAAAACTAGCTCAGATAATTAAGTAACTTGCAAAGTCTCTTGAATTTAATGAATAACTGACTTTGTATTAAAAATCAGATTTACCTGGTGGCATATAGTATGCTTTTCCCATTATACAGTGTTCTCTTCCAAAGAAAATCAACATGGTTCTTATCTTCAAGGAGGTTTCAGTCCATTGGAGCATTATTTTTTTTTATTTTTTTTATTTTTTATATGAGCAACCCTTGGTTGACCTCATAGATTGCAAGGAACTTGTCAGCTTACAATCCCTTATGTTTTATTTTTACACCTACAACACCTGGTCTCCCATCCAAGTACTAACCAGGTCTGACCCTGCTTAGCTTCTGAGATCAGACGGGATCAGGCTTGTTCAGGGTGGCATGGCCGTAGACCCATTGAAGCAATAAAAATTATTATAATTTAAAATATATAAAAGTATAAAATATTAGCATTAAGTACTTCACCTGTCAATATGCTGACCTCTGATTCTGATTCTTGTTGTTCCCCATTCTATTGCTAAAGTTCTTAATAAATATTTTATACCATGACATATTTCTAATGTTTTTATCACTTTAGAGCATCACATCATTTCCCTGAGGGTACTTTTTTGTAATATCTATAAATGAATAGGTTTCTCTGTCATTTTACATATTAATTGATAGAAAATAAATCACTTTTTACAGGACAACTGAAAAAGCATAAGAGACAGTTGCCTGAGGAAAACTTACTTTATATGCTATTTTTTAAACATTTAAATCAGTGCTATGAAAGCATAAGGAGTTTAGTAAAAAAAAAAAAAAAAACTACCAGGGAATCAATAAAACTTTTAAAAATGGGAGTGACTTGATTAGATTTGAATTTTTGAAAGATAGGTAGAAAGAAGAAGAGAGGGAGAGGAGGCTTTAGGCAGAGGAGCTATTCTAGCAACAATTATTATGTTATTGAGAGAGATGAAGAATGCCCAGGGTAAAGTAATAATGAGGGTTAGAAGAGGGAAACAAATGGGATACATGAGAAGAAAGTAGAAATGATAATACTTAGTAACAGATTAGCGGTTCTCAACGTGTGTGTGTGTGTGTGTGTGTGTGTGTGTGTGTGCGCGTTTGGTGAGTTTGTTAGAAAAAACTGTTCAAGAAGCTAGTAAAATTGTACATTGTACATAATGTGCATCCAACTTTTTTTCTATTTTGACAGCTTTAAAATTTTGGAACTGTCCATGGGAGTGCTAGCATACTATATAACAGGTGTGTCTAAGGTATGAGAGGGAGAAAAGGTTGATCATGTCTAGTGGGAGATGAAAAGTCAGATATCCAGATGATTCTGTAGTTTCCAACTCCAGTGTTTGGATTAAATGGCTAAAATGTACCAGAAAAGGAAGAATAGAAGAAAAATAGGTTGATTGGCTGATAACTCAATCTCATCTTCTAAGATTACAACTTGAATAGTTTATAAATTTATGAATAAAAACAAAAAGTCAATTCTTATAGAATCCTTTCAGATGTTAGATATGTATTATTTCCTTTTTGCAAGCATGATGCTCACTTTTACACAATAGAAGAGGCTTCTGAGGACACAATGTTTTAAAATTTTTGTGATTCCTTCTTAAGCCTTTTATTATCAGGCTTGTAGAGCTATTCTATGATGTCATTTTTCTTTGAAAATATGTGCTACTTGTCAATTACATTATATATGGCTCTTCCACACTGCTCTTTCAGCAATATAATGCTATAAGTATTAAATTACAATTGCAAATTACCTAATTTTCATCATTACTTTTTAAAGTAATCTTTCCTATCCCATATTGTGTATTAAAGTAGTCCCTCTTGTGGGTATAAGGAGCAAACAGTTTTGTCTCTGGAACTTTGCAAAATTTAGAAATATGTGCCAAAGAATATTTTTTAAGTATTTTTCTAAAGCTGTTTAAAAATGATCCTTCACATTATTTTTTTTCATTAGGACTGAGTTCTGTTTTCATATTTATTTCCAAAATATGCAATGAAGGAAATAGACAATAACAGCTAATGGATGAAGCAAACATCCATTATGTGAGTTGTATATTATTTATTGACTTGATTAGCTAGGATTGACTCCCTTCCAAGTGCACCCGTACATTTTTTACAATCTCAACTGTCAGGATGCAAAAGAAAGCATTCACATTTTAAAAACATAATGCATATTATACCTAAGGGAATATAGATTAATCAAAATTCGAACTATGAAGTGCAAATTTTGATTATTGAAGAGGAGACAAAGGAAAAATTACAACGTGCCTTCCTTATTGAAGCCATATCAACTATAGTTCTCAGAATTCAAAGATGTCTTGGATATAAACCAGTCTCTTTCCATTTACAAGAACAGAAAATTTAGAGATAGGGGAATATATGCTGAGAAGTAATCATTTTTAGCTAAAATGTTTTACTCAAGGCAGTATGGTATCTGCTTATAGAAGATGTACTAGAACTATATAGATCTGGGTTAAAAATTACTTGGTTCCCAGAATAAGGATCTTAGTACTCTGTTCCAAATTTATAATGTTTTTAAAGTATTGTTTTGTTTTGTTTCCTGAAGAGTAGGTAAAAAATGATCACACAGCACCTATAAACCAGGGTATAGTAAGATCTTAGTTCATTAGAACTATAACTATTATTACTCGTTTTTTTCCCCCCCAGAATTTGGGAAAGTTAGAAGTTAAAAGAAAGTGGTTTTGAAGTAAAATCTATAACTGGATCAAAGAAAGATGCATTTTTGCAGATGAAAAAATTGCCTATCTGGATCATTTGGAGACTTTCAGGAAGGGTTATAAAGATAGTGTTTGATATCTACATAGATTTTAAATTATCATTATCATTTTTATTGATTTATTTGCTGCTTCAATTAACTAAAACCTCCTTGAAGATAGGGATTATGTCCTAATCCTCTTTAGAAGGTAACATATATATCATGGAATTTGCAAGTAGTTCATTGATAGGGCTGCCTTTCCCTTTTAATAGAGACAAAATCTACTACAAAGAAAAAATGTGTTTTCAGACACATACTTTAAACTTTTTGTTTTTCTTTATCAGCTCTGTATCTGTATATAAAAATTTATATTTTCCGACTTCTTGTATCAACTATTTTTGAAGTGATTCAGCAAAATTTCATCACTGCCTTTATGTATGCTAACATGCATTTGAGGATATCTCCCCATCGCCAAGAATTTAAGTCATTTACTAACTCTCCTACTTACAGAGGAATCAGGGATGGAAAGGAATGTTGGAGAGGAGACTGAGGAGATGCAGGACAACTTCTATTCATAAAGCCATTTATAGAAAAATTACAGCCACTGTTAAAATTTTCTTTAGAGTGGATTTATGTTTTTTCAGAGGGTAAGAGATACAGCAATGGCCATAGCTAAAAACACTGAAAAAACAGCACAGAATAGTAAAAATCAATAGTAATAGTTTATTCAGAAGGCAAACAATATAAGTATTTAAGTCTGACAATTTCTGTACATCATAAATTTCATGTTCCACTGAGGACTGGCAGATTAATCACACAGAAACTTTAGTCAGCAGATTCTCCTTTCATAAAAATTGTCAAAGAGAGAAACACTTTTTAAATGACCTCTTTTTGTTGATCACTTTTAAAATTAAGTTGTTGATAAAATGTCAATATAAAAGCATTATTAAGTCATATTTTATGTATTTTTGTGAATATGTTTTTCAAAATCTCCCTCTTGGTTACATATTTCCATACTTATATTTCTACCTCTTAGGCAATGTTATTTCACTAAAGCATATTTTCAGCCAATTTTCAAATCTCTATTAGCCCATTGGGTTCACTTTATTCAGTTTACCCTTTAAAAAAGTAAGTCACATGTTCAGACAGAGGGGAGGGGTTTGGGAGGCTGGGAGAATGGGGTGAAGGGTTAAAAAAGTACAAGTTAGTAGTTGATAGTTGGGCATGGGGGAGCATGGAAGAGAGAATGCAGTTAGCATTAATATGATGGCTAAGTGGAGGGCCAGAGGAGGGAGGGAGCAATTGGGGGGATCGTTTTATGAACATTATAGATGTCTAATCAATGTACTGTATACTTGAAACTACTTTAAATAAATAAATTTGGTTTTTAAGAAAGTAAGTCACATGTTAAATGAAGCTGTAAACATCTTTGAAGTACAAATTATATTTGGAAAGTAAATAAAACAGAACATTTGCAAGTAAAATATGGGACGTCTAAGAGATTAAAAGATGGAAATCAGATTATTGATTACTATTGCCCTGGGTAATCCCCAGAATCACATCTTAGAAGTATCAAGTTCTTGTTACCATCTGGCCCTGCAATGAAAAAGATTTCCCTGGTTTTATGTAGTCTGTAGACATATCATCATCAAAACCTGAAAGCACTTATGGCACTAAATAACTACTTTCAGATCATTAAAAAAAAAAAAAAGATGGAATTCTACTTAGCATCTAGACTTCATCTGCTTCATTTTAGAAGATCTTATTGCAGGGTTACCAGAGAAATACGCATTTAGTTACATCCAGTAAACTCTATACCTTATGGCTGATTCTAAAGGCATTTGATTCTATTATATTTGCTTAATGCTCTGCTCATTTTCAACAAACGATTGTTTATATAGGTCACTTTTTAGCTCATGGTGATGGTTTATAAGGTTTTATATTATTTCCATTTAATCGTGTTGATATTTACATATACTCTTTGGTTTCGGGTATTTTCATTTTGTTGTCAAGATATCGGTATGCATATGTGGAGAAATAATGACTAGTCACTGACTTACTTATTGCTCAGAGATATGATGATGCATCATAAGCCTAGATATTAAAACAAACAGCTAGAAGAGTTTATTCTTTCAGGCTTGATTCCTGAATATTTTTCTTGCCTGCAGATGATACTGGCAGCAGAAGAATTTTAGATTAATAACCTCTTTACACATCATGTTTACTTGTACCTTTGTTATGACATCAAGTAGAACAAAAACCAGTACAATTGTTTATATTATTGAGTACTCACTCTGTACCAGAGTCCTCTAAATGCTTTGTGTGAAACAATGTATTTAATCTTCAACATCACCCCACAAAGGAAATCCTAATATTATCCCGATCTTGCAGGTGAGGTAGCTGAAGCACATAGAGTATAATAATTTGCTCAACATCACACAATTGGTAAGTGGTAGAGCTGAGATTCATACCTAAAATGTTTGGCTCTAGAATCCATACAGTTTATTACTATGTTATACTGTCTCTCAGCATTAGTTGGCACCTGAAAGTGCAGAATGATTTAATTTTGAAGAGATGAATCCTCAGCTTAAAGAAATTTGAGAGCATTGTCCACCTATATCAATTACTAAAAACTTCATCTGATTTATAAAACATTATAAAATATAGGAATTGGTAAATCTGAGAACTGGTTCTGGGAAAAAAATTGAGAAAAGGAGTCATATAAATTAAAATAAAAGGATATAAAAATTGATAACAAATACTACAATCATAGACATTAATTGAGAATGATTGTTTTCTTAAAAAAAATTACTGCCAAATTGATAAAACAGAATTATAAAAAGTAGTAGACAATAAATCATGGAAAAAATTTAAAATATATGAAAATATATTAAAAGCCACAAAGTCTACATATTCACTGGAGAAATCTTTCAAGCGAAATACAATTATCAAGTTGTATTATCTGTTCTAGGTCACAAAAACAATGTGAAATTAGAAAATTCATCGTATGAAGTTAGTGTCATTTAATCCCAAACTTGGTGATAATTTAATTAAAATAAAAAACTCTGTGTGAATTTCACACTTGTACATAACAAAAATAATCTAAACAGAAATACTAACAACTACAATTAAACATAATTCAATATTACCTGAAAAAGATTTGGTCCAAGAATGCAAGTGAAGGTAATTTAATGAAATATATTAGTTACTAAGTTAAAAAAAAATCGTATCAATTTAGTATATGTCTAAACTAATACTTAAATGACTCATCTCATTTTAAAATGGAATTTAATAGTTATAGAGAATAATTCTTTTTTAATAAAATATTTTAAGTCAAATTTTTTAAACTTTTATTTCTACTTCATCATTTATATGTACCACTTTTTAAAATTTTACAGTGGTATATTCAGTAATATGCAATATGCATTTGGGAATATGCATTCAGTAAAATCCATACTTTGATTTTTGTATTTTGATCTTTTCCCAGGCTAGAGATATATGGTAAGATACTGTTTTGTGATTCTGGGGTGTGGCGGAGAGCCAAGCTCCCAGTCAGCCACGTGATCATAAGGGTAAACAGCTGGTACTCTACAGTGTAGTATTAAATAGATTTTCACATTTTCAACTTACTGTCTCTTCAACTTAAGATGAGTTTATTGAACATAACCCTATTAAGTAGAGGAGCATCTGTAGTATTTTTTAGAAATTTTGATCTGGTCAGTGATATGTCAGAAAATAAAATCAGGAATAATAAATAGTGGAAGAGGAAAAATAATTATATTATATAGAAATGAGATTATTTTAGGAACTCCAAAAAGCATCATATTAAAATTAACTTAAATTTAGTAACAGTGGGTAATTTTATCAAAGTCAATATGCCAGCAACTATCATGGATAGTGGGCAAGCAATGGTGGGAGAAATTCATATCATATTGCAATGGTTAGAGAAAGCTTTTTGCAGATTCCCTATAATTTAACTTTTTAACTTGGCATTTATTTGGAGCTCTTGCTCTCTCTCTCTCTCTCTCTCTCTCTCTCTCTCTCTCTCTGTCAAGGTTTTTGTAATACTGCTGTTCTTTCTTTGACTTTACTTTAGTATTCTCTCCTGTTTAACCAACTTCTGTACACAACTCCTATTCTAGTACTGTTAAATTATTTATCAAATTACTTAGAATTAGTAAATATATTTATTTTGTAATTAAGTACTTTGAGGCACTGCAAATTTTTCCAAACCTCAGTTCAATTAAGGTTTTACATTTTCTTCACTTTCATCAGAGTGAATGAATCCTGAATGAATGGATAACAATCTTAGCTATGAAAAGATAAGGGCAACTCAGTTATTTTTAGAATGATTTTCATTTAATTTTGTTACTCATGGGTAAAATTTCTTCATTTTATTTCCTGTCTGTGACAGGGTTTGGAGTGAATACATTGAAGACATCTAAATTGTTCTTTTTTTATTTTCCCACTTTATGGAATTGAACTATATTTTGACCCTCACATCACAAAGTTCTGACTCTACAGAAGTTCTGAAGAACACATTTGAATAAGTAGTGGATTATTCCATATGAATTTTCTAATAAGGCTTTATTTGGTATTTATAATTATTAGTAGTAGTAATTTTGAAAAAAATGTTTTTTTCTTTTTCATTGTATTTAGAAAGAGAATATTTCATTTAGTCAAGCAGAACAAAAAATGAATATTGATTGCATTGTTTATGGGTACCAAAATTTTTGTTTGTATTGCATATAGAACTGAAAACACACTAGAAATGGAAGCATTTCTATATGATAAAACAAGATACCTATATGTCTATCTTTCATTCATGATATATATTCACGGCATTTCAGCTTATGTTAAGGTCTGCTTACGATTTCTGCTTCTTTACAACATCGACTCTCTATGATCCCACATAGTCCACATTGTACTCCAATCCACTCAAAGCATCTCTCCAGCTTCATTCCTTAATACTAATTTTCTTATTACTTTGATATTTGCTAGGTCGATTTCAAAAACTAGAAAGAATACAATCAGTCTGTTTGAGGGGTGTGTGCTATGTCTTATTACAGGACTCTGTCTTATAGATAAGCCATCTTTGAATTAGATAGCTTGTAGTCTAATCAATGATGGTCACAGAGAAAAGGGTTAGTGGGAAAAAATGCCAAAAATGGGTATTTTAAGCTGAGTTTGTGTCTATTTATTCGGTTATTTGTCCAGTGCTACTTATTAAGTTTCTACTGTGTACTAGTCATTGTCTTAGGCTCTGAGTTACAGGTCCTCTGAAAAAGTAAAGAATAAAGCAGAATACAGGTATGTGAAGTGATAGAGTTGCCACTATTGTTAAGGTAATAAGAAGAATTCTTTGATAAAGTGACATTTGAAAAGAGGCATTCAAGATGGGATGAAGGAGGTCATACAACTATCTGAGGGAATGGTATTTTAGGTACTATGTGAGGTGAGCATACTTGGAAAGTTTGAGGATCAGCCAAGGATGCTGGTGTCATAAATAACAGAGAATGGCAGGAAAATTATAAAATAATGAGATCTGAAAGGTAGCTAGGCTTTTGGGCCATGGAAAGGTCTTTGATTCTTGCTATTTTTAGATGGAAACCCATTGGAGCGTTTGAGCAAAGAAGAGGCATCAACTTATTTATGTTTTTCTCTAGAATAATTATGGTGGCTAGCTGTGGAAATATTTCATAGAATGGCAGGAATGAGAAGATGGAATTTTTCCTTAATGTAGTTGTGGATAATGCAGGCACCATGATTAGAACATATCTATTTCAATTACACTGAAGGTTTGACAGGGCAAATCTAGCAAACCTAGTGAAACACCCTATTACACTTCATATTTATAGAGTAAATGAAAGAGTTCCTAATTTCTATAAGTGTGTATTTTAGGGGGATATTGACAATATCAGGGAACCTTCATATTCATAAATAGGCTTCTGGATATTATAAAGTTCAAATTTTACTTATGCTATTTTTAGTTAGTTCCTTTTACAACGCATTCTGTGTGCACTAAAAATAAAACCTATTCATTTTATACTCATTAAGAAATCAATGTTTTAGAGCAAATGTTACAAATGAATATTTAATTTGGTTGCAATTTAGAATGTATATTTACAGAACACTTCTTATTAACACAAACCAGAATGGCTAAACATAGAAAAATTTGACCTTCTACTATAACCATTCACTTGGCTTGGCATTTTCAAAAGTACCAGAACTTGATTTAACCTGGTTATGTTTCCTTCTGTAAACACATATCTTCCTAATGAGGTTCCACTCCCCAGGTGGCATGCAGCAAGTTGAGTATTTTTGCATTTCTCTGCAAAGTCAAATACCTAAACTTCCAGTTGATACTGAGGAAGGTTTAATATCCAAAAGCCATTCCGATAAGCTGCTATTATAAAGTACCTTCTTATTCTTACTCAAAATGAGCAAAAATGAATGACTCTCATCAAAATGAGGTCTTTACAAATATAAACACAATATTTTTAGATATACACTTGAGCTTTACCCTAGGGACTAAGAATAAGAGGAAAAACTACATCCTAATTTAACTAGCCCTTTATCACGTTTTTCTCCTTGGGCTTTTCTTTTCATTAAAAGCCAAGGTTGATGTCAAATGGTTGTACACTATGTTGTAAAAACTTTATTAAGCCAATAAATTAATTTCTGAATGCTCGTGTTCACTGAAGCCAGGTGAATAAAGAACAGGTCACACCATGCTCCTAGAAGCTTAAGAAAATCACCTGTGTTCTTCCCAATCATAATTCTCCTGTCTTACAGGTCATCAAACAATACCTAAGCTGCCGAGTTCCAAGTGTAGACTGTGATGGTTTCACAGTTCACTTCAATCTTTTAGAAATAAATAACCTTCCATTTAAACCACTAACATTGCTTATACTTTCGTTAAAATCGTAGTCATTTTGCTAAATAGAAGGTCATGAAGAAATAAGAGATAGTTTCATCTATTGTTTTATCACCACTGAGCAATGTTTTCTGGCATTTAGAAATTGATCTTTGTCTGCTATACACAAGCCTTGTATAAGAGAATTAATTGGGTCATGGTTATCTTCTTATTAATATTATACATGAATCTTTTATAAAGGTTAGCAGAGGATTGGTACCTAACATTGTTAGAGCTAGTAATTATTCATTGCAGATTTATGCCTTTATGTACTTAAGCAACAACAAAATGCTTTCTTAAATGCCAGTTAAGGACCTTTTTAATTTATGAAACTCTATGTTGTTTCTGTGCAGCATTTAACTAGACCACTCATGTTGCTAACAAAGTTCCTCTGAATAACTCAGGTCTCAATAATGATCCTTTTCAATTTTGTCAATGCAGGATATTATAGGGAACCCTATGCCTGAAGACACTGCATAGACTAGATGGACAACAATAGATTTCTTTCAACCTTATAATTATTGAGAAGATTTAGTAATATTATCTCTGGGTAAAAAGAAACTTGTATTTCTGCTAGCAATTATTTTTTATCAGCATCAACAATAATTAACATCTTTCATTTATCTTCATTCCCCAGGGTATATGCATTTTCGAATATAAGAATGAATCACATAAAAGATCTTTTTAGAATGTTGCGTAAGCATTTTATGATATATGTTTTCTTGGTGGGTGCTAAATCTTTAGGGAGAAGTAAAGAGTTTAATCAAATATTTAATTTGGAAAACTCACACAGGAACAATTGTTCATTATTTTTGTAGAATTCTGGTTTTAAATTGTAGTAGGAAACACTTTTCTAATGTCACAATATGCCAAGCACTATCTGCCTGGCGTGTGGTTTGTATGTTTGTGTGTGTGACACAAATAGACTCAATGATATACCTTTGCTCTTAGTTTTTACCCTCATATAGATGTTATGATGGTTACACATAGAACAAATGGAACTGTTATTACATTTCACAACTTAAAAATTTTTGTATACTATTATGTTATGTGATCTATCAGATTTAAGACAGTTGCATTTTCTTTTATTCATATATTACTTTGTTAGTGAAAAGACTCTGAGGTTTCATTTGGCAGTCTTCTAGTTATAGATACAAGTCTTCTGTCACACAGCTTTGATAACCAGCAAAGACAGTCTGTGATACTTCATTTTAATCAATATGTAATAGAGACTAGAAAAGAATTAATTGTACATTAAAACAAGACTTGGTTTTCTTTGGTTCCAAATTAGTCCATTTTCAATCTTTTGTGAATATTTTGATGGTGTCTTTGAATTACCCTTGCAATTTTGGAATTATTTTTATTTTAACTTATTTTATTATTTTTTATTAAAAATTATTGGGGTGACATTAATTAAAAAAGTCATATAAGTTTTAAGTGTGTCATATGTATATTGCATTGTGTGTTCACTATCCAAAGTTAGATTTCCTCTGTCACCTAATATTTGACCCCTTTTACTCCTATCTACCTCTCTACTTCCCTCCTTCCCTCTGGTAACCACTAATCCACTGTCCGTGTCCATAAGTCATGCTTTTTGTCGCTTTCAGTTTTAAATCCCACATATGAGCTAAATCATATGGTTTTCAACTTTTTTGGTCTTACTTATTTTGCTTAGCATATTTATCTCAGGGTATATCCATGTTGTCACAAATGGCAGATTTCATCTTTTTTATAGTTGAGTAATATTCCATTGTATATATGTACCACAGCTTCTTTATCCAATCATCTATTGCTTCCATGTCGTGACCAAGTCCTGACCACTGTAAATATTATAAGTACCTGCTATGACTATCGGGGCACATATATCTTTATGGATACATGTTTTCAAATCTTTTGGGTAAATGCCCAGAAGAGGAATTACTGGGCCATATGATACTTTAATTCTTAGTCATTTTGAGCAACTCATTTTTGAACAATACTATTTTCCATAGTGGCTGTACCAATTTACATTCTTACAAGCAGTGTATGAAGAGTCCTTTCTTGCCGCAACCTCTCCAACACTTTTTGTTACTTTTCTTGTTGATGATATCCACTCTAATAGGTATGATATGGTATCTCATTGTGGTTTTCATTTGCATTTTCCTAATAGCTAGTGAAGTTGAACAGTTTTTCATAGGTCTTTTGGCCATTTGTATGTCTTCTTGAGAGAAGTGTCTGTTCAGGTTCTCTGCCTATTTTTTTAATTGGATTATATGTTGTTTTTTAATGTTGAGTTGTATGATATCTTTGTATATTTTGGACATTAGCCCCTTATCAGAGGCGATTTTTGCACATATATTCTTCTATTCGGATGGTTGCCTTTTTGTCTCATGGATGGTTTCTTTGGTTCTGCAGAAGCTTTTTAGTTTGATATGGTCCCATTCATTTATTTTTGCTTTTACTTCCTTTGCCTTTGAGGTCAAATTAATAAAATCCTCTCTAAGTCCAAAGTCCATGAGTTTAGTAACTACGTTTTCTTCAATGCAATGTACTGTTTCAGGTCTTTTATTCAGGTCTTTGATCTAATTTGAGTTAATTGTGGTGTGTGGTGATAGACAACAGTCTAGTTTCATTCTTTTGCAGGTGGCTTTCCAGTTTTCCAAGCACCATTTATTGAAGAGGCTTTCCTTTCTTTATTATATATTTTGGGCTCCTTCGTTGAAAATTATTTGCCCATAAATACAGGGGTTTACTTCTGAGCTCTCAAATCTGTTCCATTGGACTGTGTGTCTACTTTTTCTGCCAATACCATGCTGTTTTGATTATTGTCCTTTTATAGTATAATTTGAAGTTAGGCAGTGTGACACCTCCAGCGTTGCTTTTTTTCTCAGCATTGCTTTGGCTATTCAGAGTCTTTTGTGCTTCTGTACAAATCTGATAATATTTTTTGTTCTGTTTCTTTAAAAAGTGTCATTGGGATTTTGATGGGAATTACATTAAATATGTATAATGCTTTAGGTAATAAGGTCATTTTAACTATGTTGATTCTTTCAATCCATGAGCACAGAATATCTTTCCATTTCTTTGCGATTTTTCAATTTCTTTTAATAATGTCTTATAGTTTTCAGTATATAGGTCCTTCATATGCTTCATTAAGTTTATTCTTAGGTATTTTATTTTTTTTGTTGCAATTGCAAAAGAAATTTTTTTCATTTCTTTTTCTGAAATTTCATTGTTAGAGTATGGGAACATTGTGGATTTTTGTACACTGATTTTGCATCCTGAAACTTTATTGTATTTGCTTATTATTTTAAATAATTTTTTTTAGTGGAGTTTTTAGGGTTTTCTATATAAAGAATCTTGTCATCTGAAAAAAGTGACAATTTCATCCCCTATTTAGATGCCTTTTATTTTTTTCTCTTGCCTGATTGCCCCAGCTATGACTTCCAATACCGTATTGAATAATAGTGGTGATAACGAACAGCCTTGTCTTGTTCCACCATTAAGTATGACATTAGCTAAGGGTTTGTTGTATATGGCATTTATGTTAAGGCACTTTCCCTCTATATTCATTTTATCAAATGTTTTCATCATAAATGGGAATAGTATATTGTCAAATGCTTTTTCTGCATCTATTGATATGATCATTTGGTTTTTATTCTTTATTTTGCTTATGTAGTGCATCACATTCATTGATTTGTGTATCTTAAACCATCCATGTGGCTCTGAGATGAATGAAGCCACTTGATCATGGTATTTAATCTAATGCGTTATATTCGATTTGCTAGTATTTTATTTAGGATTTTTGCATCTGTGTTCCTGAGATATTGATCTAGAGTTTTCTTTTTTGTGTTATCTTTACTGTGTTTTAGTATAAGGTTAATGTTGACTCATAAAGTGAGTTAAGAAGAATTGCCTCTTCTTCATTTTTTGGAACATTTTGAGAAGAATAAGTCTTAACTCTTCTTGAATGTTTGGTAGAATTCACTGGGAAAGCCATCAGGTCCTGGACTTTTACTTTTTTGGTAGGTTTTTGATGATTGTTTTGATTTCCATACTGCTTATCAGTCTATTTAGATTTCCCAGTTCTTCATGATTCAATTTAGGAAGGTTGTATCTTTCTAAAAACGTGTCTATTTCTTCTAAGTAATTAAATTTGATGTTTTATTATTTTTCATAGTATTCTTGTATGATCCTTTGCATTTCTGTGGTATCTGTTGTAACTTCTCTGTTTATTTGTGTCCTTTCTCTTTTTTCCTTAGTGAGTCTACACAGAGATTTATCAATTTTATTGATCTCAAAGGACCAGCTTTTTGTTGCATTAATTTTTTCTATTGTCTTTTTGTTCTGTTCTAATTTTTATTATTTTATTCCTTCTGACTTTGGGCTTCATTTGTTCTTCTAGTTTTTCAAGATGTAGTGTTAGGTTGTTTATTTGAGATCTTTCTTGTTTCTTGAGATAGACCTGTAATGATATGAACAGATTTATCAAATGTTTTAATTATTTCCTCTTATTACCACTTTTGCTGTGTTTTGGTATGTTGTACTTTCATTCTCGTTTGTTTCTATGTATCTCTTGATCTCTCCTTTTATTTCTTCTCTGACCCAGTAAGTGTTCAGTAGCATGTTTCTTAATCTTCATGTATTTGTGATTCTTCCCACTTTCTTTTAACAATTGATCTCCAGTTTCAAAGCGTTACAGTTAGAGAATATGCGTAGTACAATTACAATCTTTTTAAATTTGTTGAGGCTAGTTTTGTGTCCCAACATATGGTCTATTCTTGACAATGTTCCATGTGCACTAAAGAGAATGTACAAGCTGCTATTTTAGGCTAAAAGGCTCTATAAATGTTCATTGTGTCCAGTTGGTCTAATGTGTCATTTAAGGATGTTATTTCCTTATTGATTTTCTGTTTAGTTGATCTGTCCATATCTTACAGTGGAATATTTAGTTAAACTACTATGTACTGTTTGGTCTGTTTCTCCCTTTAGTCCTGTTATAATTGCTTTACATATTTTGGATCTCCCTGATTGGGAGCATAGATATTAATAAGTGTTATGTCTTCTTGATGTATGATTCCCTTTATGAAGTGTCCCTCAGTATCTTTCTTTGCTTTTTTTTTTATTATTTTGAAGTCTATTCCGTCTGATATTAGTATTGCTACTCTCACTTTCCTCTGAATGCCATTTACTTGAAATATCATTTTCCACCCTTTCCCTTTGAGTCTATATTTGGTTTTGGAGCTGAGATGTGTCTCCTGGAGGCAGCATATGGTTGAGTTTTGTTTTTTGATCCAATCTGCTACTCTATGCCTTTTTATTGGTGAGTTCAGTCCATATACATTTAAGGTGATTATTGAAATATGAAGTTTTCCTATAGTCATTTTATCTTTTGTTTTTCAGTAGCTCCGTTTCTCCATTGTTTCTTTGTTTTGTTGTTTCTGTGTGTTATTTTAATTTGGTGGTGTTTTATGTGTTACAGTTCATAATATTTGGTGTGTGGGTGCCATTAAGCTTATATAAAGGTAAATTTTATATTTACAGTAGATAATTTTCTTCTGCATGCACCTTATTGCTATTCCTTTTTGCAGATTTGAATCTTTATTTCTTCCCCTTTTTTGTTTTTGTTGTCTCAAATTATTCTTACTTATCCTATACATTTAGTCTAAGTTGCAGTAGCTGTTGTCTTCTTTTAAATTTTTTTGTTTGTTTTTTAGACTTTAACCATTATGTAATATTTAAGCTTATAATACTCTATATTTAATAAGGGTTGCACTTTCCTGTTTCATCTGTTAATCATCTCAGTCATAGTTATGTATTTTTTTTAGCCTTTTGTTTCAAGTAAAAAGGCCCCCTTCATTATTTCCTGTAATGCTGTGGTGGAAAATTCCCTCACATTTTTTATGTCTTTATCTCTCCTTCATATCTAAAGGAGAGCTTTGCTGAATATATTATTCTTGGCTGGTAATTTCTTTCTTTAAATAGTTTGAATATTTGGTTCCACTTCCTCCTTGCTTGTAAGGTTTGTGCCGAGAAGTCCAATGATAGTCTAATGGGTTTTCCTTTACAAGTTACTGTCTTCTTTACCCTGGCTGCCTTGAGAATTCTTTCTTTGTTGTTAATTTTTGACAATTTTAATATAATGTGTCTTGGAGAAGGCCTTTATGGATTGAGAAAATTAGGTGTTCTGTTTGCTTCTTGAATTTGAAGATCAAGTTCTCTCCATAGGTTTGGGAAAGTCTTGTCAACTATTTGTTTGAATGCGCTCTCTGTTCCCTTCTTCCTTTCTTCTCTTTCTGGTATACCCATTATTATTATTATTTTTTTTTATGGTGTCAGATAGTTCTTATAGAATACTTTTCTTTCCCATTCTCAAGTCTCTCTCTTCTTCCTTCTGCTTCATTTCAGATTTGTGTCTTCGATATCAGTAATGCTTTCCTCCATCTGATCAGCTCTATTCCCTAAGCTTGCTATCTCATTCTTCATCTTTTGTAATAAAATCTTTATCTCCAGAAGTTCTAATTGATTCTGTTTTGGATTTTCAGTCTCCTTGGTGAAGTATTTCTGTTGTTCATTGATTTTATTTCATTGACCTGTTAGCCAGAATTTCCCTGCATCTACTTGTGCAGGGAAAGTGCAATCTTGAACTCTTTTATTTAAATCACATATTTCTAGATCTTTAAGTTTATTTTCTGGAGATTTTTATCTTTCTGACCTGTGTTGTCATCTTGACTGTTTATGGTGTTTGATGGACTATTTCTTCACCTGGGCCTTAATGAGAGCATACTCTGCTTTTTAACAGGTTAAAAAGTGGTCTCTTTTTAACAGGTTGATTAGAAGGGGGTTTTCTTTCGAATTTCAGTAGGTGTTGTCCAAGCCTCTTGAATCTCTGCGTTGAGGTTAAAATACCCTTTCCTTTCTGATAAGCTGTGTGCTTCCTCTGCAATCTGGTCACCTCAGTCTCAGGGCTCCACTCCTGTGGAACGATGTGATGAGTGAAAGGGATCTAAGCCTCTGAAAAGGCCCTGAAATCTTGTTACTGCCCAAATAGTCAGATGCCATATTTTGAGGCTTCCTTAAGAACCAGCCTGATTGAGTGGGGTGGGGTTGATTAGGAGAGGCTGAGATGTGTGTGGCCCTTCTTCTTCCTGTAGTGCTGTTCCCATGATTTTCAGATATCTTGCTTTGACATTACTGCACCTTTTTCAGGTACCAGCTGTAGTGTATGTTTTAATACCGGTTGCACAGATTCCCTGGGGCTCAGTGGTGTTAACTCTGAAGAGAATATTGGGTGGGAGCATGCTCTGGATTGGTGGGTGGAGACAAGGCCAGGCTCCATGACTCAGACTCTTGCTTGGCAATGGCGATTGCTAAGACACAGCTGCCACCCCTCCACACTCAGTTTGTGCCCTGCTCTCTGCCTTGATCTTTGGGATCCATTGCATAGAATATGCTCATCACTGAGGCAGCACTGATCTGGGCTTCAAAGAGCCAAGAACCAGCCGGAAATCTCTCTCTTTCCTCTTCTGGGGAACTCCGGCTGCGTACTACAGCTCCTTTGTTTCTTTCTCCTAATCTGCCTCCCAGACTTGTGCAATTTGCCCGCCTTTTGATGCTCCGATGTGCGGATCTATCAGATGTGCTTGTGCGTAGGTTGGGTGTTATTTGTTGAATCTTTATGTTCAGCTTGTTGTCATTTCAAGGGTTGAGAATCAGAAGATCCCTCATATGGCCATGATTCTGATGTCATTCCTGTCATGAATTTTTAATTTCTTGCATTTTTACCATGTATTTCTACAAGCCATATATTTTCCCCTCTGGAACAAGGGACACATAATTACCCACTGGCCAATTTAAAAATTTATTCATATTTTCCAATCTTTATACTAACAATGAAATTTTCATACAGTAATATAAATTTTTTAAATCATGTTATTGAGATATATGATTGACATATAAAAAGCTGTACAACTCAATGTATGCAGCTTGATGAGTTAGAGGATGAGTACAAATCCATGAAACCATCATCACCATCAAAGCCATAAACATATTCACCACCTCCCAAAGTTTCTTATTTTTGACATTATTATTATTATTATTATTATTATTATTATTGTTGTTGTTGTTGTTGTTATTGCTGTGGTAAAAACACTTAAGATCTTAGCAAATTTTAAATATACAATATGTTGTTGTTAGTTACAGGTATTATACGGTTTAATAGTTCTCTTAAGTATGAAAGATTTAAAATTATTTTTGTCATTTAGATATTTTAGGGGTAATTTTTCCATAATAGATGAGGAAAATGAGTTTTATTTCTATCAAAATGTATGAAAATTAAACAAACATATAATTGCTCTGTTTTCTTACTTTTGGATATATCAGGACATTTTGGGGGCAAATTCTGTTGATTGTACATTTTGTATTAAAATTTAGTTTTACGATATAATACTTTAAAATAGAATGTGGTCAGGGCGAAGATTCTGTAAACAAAATGATAATGAACAGTTTGGTTCGAATATGTTTAAACAACTGCAACAACAGCAGTAACTATGTCAACTAGCTTTTATTGAGGGATTACTAGTAATGGTGCTAAGTACCTTGTAATTATTAACATTTACTTCTTACATTCCAATGAAATTAAAGTGTAGTTATAATAGCAGTTTCACAGATGCAATTATTAAGAGGTTAAATAATATGACTCCACTGACCCATCAAGTAGTAAAACATAATCCGAACCACAACCCATTCTTGCACTCTAACCTTTACAGAATGTTCTCTCCCACTTGATTTTAAACTTCTGGGTTGTCATATTATTTTATACAACAGGAATATGGAGAGTCAAAATTCTTATTTTATTTTAAAGAAAAGACAATAAAAACAGATGAAAAACACTGCAGAGAAGAAATGCGCTATCTTTACAAACAGCCAGATACAGTATAGTAACCACATCCTGGACTTGGAGTTGCAAGACTTAATTTAAATACTTATTACATTCTTTATTAAAACACAGTTTGAAATTTCTGAGAATGCTATTTTTTTTTTCTGTAAGGAAGGGGTAATGATTGCTACTTTATGAGGGATTTTTAGTAAATATTCAATATATACTTTAAGCGCAAGCTTTTTATAAATGTGAGAATCCATAATATTTTTATGAACATATTATTGCATTATGTTATCAGTCTTCTCTAAGATTGTTATTAGATAACTGACTTTTCTTTGATGTTCTCCTATCACACATGGGCACTTAAGTGATGTACATGCTGGGTTAGATATGTTATCTGGGTGATTATGCTAGAATAGTTACATTCTCTGTCCCCTAGTTTTAGTGAAATGCATTTAGAAGAATCTGTAGCATATTTTAGTGAAAATCTAGTTAAAACCTTTTTTGATACATGAAGAAATAGACAAAAAATTTACTTGCACATATTTGAATAGTGGCAGAATAAAGTTTAAGTCCTGGTCCTGACAATCAGCCCAAGGATTCTCTCTAAACACATACTTCCTGGCTGGAGCATTGTCAGGCTATGAACAAGGAAGACATGAATTGGCCTGTAAAAGGTAATAATAATGAGTTATTTGACAGAGCTTCTACAAAAGAAAGCAATTATCATTTATGAGTTAAAAGGTGGCTTTCGATTATTGAAAATGTCATTGAATTCCTTCTAGGGGTAGACTTGCTTGAATACCATTTATCAACTGATGTGGCAGAATCATTCGTTTATTTTGAAACATTATCTTATAAAGGCATTCAAAACAAATATAATTGTGTAAGGCATTATTTGAGGTGCTTAACTATGTGAAGAGAGAATGACTGTATATGGCATTAATTCAATATGAACTTTCAATTTATAATTAGATCTGAATTTTAGGTCTATTTCTACCAACTACCTAAGCAAACATGAGAATTATAATTAACTCCTTTAAATGGATCCAACTTATTATATCTGTAAATAGTTTATTGAAAGTCTATTATATATCAGGCATGTTTTCAGCATTCTTTATGTGAAAATTCATTTAATCCTATAATTTCCCAACATAATAAGTATTTTTATCTCTGCTTTTAGATGAGAAATCTGAAAAAAAATATAGTTTTAGTAACTTACTCAAAATTACACAGGCAATACATAGAAGACCTGGGATTTTAACCCAAGTATCTATCTCTAGGATAGGTTTTTCATCAACACATTGTACTCTATCCTTCCTACTTACATAGATCTTTACTATTTAAAGATTGATAAAGATAATGCATGCAAAGAATGTAACACCTGCATTATTTTGAGGGTTGTATAGGGTTATTTTTATTATTATTATTATTATTATTATTATTATTATTATTATTATATACTAAGTAAGGCAATCCCACTGTCTTTTTTCCAATTATAGTTAGCATATAATATATTAGTTTCACTTATACAGTATAGTGATTAGAAATCTATATACTCATGAAATAGTTGCCCCACTAAATCAAGTACCCTTCTTCCCTTATACATATTTTTTACAACACTGTTGACTATATTCCTTATGCTACACTTTATATCTCCAGGACTATTTTGTATCTATCCATTTGTACTTCTTAATTCCTTTGCCTTTTTTCACAGTTTCCCCAACTCCCTCCCATCTAGTAGCCTTCAAAATATTCTGTGTCTATGAGTTTGTTTTCATTTTTATTGTTGTTGTTTATTTTGTTCTTTAGATTCCACATATACGTGAAATCATGTAATATTTGTCTTTCTCTATCTGACTGACTTCATTCAGCACACTATCCTCTAGATCCATCAAGGCAATATTTTTTTCCATCCTCTTCCTTTTAATCTGTATATATCTTTTAGTCTGAAGTGAGTCTCTTGTAGGCAGCGTTTGGAAGGTTCTTGTTTTCTTATCCATCCAGCTTCCCTATCTTTTGGTTGGAACACTTAATTCTTTTCCATTTAAGGTACTTGTTGATAAATATACAGTTATTACCAATCTTTATTCCTGTTTTTGATACATGTTTTTTCCTTCTTAAAAAAGTCCCTCAAACAATTTCTGTAATACTGGCTTTGTGTTGATGAATTCCTTTAGCTTATTTTTGTCTGAGAAGCTTTTTATCTGTCTTTCAACTCTAAATGATAGCTTTGCTGGATAAAGTAATCTTGGTTGTAGATTCTGGGTTTCATCATAGTAAATATTTTGTGTCAAACCCTTTTGTCCTATAAAGTTTCATTTAAGAAATTGGCTGCCAGTCTTACGGGAACTCCCTTGTAGGTAACTAACAGCTTTTCTCCTGCTGCTTTTAAGATTTTCTCTTTGTATTTAATCTTTGGTGTTTTAATTATGATGTGTCTTGGTGTAGGCCTCTTTGGGTTCATTTCTTGGGGACTCTCTGAGCTTCCTGGGGTTGTATGTCCATTACCTTCACCAGGTGAGGGATTTTTCCATCATTATTTCTTCAACTATATATTCCACTTCTTGTTCTCCCTCTTCAGGTACTCCTATGACACAGATGTTGTTATCCTTAATTTTGTCCCATAGGCTCCTTAAATTATTATTATATTCTTGGTTACTTTTTTCTTGCCATTCTGGTTGGGTGTCTTGGGCTTCCCCATCATCTATATCAGTGTTTCAATCTCCTTTTTCCTTCACTCTGTTGATTCTCTCTAATATACATCTCATCTCAGTTGTGCTCTTCATTTCTGACTGATTCTCTTTTATAATTTCCATTTCCATTTTCATGTTTTTTAACTTTCTTAAAGTTCTCAGTGAATTTGTCTACCCTTTCCTTAATTTCATTGAGCATCTTTATATCCAGTGTTTTGAACTCTGCATCTGTTAGATTGTTTGACTTTCTTATTCTTTGACCTATGTTCTCTTCTTTCATATGGTTTCTGCTTCTTTGTCTTCCCATTTTGGCTGCCTTTCTGTGTCTGTTTTGATGTACTAATCAAAGCTCCTAAATCTCCTGGTCTTATTAGCACTGCTTTATGGAGTAGGCGTCTAGCAACACAGTCCTGAGAGGGGTTCAGCTACAGGTCAAGTTTAGCCTCAGCCTGTGCCCCTATAGGGCCACCTGTTAAGATGCAGAAAGCAATCCACAGATGCTGTGCTTATAGTTGCCTCAAGAAGCCATGCCACAAACCGAGATCAGCTGCCACCAGTGTGAGTCTTGGTATTGCTCAGCAAGTGGCAAAGGACTTGTTGAGGACACAACTGAATGTGGCTTTTGTGGGATGAGTTGGCGGAGGCAGAGTTTCAGGGAATCTTCTGTTATCCAGTTTGATGATGTCTCAGCTATGGCGGCACTGTGTCCGCACACAGGGAGGGCGGAGGGCTTCACAGAGGAAAAGTGGATACCACCAGCACTTCTGCTTGGTAGAAAGCCTCTCCTCCAGCCCTCAATCCAGCAGTGCAGTGATCTTTATAAGTCCTGGTGTCCACTGAGCAGCTGACCAGGTTCTGGTGCTCAGAGCAAGCAGGTCTGTCACCTCAAAAGTCCAGTTGCAGACATGGCCCCTTTAAGAGGCATCTGCAGCTGCCAGCTGCCTCTGCTGTAGCCTCTGTTTCACTCAGCTGCTCCGGACTGGGCAGCCTCACATCTTTGCCCCTTCCTACCTTCTATCGTTGAGGGGTGATTATTTTTTCCCTAGTTGTAGTGCTTCTGTTCATCTAGATCCCAAGTGACTCTGCTTACTGTTTGATCCATGTTCCCTTCTCAACATTGTTTGGTGGCAAGAGGGGATGAGCAAAGCTTCTATCATGTATGCCATTTTTTCCAATCTCACTAAGTCATATGCATCATTGAAAGCCATATGAAAAGCACATAGAACCAGATGTATTGTATGCCTTAGTTTTTATTATGACATTGTTGATAATTAAAGTAAACAAATAAGATCTTCTGTCCAATCAGTTTCTTTCTTCTCTCTACCGACTTTTCACTGTTATTAACATTTTCACCTTTTCACTGTTATTAACATTTTCACTTTTCACAACAGGATGAGCGAAATCAGGAAAACTGTGGAAACCAATCATATAATTTGGCAGCTCTTATAAAAGACATAGATTTTAAAGGAGAACATGAACATGAAATGTATTACTTCAAATTAGCCTCAGGAGTTTAAAGATTCTGACTACTTATGCTACCCATTTCCCTGAGGCCATATATAATAGAATCACTATCTCTCCCCATTCCACTTTATTATTCTCAGCCAACTTTGTGACTATAACCTGTCAAAGAGATCATATTATTTTGATGGTTTCATGAATAAAGAATTCAGATTCAGAAGATACAAAAAATCACTAAACTTACCTTATCATTTTAGAAGCTCAGAAAACATTTATCTTCCAGTTTGTTTTATAGGCTTTCATCTTTTCTATGGTAGTTCTTTATATATATTGACCACAATTGCTACAGAATGTTAATCTCCCTAGTTTGTGGTGCATCAAAGAAATGCCATGATGCCCAAATTATGGGCTAGAAATATATATCTTCATTTTACTGGTAATTCTAGCCTGCTATATTCCAAGTGGGTTTCAATGGTTTGTTTATTAAATATCAGTCTGTTTGGAATGGGAGAAAAACTGAGTTAAATCCATCTTTTGTACTTTAGTTCCCATTTTAAATATTTGTCAAAAAAAAAAAACTCATCTTACTAACAGCAAAGCCATTTTTATCTCTATATATGCATTTGCAAATAAATGAATGAATAAATAAAGTTTTATAATATTCTCAACAGGCGTTCTATTGAAAACTCATTAGGTGGATTTAGATTTTCAATTAATGCTGGAATAGAACTATGTAGGAAGGCACAACACATTTTTTAAATTACATGATATTCATATATAGTTATTTTTTTATGTTGGTTTCTGGGGTAAGCTTGCTATAATATAGTTCTGAAAATTATGTTTAGTTAAAAAACAATTACTGCATTCTGCAGTGGTTTGGGGGAAAGAGAGGAACCTCTTCTGTTATAGGGTTCTAACTTTTCTATATTAGTAAAAATTACAGGTAAAGAAAAATAGATATCGATTTGTGCATTTAAATCTTGGGGCCAATATGCTCATATATACCTGCTGAAATATGACCGAGACCAGGAATGGTTTTCTCTTACCTAAATAGTTACATGGCAAAGGATTTCAGGCCTGATATACATATCCATTTATAAGTGAAAGACGGTGATTGTGTGGATCTTTCTGTTAGGAAGAGTGAAGAAGTCAGGTTTGGATATGCCTCCCAAAAGGGAGAGAATTCAAAAAAGTTAGAGAATTGACCAGAAGAGAACTTTAAAAAAAATTAAATTGGAGGACTTATGAAACTTGCTTTCAAGACTTACTAGAATTCTATAGTTAATAGTATTATTGGCTTAAATGTAGACAAAAAGATCCATGAAAGAAAGTTAGGGGTGCAGAATAGACCCCCTGTTACATGATCAATTTATTTTTTTACAAAAGTTGTTAAAGTTATTTAATGAGAATAGGAAAGTCTTTTGAACATAATATCTGCATAAAATAAAATGACCATATTACATAACAAACACAAAATTTAAACTGAGATAAATTATATACCTAAATGTAAAAGATAAAGAAATAAGCTTCTAGAAGAGAAAAAGGAAATCTCTTTATGATCTTGGAATAGGCAAAGTTTTTCTGACAGAATATGGCTGTAGTACATATATCCTACAATGCAATGATTAAAAAAAATGAATAAAAAAAGAAATATAAATAAATGAATACTATACGAAGAAATGCAAATAATCCAAAAGCATATGCAAAATGCTCAACATGATTAGTCATCAGAGAAATGCAAATTAAAACCACAATGAGATACTCCTTTCCACCCACAAAAATGGCTAAAATTTAAAGGTTTGACAACACTAAGTGTTTACGTACGTAGAGCAACTGGAATTCTCATACACTGCTGGTAAATGACTAATTACACAATTGCTTGTGAAATTACTGTGGTAGTTTCTCATATAGTTAAACATATGTCTGCCCTATGACTTACCAATCCCATATCTAGGTATTCACAAAAGAAAAATTAAAACATATCCAAGAAAAAACTTATACAATATGTTTATAACATCTTTATTCATAAAAACCCCAAACTGGAAACTACTCAAATATTTGTCAAGTAAACAAAGGATAAACACATTATGTTAAATTCATACAATGTACTTATATTTTGTGTCTTCTTAGTCAGCTCCAGTTGCTATAGCAGAATATCATAGACAGGATAGTTTAAACAGCAGACATTGATTTCTCACAGTTCTGGAGGCCCAAGATCAAGGTGGCAGCAGATTGAGTTTATGACGAGGGCCCTTTTCCTAACTTGCAGATGGCCAATTTCTCGCTATGTCCTCATGTAGCAAAGAGAAGACGTTCTCCTGTCTCCTCCTCTTCTTATAAGTACAATAATCCCTTCACAGAGTCCTTACCCTCATTACCTCACTTAATATTTCTGAAATACCCAACTTCCAAATACTATAACATTGGTTCTTAGGGCTTCAATATATGACTTTGGAGGGTATGCAAACATTCAGTTCATAATACTCAGCAATAAATCAAAATATGCTACTAAAATAGGCAACAACATGGATGAATCTCAAAAACATTATGCTGAGTAAAGAGAAACATGTACAAAGTGTGTGTACTTTATGATTCAATTTATATGAAGTTCTAGAACCAGCAGAGCTAATCTATGGTAAAAGAAATTTGAACAGTGGCTATCTAGCTATCTATTTTGTTGGGGGGTCTGGGAAGCAAAGGAGCACAAAGTAATATTCAAGGGTAATGGAAAAGTTATATTGATAAGAGTGCAAGTTATGAGTCTATTTGTTAAAACTCATCGAATTGTACTCTTAAGATCCGTGTATTTTATTACATGTAAATTATATTTTAATAAAAAATTTTAAAATATTATCCATTTACTGAAAAATTTCTATGGACAATAAAAATAATTTAAATAAGTAAAAGCACTAACATTCTTGATCCAATCTATCATTCATGGTAAACACAATTTTATCCTTAGAATACACCATTTCTTGCCACTTGTCCTATTATAATTTGGCCAATACAATATCTTTCTTAAACTACTTCATTAATTACTTGATTTGTCTCACTATTTCAATTCTTACTCTCCTCCAGTTATTTTATTTTTTAATCAATGTCAAAGATAAGCAAAGGCAGATACTAGTTAAAGCTGTAAGGACATTTATTCAGTAATAACTATTGCAATAGGGTGGAGGGTCCAGTGAGCATTGAACTTGATTTTAATTTGTTTGGAGGTGATTGGGCATTTTAAAGAGAAAATGAGGGAATAAGGAAAGGGATTATCAGTAGGAACTTGAGCAGAATCAGGGAAGTGGAAATTTTCAAAAAGAGAGAACGGGATTGGTTAATGTAATTAAGCCATCTGGGTTTGCTAACTGACACTTACTAAAGTAAAGCATTCTCACATAGAGACTGGAAGACAGAAGCCCCATCTTCAGATGTTGGCTAGAATGAATAGTAAATTCTTTGGTGGACTTGAGCTTTCCCAGGAAGGTAATTAAGGAGGCTGGAATCATGCTTCTAGGGAATCGGTCTTGAGCTTTTAGAAACTATCCCATTTGTTCCAGACTCTTAGTGTTTAGTGTTTGTGTGAGTGTGGGAGGTGGAGGGGAGAGGTGAATGGATGGATAATTTGTGCTAAGAATCTGTTGATTTTACAGCCAAGGTTGAGTTCTAGTTGAGAAGGAAACAGTCTTTGTTAGCAGCCAGAGAAATCATTTTTTAAAAAGTAAATCAGTTTCTGTTATCTTTTACAAAAAATTCTCCAATGGCTTTCCATAACGCTAAGAAGTATCAAACTCCTTCATGTGGTATGTAAAAAATTAAACAACATTTCCTAGTCTGTCCATCTGAAATCATCTTAAATATTCTCCTGTTGATTATTCTCTTCCAGTCAGCTGACTTTCTTTATTTTTATTGAATAAACCAAACATTTTACTATCTTAGAGCTTTTGTACTTGTTGCTCCCTTTTCTTGCAACCTTTCAAATCCATGTCTTTACAAGGCCTGCTCATTTACCTTCTTTCAGAATACTGAAATATCATCTCAGAGAGCCATCCCCGAACTTCCTATCTAAAACTGCACCCCAACTTAAATCATTGTCTCTTTAACTTTATACATGGTACTTTTCATTCTCTGGCTCTGCTCCATATATTATTTATGTTTATTATTTAATTCATGTCCCTTCACAATAATATACACATTTAAGGTCAGGAATGTTTCTTACTTTTTCGCTACTCTATTCTCTGTATTTAGAAGGGTGTTAATACTTGGGAGGTATTCAGTAGATGCATGTTGAACAAAAGAAAAAATGAATTAATTTTCTATATGTGTTTTTATACTTTCACCTCTGCATTTAGTGTTGCTACATAATAGTTTGAATTCATCTCAAATTTCAGGACAGCAACTTGTTAGTTATTCAGAAAAAGAGGCTATTATTGGAAAATTGGCTTAAATTTATCTGCAAAGTTTACATTGGCAATTAGAAGACATTATGGATAGCACATTTCGAATCTGATAAAATCTAATAAAGAATTAAAGCCCTTTTTGATGAACAGCACAATGATTAGGAACATAAGCAGTGATCCAGACACACAAGAATGGCAGGTGATGGACAACATTTAACTTACCCTTGCTCAGCAGTGTACTTTACCGAATTTAAACTCCTTTCCGTTGAATCAAATTTATACCATTACCTGACCAGGATATTTTTTTCTTCTCTGATATTTCCTTATTTAGTAAATTAATAGATTTATTCCACCTACAGAATGCTCATCTTAGACTTTTCATCATCTTGAAATAAAGTAAGCACTCACTTGAAAAAAAAGAAACTGCCATTTGATGGTGGTGATAATGACTTTCATACATTATGTTTCTGTAGGATTAATGATTAAATATTTGTCCCAAGGACATAAACATCTCCTGAATTTTTTCTGGTGATCATTGATCACCAGAAAAACACCTACACTTTATCGTTACCTTTAAATTAAACTTCAGGGAAATACAGAGGACTAGGCAACTGATCACAATTCTCTTAAATTCAGTACCAGATTGTGTTCCCATAAATATGTCTAGTCCTAGGGAACCTCATAATAAATGACTGAAGGAAATAAATGATTATGTGTTTTTTTACAGCCCTGGGCCAAATAATTGAGAGGTCTTGATACACTTAAATATAAGTGGTAACATGATGTCTTTAGGTATTTTAAAAACTTTTATAAGAATTACTGGATTATATTTTTCTCTTTATTTTACTTAATTTCAGGCTTTAATAAATTTCACTCTTTAATGAAAAATATGCTTTAATGTTGAATATAAGAGTAGAATTTTAGGAAAGATAAAATGGGGGAAAACATGGGAGAAAGAAGATAAAGTA
>NW_006442508.1:3538030-3579208 GCF_000325575.1 Pteropus alecto | reverse complement strand
CAGCAGGAAGGCAAGGCTATTTCTCTATATAACAAACAGTGTTAAGTCCACCCACAAAAATTATACTAATGAACCTCATATGCAAGCCATAGTTGAGCAGTGAGGCAATGAAGTCTCATTAAACCCAAAGTAATGTTATTAAACTTTATTAAGGCAAAGTACAGAGGCAATGCTTTGATTCATGCTAATGGCAAAAATATCTTTAGACAATCTAAACCTGTAGAATAAAAGCAATTTATGCCTACCATTTGCAATGACATGGATGGACCTAGAGGTTATTATGCTGAGTGAAATAAATCAGACAGAGAAAGATAAATACCATATGATTTCACTTATATGTAGAATCTAAGGAATGAAAAAAAAAATAATCAAAAACTGACTCAAATATAGAGGATAATTTGGTGATGGACAGAGGGGTTGGGGGGTTGAGGGGCTGGGAGAATGGAGTGAAGTGTTGAAGAACTACAAATTTGTAGTTGATAGATGGTCACAGGAATGGGGAGCATGGCCTAGGGAATACAGTTAGCATTGATATATTGGCTAGGTGGAAAACCAGAGGAGAGAAGGAGCAATTAGGGGGATCATTTAAAAAACTATATAAATGTCTAACCAATGTACTATAAACTTGAAACTAATAAAAATTTAAAAAATTAAAAATAAATTAAAAAATAAAAAAAACATAAAAGTAATTTATGAAGTGAAATGTGTATTTCTGTGTTCTTACAGTAATTGAAATAGATATAACTGGAGATAAATATGTGTGTAAAGGTATAAAATTTGACACTATACAAGCTAATAAATAAAAACATATGAATAACTTTTTGGAAGTTTTCTAGAGTTGGAAAGGAAGGCATGGACAAAAGATAAAAAGGAATCACTTTACTGCATAAAGAGGGAGGAAGTAGAGGAGAAGGATAAAGTAGAGGAGAAGCAAGTACAAGTAATTAGGTAGGATAAAGATATCTAAAGGAGGGAGAAACTTTTCTGGAATCTTAAGATAAAGATATACTTCTGATTCAGAAAACAACCAAAATCAGATCATTTTAATCATGGCATATAATACATCTATTTGACTTGTCAATAATCTTAAAAATCTCAGTGAATTTTAATAAATATTTCATTATCTCATTGGTCATTGAATCTCTGTTTTCTTTCTTGGTTCCTTTTCATTTCCTGAACCTCTTAAAGTGCCCCAAGGTGGAAGCCTTGGACCTCTTTATTTCACTCACTCTACTGATAGTGCCTAAAAATCAGATGCATATAACCAACTTTCTATGATATCTTTACCTGAATATCTAAAAGGCATTTTAAACATAATATGTGAAAAAAAGCTCATAATATTTCTATCTAATGAATTCTTTCAATTTTTCTTTTGTTCATTATAAGTAATTTTGTTATTGTATTTCCTCAGGCTTAAATAGCTACACTTATAATTTAGTTTCTACTTATCATACCTCATGTTCAATCTATGGGTATATTTCCACAATATACTCATAATTTGAGTACTTTTCACTACCTTCATTACTACTTCTAGTCTAAACTAACATCTCTGTATTATTTTAATATTCTTCTAGATTTTTTTTGCTTCTATTCTTATACTCCTACAGCATGTTTCAATAGCCAGAAATATATTGCTAATACATAAGTCAAATCAGGTGACTCCTCTGCTTAAAAAATTTCAGTCTTCTCACCTCCCTGGAGTATGAACCAAATTATTTTCAATGGCTTACAAGACTCTATTAGAATTTGACCATCATTATTTCTTTAACTTCATTATCTACTGTTCTTCCTTTCTTTCACCTGTTCCAACCTTGTTTGTCCTTGACCACACCAGGGATATTCATGCCTAAGGGATTTTGCACATTCTGTCTCCACTTTTGGAAAGTTCTTCCTTCATATTTTCAAATTGTTCACCTCTTTCCTTCTTCAGTGGTTCACTGAATCAGTCATATTGTCCTAGAGAACCTATTTAATTTGTAAATTTCTATTTCCACCTCTATCCCCAGATCTTTATATCCTTCTTCTGGTTTACTTTTTTCCCATAATGTGTTTCACTATCTCCATACTATACATTTTATTATTTATTTTGTTTTAATTGGTTGTGGTATTTGTTCCTTGCTGTTTTGTTTTTTGTTTTTTGGGTTTTTTGTTTGTTTGTTTTTTGTTTTTTGATTTTTGTTTTTTAGGAACGACTGGTACATGGGAACTCAGTAAATAATTTTGGATGAATTAACAAGAGATGAGATTTGTCAACTACAACAAAGCAATAATCAAACTCTGTGCCACAGTTTTTCCTTAAAATAATATAAACAAACCACTCAGAGACTTCTTTCTTTCAATATTAGGCAGGGGCTGATTATTCACAAAATTTACAAAATTAGATGCCAACAAGATCATTATTTGGTTATTTAAAAATACCTTACTAGGAGGAGGGAAAAAAAAATGGCGTAGGTGATAGAGGCTCTGTTCATTCCTCTGCTGACCAAATCAAAATTGTGACAAAAACAAGGAGCAAACAGCAAGGAAAACTCTCCTGGGATCTAGATGAACAAGCCTCACAAGATCGTTACCTACAAGAAAACACCCAGCTGATTTCTCAAAAGAAACCATGTAGGACAGAAGGACTTGGCCCACAATATTCGATGTGATGAAGACCTAGGATCTACAACCAAGAATACTTTTTTCAGCAAAGCTATCATTTAGAGTTGAAGGACAGATAAAGGTCTTCCCAGACAAAAATAAGCTAAAGGAATTTATCACCACCAAGCCAGTATTATAGGAAATGTTGTAGGGACTCTTTAAGAAGAAAAACATGTATCAGAAACAGGAAAAAAGAATGATAACAACTACATTCCTATCAATAAGTGCCTCAAATGGAAAAGAATTAAGCGCTCCAACTAAAAGAGTTGATGAATATAAAGGAAAACAAGACCTCTATTGACACACTTCAGATTAAAAGACACACACAGACTAAAAGGAAGGGGATGGAAAAAGATATTGCTTTGATAGACTTAGAAGGTATTTAAGTCAGAAAGAGAAAAATATACACTATATGATTTCACTTATATGTGGAATCTAAGGAATAAAAAGAATAAACTAATCAAAAACAGACTCACAAATATAGTAGATAATTGGGTGATGGACAGATGTGAGTGGGGTTGGGGTACTGGGATAATAGGATGAAGGGTTAAAGAAGTACAAATATAGTAGCTGATGGATGGTCATGGGGATGGGGAGCCCGGCATAGGGAATGCAGTTAGCATTAATATGTTGGCTAGATGGAAGGTCAGGGGAGGGAAGGAGCAATTGCAGGGATTATATGTTGGCTAGATGGAAGGTCAGGGGAGGGAAGGGATTGTTTTTATGAACGATATAGATGTCTAACCAATGTACTATATACCTGAAACTAATTAAAATAAATAAGTTTTTAAAAATCTTTTCTAAATTCTTATTTTTTACTTTAAAAAATGTTCCTCACTCTCCAGCATTTTTTACTTTCAATCGATTTGTCCAAAGGGCAATAAATATTTGAAATATGATTAACCTGATATATGTTCATAGAAATTCAAATAAAATGACAAATGGAATGTTATTTATACCCCTATCATTAGAACAAAAATTAAAGGCAGGCAATAGCTGATGAAGATGTATATTGGTAAAACAATTTTGAAAAATAAATTATTTTGTGATATTGAGATACACACCTGACAGTCTAGCAAGTCCCGATGCTAAGTGTATATGCTCAAAATAAACTCTCAGCTATGGGAACCAGGACATATTTATTGCATTGTTTATTGCAGCAAATATAAAAAATTAAGTGGAAACTGTTTGAAGTTATTTATATTTTTTTATTTACAATCATTTTCCTTCCTGCCCTTGCTGCATTTCCTTGAGGGTAGGGTATATCTCCCTATACTACTGAGTTCAGGCTTTGTCATGTGACCTAACTTGACTAACATCATATGAGCAAAAATGACATAAATTTCTGAATCTTTTTATTTAAACCATCTAAGGTCAATTATCTTCCTTTCTGAAACTCAGACTTGTTCACATGCAGTAATCCTGAAATACCACAATTTGTTTATTTATAATAATAGAACAATTCATATTTAACTAAAATACGAATAAACTTTTCTTAACTGAAATAGATACCCTATTATATAGGGCTTCTGAGAGATGATTATGTAGAAAAGACAAAGACAATGATAAGGAAGTAAATTATTTATTACCATGCAGTTTTTGCGCCTCAAATCCTAGGAAGCTAAGGACGATCACATGGATTTCTCAACTCTTCTCTCTTCTCTCCCTTCCCTATTTTTTTAAAAAGAGCAAGTCTGAGATCTAAACACAAAGCTGTCTAAGTAGCTTTTTTGCTCTTATATAACCTTTGGTATTCTGTATCTTACCACCAAAATGGTGAAGTATGGTCATTTTAAGCAAGATGAAACCAGTTAGTGTGTAGAATAAACACAAACTTGTCTCTAGTGACAAAGAAGAGCTGCTCTTGGTGGCACAGCCTGGGCAATAGTAACAGCGTATTGTTTGTCCAGCTAACCTATGTAAGAGAAAGAACCAGAGACAGAGGCATTTTCCTGTTATATGCAAATGAGTGAGAGGAATCAAGAGTCTTGAGTCATCTCTAATGTATAACAGTAACAATGCCTATTCCTAGATCTTCAGGGCTAAATATATAGTTAACAAAATATCAATCAAGGCTGGTAAAGTTACTTCAGCTGAACAACTCATTAGATTAGTAAAAAATAAAATAAAGTAGACCAGGCGATGGACAAAAAAATGTATGTAATGACTGGATTTCTCATTTTTTATGAGAAATAATACTGGTACAATAATATACCAGTTTCAGTTTTACAGCATAGTAATCAGATCCATATAACTCACAAAGCAATCACTCCAGTAAATCTAGTACCCCACCTCCCCTTACATATTTATTACAACATTATTAACCACTTTCTCCATGCTACACTCTACATCTTCATGTCTATTCTGCAACTATCCATTTGTACCTCTTAATCCCTTTGCCTTTTTTTTGTCCGCCCCAACCTCTTTTCCATCTAGTAGCCCTCAAAATATTCTCTGTATCCATTTTTGTTTTGTTGTAGTTTACTTTGTTCTTTAGATTCCACATGTACGTGAAATCATGTCATATTTGTCTTTCTCTATCCTTCCCATTTCATTCAGTGCAACACCCTCCAGGTCCGTCAAGGCAATATCTTTTTCCATGCCCTTCCTTTAAGTCTGTGTGTGTCTTAATCCAAAGTGAGTCTCTTGTAGGCAGCATATGGAGGGGGCTTGTTTTCCTATCCATTTAGCCACTCTATCTTTTGGTTGGAGCACTTAATTCTTTTCTATTTAAGGTACTTGTTGATAGGAATGTAGTTATTACCATTCTTTATTCCTGTTTTTGATACATGCTTTTTCTTCTTAAAGAAGTCCCTCCTATATATTCTGCAATACTGGATTGGTGGTGATAAATTCCTTTAGTTTATTTTTGTCTGGGAAGCTCTTTATCTGTCCTTTGACTCTAAATGATAGCTTTGCTGGATAAAGTATTCTTGGTTGTAGATCCTGGATTTTCAACACTGAATATTCTGTGCCAAGTCTTTGTGTCCTGCAAAGTTTCTTTTGAGAAATTGGCTGCCAGCCTAATAGGAACTCACTTGTAGTTAACTAATCACTTGTAGTTAACTAATTAACTTGTAGTTAATTAATTTTCTCTTGCTGCTTTTAAGATTCTCTCTTTGTATTTAACCTTTGGTGTTTTAATTATGTTGTGTCTTGGTGTGGGCCTCATTGGGTTCATTTTTTGGGAACTCTCTGAGCTTTCTGTATGCATATTTCCTTCACCAGGTGAAGAAAGTTTTCCATTATTACTACTTCAAAAAGCTCTTCAATGTCTTATTTTCCTTCAGGTACCCCTATGACATGGATATTTTTACATTTAATAGTGTCCCATAGGCTCCTTAAATTATTATTATGGTCTTGGTTTCTTTTTTCTTGCCATTCTGATTGAATATCCTTGGCTTCCCCATCCTCTACATAGGTCATTCGATCCTCCTCTTTATTCACTTTGTTTATTCCACTTAATTTTCTGACTGGTTCCCTTTTATAATTTTCGTTTCCATTTTTATGTGTTTTTTAAATCTCTTTGTTAAAGTTCTCATTGAATTCATCTACTCTTCCCCTAAGTTCATTGAGCACCTTTATAACCAGTGTTTTGAACTCTGCGTCGGTTAGATTCTTAACTCCATTTTTCCTTGATCTTTGTTCTGGTTTCATATGGTTTCTGCTTCTTTATCTTCCCATTTTGGCTGCCTTTCTGTGTCTGTTTCTATGTACTAAGCAAAACTCTGAAGTCTCCTGGTCTTATTAGTGTGGCTTTGTGTTGTAGGGGTCCAGTGGTGCAGTCCTGAGAGGGATTCAGCTGCAGGCCAAATTTAGCTCCAGCCTGTGCCCCTCCGGGGCAACCTGTCAAGATTAAACAAGCAATCCACAGATGCTGTGCTTATAGTTACCTCAAGAGGTCACGCCAGAAACCAAGGTCAGCTGCCACCAGTGTGAGTCTAGGTGCTGCTCAGCAAGGGGCACCTGACTAGCTGAGGACACACCTAGATGTGGCTTGATTGGGGCCACAAATTGGAAGAGGCAGGATTTCAGGGAATCCTCTGGGCGGTGCGACCTCTGTTACCCAGTTTGATGACGTCTCAGCTTTGTCAGCGCTACAATGCGTATGCACACTGGGAGAGGAGAGGGATCAACAGAGGAGCAATGGATACCACCAGCACTCCTGCCCAGTAGAAAGCCTCACCTCAGGCCCTCACTCCAACAACTCAGTGTCCCCTGTAAGTCCCTGGTGCCCCCTGCACAGCCAACCTGGGGCTGGTGCTCAAAGCAAGCAGGTCTGTCACTGAGAAAGTCCACTCATGGGACATGGCCCCTTTAAGAGGTGTCTACAGTGGCCAGCTGCAGCTGCTATGGCCTCTGTCCCATTCAGCTGCTTGGAACCTCGCAGCCTCGTGTCCTCACCCCGTCCTACCTCCTCTGGTTGCAAGGTGATTTCTTATTTCTCTCCTGGTTGTAGGGCTTGTTAATCTAGATCCTAGGCAATTTTCCTTGCTGTTTGCTCCTTGTTTCTGTCACAACTTTGATTTGGTCACCAGAGAGATGAACAGAACCTCTATCATCTACACCATTTTTTTCTCTCTCCATATAATTCTTATTGATTATAGAAAATATATTATGGACAACAAAAGAAAAAAGAAAATGAAAACAGGTCCTATTAGCAATATTTAGCATTGACATATATCAACTAACTTTGATACTTTAGGAAGTTTTATTAATCTTTTCAGTTGTCATCTAGTAGCTTATAATTTTTTTCGACTGACTCATAGGAAGGAAAGTACAAATTGGGAGATTAGCTTTAAATATTTGTTTTTAAGGTTGATATTTAAAGCTTTCTGTAATCTGCTCCTTATTATGTTTACTTCTTTTTTCCTAGTATGATTCTTCCAAGTTTGGTTGTCTCACTGCCTTTCGCTTTTGATGCTTGTCCTTACTTCCTTGGCAAGTTTTTTTCTGCATCTGGAGTTGTACACCACTGAGAATCATAAGGAAAAGGCACTTTAAATGAGATGAGAGGAACTGGATTTGTGTTTCAGCACCATCATTACCATTTGTGCAATATTGTGCATAAAAATCTCTTAAGTGGATATGATATACAATATAAATGTTTTATTATTTAATCAATTTAGTTTATAGTAAAAATTTATTGATCATAACCATGCAAACGAGTTCTGAGTCTCCAGAGATAGAAAAAAATTTATTAGTATCAAATGTTACAAAATCATTTTCCACGTTTAAGTTTCTATCATCTTTTTCCATTTTTATTGTGAATCTTATTAACTCTATATTTTAAAGGAGCAAGCCAGGATAAGATTTTGAATCATTTTAAAGTTTCCTAAAAATGGTACCAAAAGAAAATTGGTAATTCAATTAATAAAAGACAGCAATGTTCAGTCTTTGGCAATGACAATGAAAAAAACTATTTTAGGAAAAAAGTATTTTTCTTAATTCAGCTTAATGTTCGAGCAGCATGAAGTAATTCAAAATAGGTTCAATAATACAAGAAAAAAGATGAAGAAGAAATTAAATTTATCTGGAAAAATAAAGGTCTGGATTTATTGTCCAACGAGAAGCTACAGAATGGTGACTATATCTACTTGTATGTACAATGCTATACCTACCGTATTAATAGGGCTTAATAAATGTAGTAATAAAGTGTTCAGTTTTTATGAAAGTGTAAAAAATGTTCCTGGAGCAGAATCATTTGATTCTATTTCTTAAAATTTTATAGAATATTGAGTGTATTATAGCTTTAAGATGAATTACAAAAATCCCTAATGCCTTGAATTTTAAAATGGTCTTGCATGAATTCATGCATGAGTCACTTAAAGAATAAAGTTACTCTATTGAGCATTTCATTTATAAAGCAGATATTCCTACAGATGTAGAATAATCAGAAGTCTACTACTGTGAAAAGTTATAGCACTAATGATGGCATAGAACTCAAATTTGTGCAAATAAAATGGATTCCGGCAAACAATAAGGTCACAAAGTTACCATGAAAAGTAAATCTATGTAAAAAGATTGTAATTCAGAATGTATATTTCTTGTAGTGCCACAAAGAATATGACAAGGCTTTTGAAGCTCAAGATTTATAAAAAACAGTTTTTATGTTCATAACTACTATTGCTGATATTTCAACCCATGTCAGACAGACATGAAAGTAGGACTTTTTATTGCAAATATTTATTCAGGAATAGAAAAGATGATGTGTTCTAAATGAAATATAGAACATCATTTGTTTACAATTATGTAATTGATGTAAAAACAATGTAAATTGTATGTAATTATGAAAATAAAAAAATAAATTATAATCATTTTCAAATGATTATATAAAAAAAAATCTTTAATATTAGTCTGGCTCCAAATGTGACATTGGCAGATAACAAAATTTATTATTGAGAGATAAGATGGTTTTCTAAAATTAAGTCATAATATCATTTATTAAGTACATCATGTTTGTTTATGTTGAATAAATTTATACTCATTAGAAAACAACATGGGAACATGAAGTTCTCCACATTTCTTTCAACAATGAGTATTAGTTTTTCAAAGTTTTGCTAACCTGACACTCTGGAAATTCTCTGTCATTTTATTTGCATTCATTTGGTTATACTTTGGGGAATAGGTATAATCCATATATATTGGTCTCTGCCTCCAGTTCCTGGTACAGAACTCTTAAAATCCTATTAAATTCCTAAGTGATAAGAGCACTAGGTGCATCTTTTATTTTAATATTTGGTCTTTGACCTGGTTCCTGAAAGAAGATACTAAACTCTTGGGATTTTGTGGACGATAGCAGTGTCTTCGTTCTAATGAGTCAACTCTGTGTGGGCTCCTGGATGGGGGCTTATTATCAGAAAGACCAAGCCATGATTATAAGCTTGGAATTTTCAGCCCCACCCCTCATGCTTTGAGAAAGGAGGGCTGAAAATGGACTTCATGATTGATCATGATGATGCAAGAAAGCCTCCATAAAAATCCAAAAGTACTTTACTCGTGAGATCTGAAGCTATCTCCGATTAGATAATGTCAGAATTAAGTTAAATTGTAGGATATGCACTTGTTGTCACAGAGAATTGTTTTATTGGGGAAAGTTATCACACACTTGCAGAGCAGAAGTTTCAGAAGTCAAGTGTTCTATGTGAAAATAAAGGAGAAAGAAGGAAGATGGAGCTTTTTTCTAACTCAGGAGGAAACTACTGAATTTTTTCAACACAAGGGAGCATATTGGTTTTCTATTGCTGCTGTAACAAATTACCCTACATTAGTGTCATACAGCATACAAATTGATCATCTTACAGTTCTGCAGATTAGAAATCTAACATAGATCTCACTGGACTAAAGTCAAGGTATTAGCAAGGCTGCATTTCTTTCCATAGTTTCTGGATGAGATTTATTTCCTTGTCTTTTCCAGTTTCTAGAGGGCACCCACACTCCTTGGCTCATTCATCTTCAAAAACAGCAACTTCAGATCAAGTTTTTCTCACATAATATCACTCTGATTGCCTCTTCTGATACCTTCTTCAGTTTTAATAATCTTTGTGATTAAATTGGGCCCAAACAGATAATTCAGGATAATCTCTCTAAGGTAAACTGATTAAGAAACTTAATTCCATCAGCAAACTTATTTTCCATATTACATCATTTTACATCATATGATGTAATATATTTATAAATTCTAGGGGTTAGGACATGGATATATCTGGAGGGCCATTATTCTCTATATCACAGGGAAGATGGTTTTATTTTGTGTGTCTTGTTTCTTCTGTTTGTATCATTTACTTTAAAATGTTTTCCTTTTTTTATTGATTCGCCATTGAAATTACCATATGACTTCTTCATACAAAATAATTTTAAATTTTGAAATCTAGTATGAAAATAATTCATGACAAATAAAATGCAAACTAAACAACTTGAAATAATATCAGTGCTAGTGAAACAGAAATACCTTTTCAGCACTAAACACTCACTGTGTGTGTGTGTGTGTGTGTGTGTGTGTGTGTGTGTGTGTGTGTGTTTGATTCAATTTAACCCTATACACTCAGAAGAAAGTATAACAGTAAAGTTTAGAATTAACTCAGCTCTCATTTAGCATGTGATTAGCAGTATTTATAGGTTTATTTTCAAGCACATGTATCACATTATATTTCCTCTTTTAATCCTTATTTTATTTAGAATAGTTAGTTGGTTGATTTTGATATGTATTTTCTCAGTGCCAAGTATTTATTTGATTCTGTCACTGTAGTAGTCAGCCATAAGTTGGTCCTCATTATCTTAGTCTCCTGGGATTTCATCTTTGAGTAGTCCCCTCTCATATTTTGTGAGGGTTTGACTATGCGATCAATAGAATATGGTGGAAGTGATGGTATGTCACTCTTGAGATTAGGTTGTAAATGCCACTTCAGCTTTCATATTCTTTCTCTGTTTCTGTCATTCTTTCATATTCTTTCCCTCAAACTGCTTGCTCTAGGGGAAACTAGCTGCCATATCTTAAGGACACTCAGGCTTCACTGTAGAGAAAACTGCATGGTAAATAACTAAGGCTTCCAGCCAAAAGTCAGCAAGGAACTGAAGAGACTTGAACAATTATGTTTGAGAGCCTTCTTGTAAGCAGATTCACAAACCTCAATCAAGAATTTAGGTGATACAGCCCAGCCAAAAGATTGACTGTCATCTCATGAGACCCTCTCAAAAAGTACTACTCACGTAAGTTGTTCCAGGATTCCCGGCCTCAGACACTTTGAGATAATAAATGATTGTTGTTTTAAGCCATTAAGTACTGGGTTAATTTGTTATGCAGCAATACATAACTAATAAAATCACTGTAGTTCCAAATACAAATAGCCATGAACTTTGCATTTCCATCTTTAATATGAAGATGATAAGAATAGGCAACACAGCATTTAAAGATGAATAGATAAGAAAACTTTTTTAATTAGAATATATTTATTTTAATTTTAGCTCACACTGCTTTTTTACAGTATAGAATATTTCAAATATTTTAAAGGAAGAACTTAAACCAAAAGTTAATTGACTAAGTGGTCAATTATATTCATAAAACTCAACTCCAAAAATTCATCCTGAAAGACTGGCAAATGAAATGGAAAAAAAAGAAAAGAAAAAAAGCCATGTTGGGCAATAGTAACTGAGTCCTAAACATATTAGTTTGAATTTTTTTTTAATCAGACACAGACATGTGCCGCTTAACACCAGGCATATATTCTGAGAAGTTCATCGTTGGGTCATTTTGTTGCTGTGCAAATATCAGAGTGTACTTACCCAAATCTAGCTAATATAGACTACTATACATCTAGGCTATATGGTATACCACTCTCATATGTGCCATTTGTCTTGTCGAAAACATCATAATGGGCCACATGACTGTATTTAGAATGCCTAGGACTTTTAAAAAGTGACAAGAAATAATTATTATGGAGTTGAAAATAGAGAAAAGGCATATCAAGGAAGAGCTGGAGAACTCTGAGTGAGTCCTACAAGCAAATCTTACCTTTATCACCATTTTAGCTGGAAATAGTAATGGGTCAGAATTTAGAAGCTTAGTGCATTTTTAATTTGTTCTAATACTTGATCTATGATTCATAGATATTATACATGAAGGAAGAGGATGCCAGAGCCGTAAAAACAGAAGGCTATGACCACCTGCTGCTCTGAAGATCTTGGTTTCACATAGAGCTTCCTGAATCTTTTACCTCCAAAGGCTTAAATGACAAAAAGAAAATGAGCTAGTGAACAGACTTCAAAGCAGTTCCGCAGATCTCAATTTCTGTATTTCTTCATCATTTGTCTCCTGCCCTATTTAACTTTCATATGGAGATCAAATCATACTAATTGTGATATCTTTCCTAATTTAGCTAACATGTTGGTTCAGATCATGTGTAAGCATTCATCTCTTGTCATCCATTAGCAGAATATTGCTATTAGAAATGAGCAATCTGTTCTATTAAGCAGAGATGTACTTGATTAGCTTGAGATTCTTTTTGTTTGAATGTGGAAAAGATTAAACCAACTAAAGCGCAGGTTCGTGTGTGTTTGTGTGTTATTTTTTCTTCCCTAGTTGATAGCTCATTATCTGCACCATTTTGGTACAGATTAAAATTCTGTTGGCAGATAGTTCTAGTAAGACATTACCCACATGCTGCTGTTATATTCACAATTCTCTATCTGTATTATTTTTTTTAAGACATTCAAGATGTGGGTATAGGCACTTTCTTTGATTAAAAAATCGAATAATCAATTCAAGTTTAAAATCCCATCATCTGTTAGGCTTTTACTTTGTTTTTATAAAGAAATTAAACTTTTCATTCTTAACATTAAATGGTAGAAGAAATACTTAATTGAAGTCTAGATTCCTAGGTTTTTGTTTTTTGGTTTTTTTTTGTAAAGGAAAAATATATCTGTGTTGTTAATTTGATGTATTAATATTATAGTCTATTTCAGGCCTATTATATGGTTCTAGATATTTTTACTTTAAGCATTTTTTTCATAAACATCTTTGCCACAAACATTTTTGCCATACAGCTAATTGGCCATAAGGCAATTTTGTTGTAAATGATAAAATAACTGCTTGACAGTTTGGTTTCATTTAGCAGACTTAATGTATTTAAACGTTGTGAATTTGTGTTTATTTCTCCGATGAAGTTCTCTTAGTACTTCAATTTTTATATCACATAAATTTAGCCCTTGTTATGGTCTATACAGTGATGTGTAGACTAGACGTAGTGGTCTTAAAATAGTAGACGATAACAACTACATAAAACACCAAATTGCAGATCTACATGTAAAGCCAGATTGCATACTGATATGTTAGAAACAGTAACATATCAGTTTGCAAATTTTTCCTGAGCACAGACATCTCTCCCATCTGTCAAGACCAAAAGTTTACCAAACTATGGCAACTATGAAAGAGGTGGCTACTAATTCACAGCAGGCTTTCAGAGCATTAATTATTGATTCTTTAGCTGGAAAATGATAACTGTCTTAATAAAGGAAGAAATTGTAGTGAAAAAGGGAAAGTGTGGTGCTGAATGAGGAGATGAATCAACAAGCAAAAACAAAATGCATATTATGAACAAAAGACTTCGAAGACAATGTAGCTTTATTATTCACAATAAAATTTTCCTAATTTTGTTATTAATTTTTCATGCTTCGTTATATCTTTTTAAATGCTTCTTTTTAATTTTGTATTTTATCTTTTACAGTGAAATTGCCTTATGGCCAATTAGTTGTGCACAGAAAATGCTTGCTTGCAAAGATGTTGGTGGCAGACGGGCTTATAGAGAAAGTACCAGGAATACTTATATGTCCGCTAGTACAAATATTTATATCTATACATACATTTTTGAACAAATTATGTCCAAGAATAGACACTTCAATCTTTAGTTTTGAGTTCTAAAATTAGTGCTTCAGTCTGTTCCTTCTTTCTCATTGTATGGTTCTTAAATCTCTCTGTAAGCGTTGCTCACCCATCCATCTTGTTGGTGTGTGTGTGTGTGTGTGTGTGTGTGTGTGTGTGTGTGAGAGAGAGAGAGAGAGAGAGAGAGAGAGAGAGTAGGCATTGTTCCTTCAATATTTGTTATATTCAGTTACATCTCAGGTATTCTAATGTAATATCATCTTTATATCAGTTATCTATTATCATTACAGTGATGCATAGCAAACAATCATAAAGACTTAGTGTAGAGTAAATATAAAAATAAATGTTTATGTGTACTTCCAGTCAATGGATTGTCTGGTCATTTTTTATCCGAGTTGGGCTCAGTTTGGCTCACTCATGCAATTGCTGTCAGCTGTGGCTTGACTGGGTAGTTTTCCAGGTATTTATTGGGCTCTATCATTTGTGTGGAGCCTTAGCTGGGGCTTTTGGATTGACTTGGCTCTGCTCTCTATGTCTCATCCTCCAGCAAAGCTAGTCTGAGGATGTTCTAGTGGATAAGGCAGTTGAGCAAGATGGGAGTATGCAAGCAATTTTCTGGTATTTGCTTATATCAGGTGAGCTGCTATCCCATCAGCCATATCTATTCACATGGCCAAGCCCAGAGTCTGTTTGGGACGCCAACCATCAAAGGGAAAAGATATAGGGAAGCATAAAAAATCAGTGCCATTAATGAAAACAATCTTCCACAGTCTTATTACTATTTTCCCACAGAATTTTGATTTTTTTTTTAATAGTACCTTTTTACTGGAAAAATAACTTATTGAAATTTATTCATTCAATCAACACATATTCATTAAGTACATAATATGTGTCATCATAGAGTATACATTCTAATAGTGGGGCTGGCAAAAAATCAAGACATAATTAAGTATAATATACAGTCTGTTAAGTGTACATATGTGCTAAGGACAAAAATAAAGAAGGTGGTGATAGGCTATTTTAAATATATGGTCATGGAAATCCTCATAGATAAGAAAAAAGAGAGGGGCAAGCCATATGAATTTTCTTCCAAAAAGAAGAAACAGGAAATTGAAAGGTGAAAGTATAAATTATGTCTTCCAAAAATAGCAAGGAGGCCTTTGTGGGTCTCATGACTGCCCAAAGGGTCCAAGAGGAGGGTGTGGGAACAGAGAGATAATAACATGAGCTCACCTTAAGTAGGTCATTAGAGGTCATCACGAGAGTTTTGACTTTTCTCTGAGTAAAATGGTAAAGAATTGGGGAAGTTTAAGCAGAGACATGAAAGATCACACATTTAAAAAGGATTTTTTCTAGTTGCTGTATTAAGAACAGATGTAAAATAAAAGAAAGATTGAGATTTAACTCATTGTAAACTATAAAGACAGATAAAGACAGCAGTTCCTTGGACAGGTGGGAAAAAAGCCCTGATTAGAAGAGTTTTATAAGGAAAAAGTGAAGATGATAGTATAGACATCTCTTTTGAAGACTTTTGTGTGAAGAGAACAGTAGTAATACAGAATGTGGTGTCAGGAGAAGGGTTTTTGCTTGTTTGATTTTTAAGATTGTGGAAATTATAGTATGTTTCCATGTTTGTGAGAATGATCCACTAAAAAGCAATCAAAAAGTAATGGAATATTGATGCATGCTTCAACGTGGATAAACCTCAAAACTCTATGCTAAGTGAAAGAAGCCAGACACAAAAGAACCCATTTATAAGAAATAGCCAGAATATGCAAATCAATGGAGACAGAAATCAAATTACCAATTGCCAGAAACCTGAGTTGGGAGTGAGGATTAACTGTAAAAGAGCTCATAGAAATTTTGTGCAGATGATGGAAATGTTCTAAAACTGGATCGCAGTAATGGTTGCATAACTATAAATTTACTTTAGACAAACAGTCAATTGTACACTTAAAATGGATGAATTTTATGGTATGTAAATAATACTTTGACAAAGCTTTAAAAATTAAACAAACAGCCTGGATTGCTTCCTTTTATACATTACCAAAGAACCGTAGTTAAGAAATCTCTTTTCTGTTGACCTTGCATAATTTAGTATGCATATGAGAAATGAGAATATCATGTACTAATAACCAAATATTGGAAGAGTTGGTTAACTTTGTTTCCTTTGTCCAGAAAATACCCTTGAATTGTTCCCCATGAAAATGAAACATTAAGAAAAGCAAGATGATACAACTGTCAGTTGTTGATGGATATAGATGTTTTGGGGGGAGGGGTCCTCCTCTTCCTACTGCCTTGAGAAAAGCTTGCCCACCCACTCCACACTCACCTCGCCTGTGCATTGAACATATATGATGCTGCAATCAGCAATGAAGACACCAGAAGAATATGTGGGAGGACTTGCAACATGGGAAAGGCTTTGTTGTATTCTGCTCAAGTAGGATAGCATCATATTTTATTATGACCCTAAACAAATTAATCCAAAAAGAACTGTTAGAATCTTGAATTTCGCCTTTCCAGCATCAGTAGTTACTCTAACATTTCCTTTAAAAAAAAAAAATGAAACTGCAAAGATTATGTTATGAAAACAAATATAAAAACATTTAGAAACAATTTTACAGAAATGCGGTACAGAATCCTACATATCTAGATCAATGCTTTAATCAGCAGATTATATAAAGAAAATTTGGACTTTGTTTTTCAGATGTATTCTATATTTATTCAAAGGATACAGTAAATGTTCCATGTACCTTCAGGAAACAGAATTCTCATACTAGCCTAAAATTCTCCAAGTTCACAGATGACAGTTGTTTAACCTTGTTTTGTTTGATGTACATTTGTCCCTCTGTATCTGTAGGAGATTGATTCCAGGATTCCTGTGGATACCAAAATCCGAAGAAGATCAAGTCCCTTATATAATATGGCAAAGTATTTGCATATAGCCTACACACATTCTCCTCAATATTTTAATCACCTCTAGGTTACTTATAATACTTAATACAATGTAAGTAGTTGTTTTACTATATTGTCGAGGGAATAATGATGAGAAAAAAGTCTGTACATGTTCAGTACAGACACAAGCATTGTAAGCCTAACTGCTGTACACAGTACATGTCAGCAACAATGCAACTTTATGTGTGTGTGTGTGTGTGTGTGTGTGTGTGTGTGTGTGTGTGTGTGTGAATATTTTCAATCTATGATCCACTGAATTTGCAGATGCAGGACCTGCGAATTAGGAGGACTGAATGTATTTGCTTATTGGTTGGTAATGTGCTAGAAGAGTGAGTAGGAATGGATTATAGGACCAGTAAAGGGACATTAGAAGAGATGCCTCTGCTCAGAGTTTTCTAATTCATATCATTCGCCTACAAAAAATTCTCATGAATAATTATAAATTCTGAAAGATATATTCACACATGAATTATGAAGCTTTGCATATACTATGGGTTCAAAAGTATTTGGGGGTCTAGAAGACTAGAGGTACAGGACTGAGAGAGAAAATATAATTGAAAAGGAATAAAGAACTAAAAACAGTATGAAATGTTTGCCATAGGATTTAAGCTAGTTTTGTTATAATTCCATTATTACCACATTGGTATCTCCTCTTTCCCACTTATCAAAATTTTAAGGAAGAGAAATTATTCCTGTAAAATAAAAAGGTTCAAAAGGCATATAAACAAAAGATTCAGGAAACAGAAAGCTATCAAGGGCCTTCATAAAATCAACCCAATAAATATCTCACTATTTTGGAACATTGTATTCCTGTCTGAGAAAAGGGGACTCTATTATGCGGAGGAGCTTTGCCCTGCTCCTTCTATTCTCTGGAATTCTCTCAGATGTGAGGTTCCAGAGGAAGGACTCTTGTTAATTCAGCTACCTTTATAGTTGTTGATTCTTTTATACTAGGGTCACAATATAAAACATGAGTCATTAGTCAAAAACATTAGTCAAAATTTAATTGAATTTTATTTTTTCAGAATACAATAGGGTGTTTGCGAATCATGTAGTCATAGTTCAAATGCTGAGGATATCAAATTATGGCTTTGGCTTAAAAAGTCTTCTCTAGTAATGATGACCTAAAATAAAAATTGAGACATGTTATGTGACAAGGGGAATTTGTCAAAATTTCAGATAATAGAGAATCGTTCTGAATGTTTTCTGTTTGCCCTTATAATTGCTCTTTACACTTCTCCAGGTCCTGTGAACCTGATCTCTGAGGACTGCATCAACAGGGTTCTATACTAGAAAATGAGACACTGGTAATCCTTGCATGTGGAAAAATAATTATAGCAATTATTAATAAGATGACATTGGTTGAAGGGCAAGTGGTGAGCAAGGCATTGGAGATAAACTGTGATGACCAGGGTATTTAGTCATGATAGTGACAATGGTATCACAAAGATCGTAGGGTCAGTAGGCTGCCATTTTCAAGCATATTCCAGGCAATTTAGATATCTAATACTGGGAAATTTCTTGCAATTTACATGAAAAGTTTCCATGGTGAAATAAGTTCAGAAAGGCTGCACCAAATTTAAAAAGATTTAATTACTGGAATATGATTGAAAATGCCTAATTATAATTTCAAACAATATTTTTAAAAGATTCTTATATTAATGTAGCATAATTTGAAGAATGTCTATTAATTTTTAATGAACCATACTAAGCTTATTTCATAAACTTGTCACAAATTTATTTACCTTATTCATGAAGAAACCAGCTAGATGGTAAAGCTGATTCAAATATTATTTGTTGAAATAAATAATTAATAAGCAATGAAAAATTAACATGAAAATTGTTACATTCCATATGAAACTACTTAATAATAACCTGTAAGGCAATGTAATCATGATTATCACTTTTGAGGTTATTATTCCTATCAGAAGAAAATCATTTGCATAACTGTCAGACAAAAATCTATAAATTACCTTGTAATTCCATAGAGCGTGGGCTCTAATCAAGAACAAATAGCAAAGCCAAACACAGATACATCCTCTTAGCAAAGTGAGTAAGGCTTAGGTAGCCTGTTAAACAGTTCCCAACTATGACACTGAAAGTACTTGCTATCCTCCTTTTGCCTTAGCTCCAAGTTCTAAGTGTTTTTATCCCTTAACCATACTAAGTGGTAATCATTTTTATTATGCTATTTAATCAATTGTGGTTTACCTTTTATGTTTTATATTCTCTGTAATCAGTGAAATCTGGACATGGTTAAAAAAAAAAAAGACATGCTTATGACAACAGTAATGTCTTCCCAAATTTTGTGTCAGCCAATGTGCTTATTTATGAATACTTTCTAATTCTCATAGTAAAAATTTACATACACACATGTAGAATAGATTGTTTTAAATCATCAAAATACCTTTAAGTAGTAAGGTAAAATAATATGTATATTTATATGAAATCGCCAATTCAGAGCCTCAAAAGCTGAGATCTTGAATTCAAATGAGCCATTGAAAAATAGATTGCCTCTTAGGTGTTGAAAACACCATTAGAAATTGCTTTTATATGCCATTTTAGAGTTCTACCAGCTCACCAGGAATCAAAATGTCAGAAAATAATAAATCAACATCATACATATTGAAGTTGCAAGATGGGAAATAGGATTCAGATCAAAGGTCTTGGAGAGACAAAACTTACAAACAAATGAATTTCTGACATTGAAGGGTGCACTGCAGCCTGTTTTTAAATTCCTATATATAGCCACTGAAGCATGCTAAATGCTTTTGTGTTTCTAAGTTTCTCTCTCTCTCTCTCTCTCTTTTTTTTTCCTCAAAAATCTCCTATCATATAATTAGGTACTTGCACAGAGATGTTGATAAATTTATGGAAGTATATTTTCTTGAATATGAAAATAAATAGTAGTAAATAAATTTCTACAAATTTAGAATCACCCCAAAGATAACTTCTAAAATTTGCAGATTTATGGTAATGTAAATGAATGGCAAAGTTTGAAAACTAGGCTGGCTTCAAAGCTTCAGTGACAAGTTACAACCTACACAACACAAAATTTAAAGATTGTCAGTAAACACTTTGGTGAGGATAAATTCTTTGTGGCTGAGATGTTTTTTGTCCATAATAAGAATGGTAGCTCTTGTAGATGTAATTCTACGCAATAGACCAGAGGATATGACTTGATCCCAGTAAATAATGCAATGACTTACATGGAGGATGTGCTGTAGAAGTAAGAATAACACTGTTTTAATAATAGCGTTATTACAATACGCTTAGAAAACAATAAATAATATTTAAATGTGTCTTCCCTTCCTTGTTTACATTTCCATTTTTTCTCCACATTAAATTATAACGTTTCATTTATTAATTTGTATTATTTTGCTTAGTAGAGAAGTATTAAATGGAAAGCCTAGAGTTGCCATTAATTTTTATGAAACTAATTGTTGTTTCATTTACAAAATAAATTCATTTCCAATATATCCCACTTATTTAATAATGAGCCTTCAGAAGACATGAAATATATAAAAAGTAAAAATTAGTAAATAAATAAATAAATAAAACTAATGAATAAGAATGTATGTATCTAAGTATGTTTGAATTAATTAAAGACAGTGAAATTTGTAATTTGCTTACTTTTACATAATGAACAGTGCTTTGGTTATCTAAGAAACGTATGGTAGTTTATAAATACAAATTGTGAATTGTAAATATATTGAAATTCAGTTCTGAATTTCTACATAATAAAGTGAAATCACCTTTTTATAATTTAATGCAATGTGCTTAAGTAGATTCTCAAAGTGGATAATGTCTCACCAATAAAACAAAGATGTTCACATTATGAAAAGTTGTTTTACAGTACTACCTTCTGGAAGATAATATATTTTCTTATCACTTCTTTAAAGCTTTTTCCTAACATTTTTTTAAATACATAAACATATATTTTAAAGTATTAAAATACATGAGTTTGTGTGTGAATGTATATTTAAGAACTTAGAAATATGTCCCCAAATCAGCAACTTTAAAAGTATAGTAACTTCTGTAATTACTTCAGCCACATGACTAAGTCCACAGTTATTTAAACTCACTGTTGAAATATTCCAGGACAGAATATATGCAAATTGGAATAAAAATATATTCTAACTGGAAATTATGAAAGAAAAGATTCCTTTTGTCAAGGTAAAGTAATATGTCAACACTTTTTAAAAACTTTGTATTGGGAAATACTTTCAAACTTAAAAGTTGGAGGAATAGGAATATTGATATACTCTACCTACATCACTATTGCAAACATTGCTACTTGGTTTTATTTGAGCCCTATTTTCTCATTTTCACTTGTCTGATGTTTGGTTGCGATTAAATTCAGATTTTGTATTCCTTGCCAGAGTATTGTATCAGAAAGCTTTGTCCTTTTTGTGTATTATATCTGGAGACATCTGTGTTTATCTGTCCTTTACCGGTGAGGTTAATTGATCAAAGTGTTGTCTGATCTCTTCATGGTATAGGTACAAATATGCTTCTCCTCATCAAACTTACAGCCTGGATTTATCATCTATCCATAATTCTTTTCTAAATGATTTTTTAAATGACAGTTGCAAAATGATTTACCAATTCTGTTTCTTTTTAATGAGTTAACCCTCAGCTCCCCTTTCTTTCTTTCTTTCTCCCTATCATCTATCTATCTATCTATCTATCTATCTATCTATCTATCTATCTATCTATCTATCTATCTCTATCTCTATCTATCTATCTATCTATCTATTAAATGTTCTGAGATAGTCAAGATCGATCTATCTATCTATCTATCTATCTATCTATCTATCTATCTATCATCTATTTATCTACCTTTCTATCTATCTATCTATCATCATCAACTATCATCTATCATCTATCTATCTATTATCTATTTCTTATCATCTATCTCATCTATCAATTAATAGTCTATTATTAATATAAACTCATGGAAATCTATTTTTCCAATGGTTTATAATTTATTTCTCTACTTAGTAAGTTTGGTGTTTAATTTGGTGTCCCAAATTTGGCTATATCAGAGACCTAAATATGAGTGCTAGATTTGCATATTATACTTTAAGAATTTTCCCATTCAGTGGACAGCATGAGGAAATAAATGCATGAATATTAATATAAACTATGTATATAATATACAATGTTAAATGATGAGTTTTTTCAAAAGTGAAATTTGTTTCTCATCAAATATAAAATGAACACATGTCAAAGATTTTATATAATCTATTAATGAGGACATATGTAATACATTACAATTGGTTCAAAAGTGAATTCAAAGAGCAGAGATATCTAAGAAAATAAAGACTTTTTAAGTCATTTTGCAAATAGATGCAAAAAACATCTATCAATGGGCAATTAGCAATTGCATTCCTTGGGGCACAATGAATTTGCATTTCTATTGATAAGAATCATTAACATTATTATCAGTTTTCAACAGATTACAGATTTGTGAACTAGCTCAAAAATGAAGGCAGGATACCCTAGATGAGCAAATTAGACAAGATACCTACTAATATATTTTTTTGCTGATGATATGCATATACACAAGCCACGCATGCACAGATTCTCACACCCACACACACATTTTCTTTGATTGATCTTATACCATATTTAAAATAGTTTCAGAATTGCTTGGTCCTAACACTACAAAAGAAGAATTTAGAGTAACCTGAATTTCTCCTCTTTAGACCGCATTATCCTCAAACATTCAAATTCCCAGAAAACAAACCAAATAAAGATATACAGAAGCCTCCCCCACAACACAATACCTCCACTCAAAACAATGCATAGTATTCATAAATTACTATGTTCATAAATTATTTTGATTAATTCCTTTTATTCCTCTTTCATGAAAAACAATTGCATATTTTTGTTTCAGTTTTACATATTTTCCCTTTTTTTTTTCTTTTTTCTTCTACTGATTTAATTTTAGTTTTGAATATGTAGAACATTAGCATGCTTCTAAAATTCAAAACTAAACTAAAAGGTATACTCAGATGCGATGGTCCCTCCTTTATCATATCCTGTTTTCTTACCTCTAGTCAGTAACCAACCTCATTGTTTTCTAATCGTTTTGTAAAGATTAGCAGGTATATTTATTTTCTTTTTTCCATTTTTTTTTACACATTATATATGCTTTTTCGACTTTGCTTTTTAAAAATTTAATAATACCATTCTGTGTTTCATAGATATCTTCCTTGTTTATTTTTTAAACAGCTGCATAATACTCCATTGAGTGCATGTTTCACAGTTTATTCAAAAATCTTCCATAGTTAGGCATTAAGGTAGATACCAAAATTTTATAATTATAAATAATGCTTCCATAAAGAACTTTAAGTATTTGCACTTCTGTACTATTAAATATACTGCAGAAAAAAATCTTAGAAAAGAAATTGCTGGATCCAGATTAAATTAACACAACACCATTTGTTAGATATTGCCAAATTCACTTCCACAAAGGTTAAATCATTTTGCAATTCTACCAGTAGTGTATGCGATGGCCTGTTTTTGTATAACCAACCAAACGTAGTGAATTACGAAGTTTAAAAAAAAAATTCTCCAATCTGATAAATAGGAAGTGATAGTTCTCCATAGTTTAATTTGTATTTCTCTTATGATTAAAATCAAACATTGTGTCATATTTAAAGACAATTAAAAAAATTTTTTTTCATATATTTTGTCTGTTTCTATAGAAATTTTGGTCATTACTTTATACATTTTAAAAGTTTCTATAGATTAGGGATGTTAATGCTTTATCTAATAAATGTTGCAGATATATTCTCACAGTTCATCATTTCTTTTTACTTTATTTATATAATTTGTCATTAAATTTTTTGTAGTCAAATTTATCATTTTTTAAAAATTGAATTTGGTATTTGAGTTATAATTAGAAAGGCTTTCCACACCCAAATTGCTTTTAAATTGTTTGTCTTCTGTCATTCTGAAAAAAGCAGATATCATCAATTTATAAATTTGGGATCTGAATGCAAGAATTATTAATATTAAGAAAAATTACTTATTTGGAAGAATGGACAAAAGAAGAATTTCAGGTACTCTAAAGTTCTTTTCTATGGAATATATAATCTCAAAATATTAAAATTCTCAGTTCTTAGACGGTCATACTAGTTCTGAGTTGCAACTTAGAGTAAGTCAGAAAATCCCTATTATATTAAGCATAATTTCCTAATTTCTGTTTCCTGTTGCTCTATCCTCCAATTAAAGAAAATTCTTTGGCATATAATAACACTGAAATTGAGTCTCAATCTATTTTCTCTCCTTAACAATAACTATGCTCAGATTATCAACGCACTATTCAGGTAGAATTAGTTATCACTTTGTCCTCTAACACAATCTTTATTCTTGCTAAATTTGCACTTGCAATTTTCTTCCTTCTGTTTTTCACCAAACTAAATGTCCTATGAGAACCATGTTATCTCTATCTTTATCTATAAATGCTTTCTTAATGAAAATAGAGTGAAAACTAGGCTTTGTCATTTAATTTAGTAGGTATAATTGCTATGAATCCATAGAATATTCAGCATAGTACTATTGTAAGGTAGTTAGGTAGATATGAGCTACAGGGGAACAAAGGAATGAAGGCCCCTCCCAAAGATCTCCTTTAGAATCTCCCTAAAACACCCATTTTATGGTTATAAACTATCCTTATATCTAAGACACAAAGGGGTAAAAAGACATAAACTAGTGGCTAGTTTAATCTAGCCACCATCACATGCACAATCAGTCCTACACTAACCTCCCTGTGACCCAGTCTTATTATACCATCATAATATCATGCCTATGCATGCAAGTTCATGAATCTAATTATAACAGACTGAATTCTGGATAACTGCATGCTCAGTAGACAAAGTTTACATAACAACAGAATGCCAATCAAAATAATCTCACATGCCAATCATTTAGCACCGCCCTTGTTATCTCCCATCATGGCCCTAATACAGACCTCCCCACTTCCAGCTGTTACAGCTGTTACAGCTGTTACAGCCCTCTTCGCTGTAACCTGGTCCTCCCTTAGAGCGCATTTTAATCATACCTCTTTTTTTCAGGCTGCTACAGCCTTCTTTAACATAGCCCATTTCTCTTTTGAAGAGTACTTTAATAAATCTTACTTTTGAAAAATCTCACTGATCTGTAATTCTTTATTGCATTCGCAAAAGGAACAAAGACCCTTCAGTGCTACCAGAGTAATGATGGATTTTAGATCGCCCCAATGGTAACAGCTTTTGGCACCGTGACCTGGATGGCACTGGTAAGACCCAGGCCCTGTTACTCAACTGGGGGCCTTTTTGCCTCTCTTCTATTCTCTCCTCTCTTTGGAACACAAGCATCTTTTTCTTAGCACTGCCCTTCCAACTCATTACCTAAAGGTTGTTTTCTACTTCCTCTCTAATTGATTTCTTCGCCTGTGGTCTTAATTTCCTCTCTCACACCAGAGAGAGCTACTTCTCCCATGCGGGGGGTGTGGGGTTCCCCAAACTGGAGAGCTGCAGGATGTGGTAAGCATTCCATTCGCTTCTCCCACGCTGGGAAAGGGTTTCTCATGCTTTTCATTTCCCATACCCCACCACAGCCACTGCTGCCCCATATTGGCTGGCAGAGGCATCTGCCACTGACTCCCAGACCCATACTGTATTTGCTTCGTCTAGCGGTAGCGGCAGGCCTAGAGACCACCCCACACATATGTTTTTCTGGGCTGTGTGGAGGAAAAGTCTTCCAGTGCACATTTTCTACTAGTGGGACTGTTACCATTTGGGGTGATTTGAACTCTGGCATCACCCCTGTGCCATGGGGGGTGGGGTAACAACGCAGAAGTGCAATTCGATTTTTCCTCAGTTATTCTCTGCTGATGCAGCAAAGAATTATAGGTCAGCGAGATGTAGAAAAAAATAAGAGTTATTAAAAGTACCTTTTAGAAGGAGACAGGCCACACTTAGGAAGGCTATAGCCCTGTGGAATTTGGGAGGTGAAAAGATAAAAGAGGAGCAGGTTCTCAGTGAAGAGTGCTGTAAAGATGCAGAAGTGGAAAGGTCTGAATTATATTTGGGCTGTGATGGGTGGTTACAAAGGTGTTCCTAGGTGATTGGCACCTGAGATCATTCTGATTGACATTTGGCTTCTCTATAACTCTTTGCCTAGTGTTCATGTGCTTACCCAGAATTCAGTGTGTTATAATTAGCTTCATGAACTTCCAGGTATAAACATGGTATTATAATGATTATATAATGAGGCCGAGGTTGTGGGTAGGTTAGGGTACTACCTTCTGTGCAAGCTGTCTGTGTCAGGGTTAAACCAGCTATAGGTATGGCCTTCCCATCCTTTGTCTCCTGGGATGCAGGAAGGATTCTTCAACTATCAATGGGGTGTTCTTTGGGCAGTCTCTGGATTGAGCCTCTGTTCCTTTGTTCCCATGTCGCTCATATCTGACCAGCTACCTAAACGAATGAATCCTATTAGTTTCGCCTGCAGCATCCGCCTCTCCCTCAGCATAACAGGGGCACCACCCCTAGTTTCTCTGGAGAGCATGTTTCTTCTCACTGGTTAGACCAGTGGCGCTTTCTTCCACACCCTCCTACTTTCCCAGGCAGGGCACACACACAACGCTAGCTGGGAAGAAGACATGAGAACGTTTTTTTTTCTTTCTTCCTCCTTTCTCCCCAGTGACACACGCACTCACTGCCTCTCATCCCTGGCAAGCACCCTCCAAGAAGGCAGGAATCATGGCCTCCAGCCCAGCTATCAGCAAAATAGGCACAGCAATTCCTAGTAGCAAGGACCAGGAAGGGCCCCACCTCCTCCCAAGTCAACAATAGGAGGAGCGTACCAAGAAATTCTCTATAATACTACCCCACAATTAGATATTTTTCCACAAAAGTCTGGAAAATTCGGAAGAAATCTCCCGTGGGCTTCTAAGAACCTTTACCAAGACCCAGATTTATTAGATGACCCAATGGTAGGAGCACCTCCCTGGAGAACTAAAAATAATCAGGAATTTTCTCCTCCCCCTTCACTCTCGCACTCTAAGAGGGGACCCAGTTCTCTGTGGATCCATCTATTTCACTGCTACCTAAGGAAACTAGATTTACCCCCTCAGAGGAGTTTCAAATGATGGGGAAATAATAAGAGTATATGCCACATTTTCTACACCAGACTTAGCATTATACAAAGAAAATTCTAGCAGATTCTCTGAAGATCCTAGCAAATTTGCTAATGAATTGAAAAAGCTTGCTATGGCTTATATCTTAACTGGGCAAAATTAAAGGTCTTATGAGGTTTTTCTAACTCTAGGTAACTTTCAAGGTCTTGTGGATAGTCAGAAATGTAAATGCAGCCACTACTACTTAAGGCTGAGGTAATTGAAGAAAAGACAAAGAGGGCACTTTTAAAGACAAGTGGCTAGTTTCACAAACCTCACCCAGCCCCCATCTTTTCCCCAGCTTCCTTAAAAATGTCAAAGGCGAATGAAAAATCTCAAATCCTCTACCATTATTGGTAATTCTATTTATGTACATGATCTCTGATATAGAAAGGAAAATTTATGTTTTTGGTAACAGAAGGTACGAGGTATGGAAATAGATTTTTGAAGAAATTGAAATAAAATAGTTGGTCCTAAAATAAGGTTTGTTATTTCTGAGTGAGCAAGAAGAGACAAACTAAGAAGGACTAGGAAAGTTAAAGAAGGCTTGTGGAAAAGGAACTCTGAGAAAGGAAATTTTATGTAGGGTGAAGCTGAAATTTAAATATCAAAAATAAGCTGATACAAAATTAGAGTTGTGTTTTTTCCTCTACTACATAAGACAGTGTTTCTTGGACTATTAGTCTACTACTAATATTATAGAAGTTTTCTAAGTAAAAATCAAGGATTCTATACTTCATCAAGATGATTTTCTGTGTTTTATGTTATCTTAACCAGTTTTCTGAGGCTTTAGAAAACATGCTAACTTTGGCCCAAAGTCAGATACTCCTAGCTATGCACTTCATAACTCAGGCTATATCAGATTTCAAAATAAACCCCAAAAGTTGGAGCCTAGACACCAACTCCATAGCTGCCTTGGTGCCAAAGATCTTTAAGGTATCCAACATCCGAGACCGGGCAGAGTAGGGAAAAAAAGGCACAAATTTTACTGCCATAGTATAGGAATCATCTCAAGGTGACCCTAGACAATAAAAATCTTTCAGGCCTGGAGTGCCTCAACCTTAGTTGGCATCAGGACTGGGGCATAATCAATGTGCAAACTGCAAGAAGAAAGGGCACTGGTAAGGCAAGTGTCTATCCATCTCTATTTATGTACATGAATAAAGAGAGAAGCTGGGAAGTTGGGGTTGGGTGGATCTCTTAAGCCCTCTCCCCTCATAGCTAACCTCTCAAATGAGAGACCTGCTTCCTCCTCCAAAGGATGCTCAAGCACTTGCCAGCTCCAGTCCTAGAGAAATCCATTGCAATCACAACAGTGGAGCCTCAGGTCATCCTTGACACTGCAGGGAGAAACACTGAATTTTCACCAGATACTGTAGCTACCTACTTTATCTTTACTCATCCCAAGGGCCTCTCTCCAATACTAACTGTACAGTGACAGGAATAAATAGCCTGCCTAAGGTAAGATAACTTACTTTTCCCATTGTAAGATCGGGACTGTCCTAATATCTTGGGCCAAGGCTTAGCTCATGATTTAAAAAATTTACAACTTGAGGAGAAATTCTTTTTCAATTTGTAGATAATCTCCTTCTCTGTTCTACTACACTGACTCTATTACCCTAGGCTTTTATGCCAGGTCATTTAATCAATTTCAACAGGATCTTAAGGACCATGGAATAATAATCGAACCCCAAGAGATGAAGAATTCTTCTTTATATCCTCCTGGCATCAAAGTATTAACCAAGGTATACAAGAATTATTCTCCAGTATCTCAGTAACAGCCAACTTGGAAGGGACCTTACCCTGTTCTTTTATCTCCCCCAACTGCAGTAAAGATCCCCAAAATTTCCAGTAGGATCCACTACTCTCGAGTCAAACCTTATCTTGAGACTCCAGAGGCCCCTACAGCAAACTCTATTTGTGAATCAGTAGAAAACCTGAGGTTTCTCTTAAAGAAAGAAAAATCACGATGAGTTTCATAACTCTTTTGACTTTCTCCTCGCCTTTTAAAATTCTTACTATGGCTTTCCCAATCCCACCTACTCCTTATTAAATAGCTAACTGAACTATTTCACTCCTTAAGATTTCTCAGCCCTGCTGGCTCTGGGAGTAGTTTACCCTGGCCCCTGAATATTTATGGGACACTCTTCCAATATCTTCCTCCTCCTCTTCAACTCTCACGTGGAGAGTTAAAACTAACCTAAATCGTTAAGAATATTTTATTTTCTATGGCTATGACATCAAAACTCTTCTTACAAATCCAGTCTAATCCCCCTCTGGAATCATATTTTCTTTCCTCAGTAACAGAAATCAAATCTCCTTTCCTGTTTGTAGTCTCAGTAATTCTTCTTTGGGCCCTTTTCTTAGCAAGCTTTTCCCCCTCACATTGCACACAGACATTCCTAATCCACTCCCAAAGATTCAGCAACCTGTCAACAGGGAGTTCCTTCCCAAACAGCCAGTCCCAGAAAATCACCAATTATATCCTTTTCTCAAAGAAATTCCTCCAGTTCCTCTTTTTAAACTCGACTCATCTTCTAAAACTGACTCTTATAGAGGTCGTCCAAGAGTTCACTCTTTTTCCAGCCTGCTGCTTAACATTACTACCTCCAATTGTCTTTACATCCGATGAGATAATCAATCTGATTTCCTTTGAAACCCCGAATAGGGAACTGTGTTCTTTAGGGGCTTTTCAGCTCTGACCACAGTCATCTTTTCCTTTCCCCTTTACCTTCACAAACCTTGCTGCTCAGGCAAGTGTCCTAAAGAAACGAGAGCTCAAAAAAATGCAACAATCCTCAAGCCAGACTTCCATGTCAGCCAAGATAGACCCCTCAAAGGGAACCTATTGGATCTGTGAAAAAAAGAGCTCATTTTGTACCACCTCTGGGATGGACAGGACCTTATTCTTTAGGTTATGTTACCTTAGATATGTCTATTGCATGAGATAACTTTTTGTTCCCATATCCTGGATATCAACTGTTCCATTTAGAAAACTGCTCCATTCCCTTACTTAGCCCATTAGGTATATACCCTTACAGGTATTGCAGGGGCAAATACAAGTGGCACTGCACTCGGCCTTCAAAGAGAGCTATCAAAAGAGACTGCCAGGGCCATCAAGGAGACAGCCTTGGCCCTGGCCCAAATACAGGAACAACTGGATTTCTTAGCAGAAGTAGTACTTCAAAATCAAAGATCCCTGGATCTTCTGACAGCAGGGCAAGGGGAAACATGTATTTACTTTAAAGAAGAATGATGTTTCTATGTCAACTGAACAGGACCGGTTTCCACATCTATCCAAAACATCCATAAGTTCACAGACAAGATAGAACCCCTTGGCACAGGCGTTTTTACTGAAAATTGGCAATTGTGGTTACAATTCCTTCTCCTACTGCTTGTTGTTTCTTTAATCTCACTTTTTATTATCCTTCTTCTAGAATTATCCCTTCTAATCACCTTGTTCAATTTTTTTCTTCCAGAGTCATCTCCAGATGATCTTTCATGGAAGATATCATCCAATTTAGTCAGAAGATCCTATACCATACTGTGGACCCCCAGAAGGACATTGAAAACATTTGCCCCCAGTTAACACAGAGCAAGCACAGGGGACCCAGTCCTTCACCTTTGCCCCTTCTCAGCCTGAAGTAGCTAGAGTAGTCATTGCCCCCAAATCCTAATGATTTGGGTCCCTAATACTTGAGGTAGAGGGGATGTTAGGTAGTTAGTCAGACATGAGCAACCGGGGAATGAAAGCCTCATCCAAAGACCTCCATTAGAATCTCTTTAAAACACCCATTTTGTGGTTATAAATTACCCTTACATTCTAAGACACAAAGGGGTAAGAAACCGTAAACTAGAGGTTAGTTTAATTTGGCTGCCATCACAGGCACAATCAGTCCTACATTAACCTCCCCGTGACCTAGCCTCATTATACCATCATTATAATACCATGCCTATGCATGAAAATTCACGAATCTAATTATAACAGATTGAATTTTGAGTAACCGCATGCGCAATAGACAAAAGTATATATAACAGCCAAATGTCAATCAAAATAACCTCATGTGCCAATCATTTAGCACCACCATTGTTACCTCCCATCACGGCCCTAACATATTACAGAGCTCCCCAATTCCATGCTGTTACAGCCCTCTTTGCTATAACCTGGTCCTCCTTTAGAGCTTTAATCATACCTCTTGTTTTCAGGCTGCTACATTTCTTTTTAGCATAGTCCATTTCTCTCTTGAAGCGTACTTTAATAAATCTTACTTTTTCTAGATCTCACTGATCTGTAATTCTTAACTGCATTTGTGAAAAGAACTGAGGACCCTTCAGTGCTACCAGGATAACAACGGTTTTTAGATCACATCAACTGTAACACTACTGATGTTGACACTTAAGCATATACTGATGCTTAAGCATATATAACTAAGCATATAAAATTGGCATTTTAATATTTCATTCTGCATTATTTAAAGCCCTCCAAAATACAGGAAGGAAGAGATAGTGTTTTATACTTCCTCTGGGGTAGTAGACATTTGCTAATTGTGATTACCTAGAAACAATTCCTCCCAAGCTCTCTCTGTACTTCATTGGAAGCTGACTTCCATCTTAGGGTGTGCTTGATAGTCTGGCATCAACTAGTGGATTGATCTCACGCTTAGGCTACAGAAATCGGAACAGAGATAGTCATAGAAACCCTAAATCAATCTAATCAGACTAAACTTCAATTTGAAAATTGGTGGCAAAAGCATGCCATTTCTCTTAGACAAGAATAGGCAAGAATTTACCCTAGGAGCCGTTGACAGTCAACTTGCATCCAAAAGTACAGATATTTGATGAATATGAATCCTATGCTAAGTCAGAGGAGCCACAAATAAGAAAAGCCTTGGTTCAAAACCAGTCCTACTCTGGAGGTCTCATCTCATTTCTAACTTCTCGCTTTTACAAAATTAGATGCTGAGGCAGTACAAAAATAATTTGATATTAAACTAAAAGTTTTCTCTAACCAGAGTTATTAGATATTGCTATTGTTAGGTAATACTATGATGTATTGAAATGCTGGCCTATAATTTTCTAAAGCATACTGTCAATCAGTACATAGCATTTTCTTTGAAGTTTTGTAATATGAAAAATTTTTCCCCCACCCCCCAAAAATCAATGTACATAGAAAAAAAGATATTTTGCAAGGTATTTAATAGGGAACTAGGCTCTTAAGTTTAGTGTCTACTTAATTGAGAGTTTAGTGTTGAAATTCCCCACCTCTCCCAAACCGTCTCACTTGCTTGCTTGTGAGCTCGTTCTCTGTCCCTCCCACTCCCTCCCACTCTCTCCCACTCTTTTCCTCTTCATAAATATATTCAGAGAACTTGAAAATAAATAGTTCATTATTATAGTTGTATCATTTTTAAAAATTCCCCAATTATTTATGAATATATAGAAAATCTTTGATGAATCAGGACTTTATTTACTGAGTCAACGGCATCTAAATTTTTGTTCTCAGAAAAAATTTTTACTTGATTTAATATTCACTGGTTGCAGAATTCACTAGCAGTAGCATATCAGCAATGAGACTTAATATCAATTACTTCTAATATGATCTGATATTTTTCAAGAAAGAATTGTGCTAATTACGATTATCACATTTTTGCTTCAGTTAAAGCTAATCTTACTTTTGTGCTCTTTGCACAAGGCACAAGCCTCAAAAGAAAATCCTGCTTAAAACTAAGTCTGGTTTCCTCACAGAAATTAGCGCCAATCTATTATATCTAAGTTATTGCAAAACTTCAAACTGATGAACTGGTAAAAGAAAATGTGTCATGGCCTTAAGGAAAACTATTTAATCAAAACTCTTTGTTTCTTTAAATTCTACCTGTGCTACAAATGTTGTAGTAGAGGATAATTAAATATACTATTGGTGTTATGCATGTCATAAAAAAAAATGCATGACTAAAAAAAATTTTAAGTAAATGACAGAACTAAAAACTTCAGAGGCATAAGATGAGGCTTAGTAGGAACAGAAAATTCAGAAACACTTCAACAAAGTCAGAAAATGAATTTTGTAAAGCACAAAAGCTCACTCAAGTATCTATCTGTGTTTAGTATTGCGGTAAACTAGAAGCCTGAAATAGAACACTGCTTCCTGCCAAAGAAGATTTTTAACTCTCCTTAAGTCTCCTTAAGTGATTAATTTTCATAAGTGAAAGAAAGCAAAGAGAACATGATTTAAAGCCTTGAGAAAATACCATCAATGTATAGAACTTTCTATACTTTTAAAATTAAACTTTGTAGGCTGCTGACACAAAAATGTATCAATAAGGAAGATCTAATCTTTTAGAAAAATTTCAGATGACATGAAAGAGTAAGTCTGACTAAAGTGATCCTTCACTGACTGAGATTACTAATTTAACTTAAAATCTTTTTGTCCAAAATGTAAATTTTAGTCGCTGAGTAATGTTGATATACTTCGTAAACAAACAGGATAAGCTAGAGTCGTCTTATTTTCTTTCTTGTCCTTTTTTTTGTCTACCTATTTCATAAAGAAACAGTAAATACACTTTACTTTAAAAAAATACTAAAAACAAAACAAAATTTATATACATGGTGTTATAGGGTTAACTCAGAACATAGCCTCTTTATATACTCAGAAGACTGATAGCTGCCCAGTCAGTAACCAAGGAAGGCAGTGCACAAAAAACTTTTAGCAGCACCTGCTCCCAAGGACGTTTTCTGCTGCTCCCATGGACGTTATCTGCTCCTGTGACCAAGCAGCACATCTTGCTCCTGTCTGTTGAAGAAGGCAGCTACTCTGCCAATAAGATAACCCCTCCCCCTGCTTGTGTGCATAAAAAACTCTGTTTGCTCTTGGTCAGCAGCAGCTTTATTCCTACATCTTTGACCAGCTGCTGCTGAAAAGCTTCCCTGCCTCATGAGTAATAAATGGCATTTCTCATCTCTCTGGTCCTCCTGGTGGTTCTTCTGGAATATCCAAACCCAGGTGCAAGTTTCAGGCCTGAGGCTCCTGCATTACAATTGGCATGGCTGTCAGGGTATTCCGAAAGTACCCAGGTTGAGTCAATCTAGAGCAAGGGGGTCCGCTGGGGGTAATCCTGGGGTGGGCCTCTGGGTCCATGTTTTTTGAGGTAGCAAGCCTTTTAGATTCTTGGGGCCCACCAAGGGAATGGGAGACACTCCCAACACAACTATGGCCCTCTTACAGGTTTTATTGAAAATAGGAGAATTATGTTCTTTAAAATAGGAGCTATGGACCATAGCCGCAGTGAGCTGGCACCTACTGCAGGCACTACGTGAGGCTACCCCTAAACAGTTGCAGGCTGAGGGAGGGGTGAAGAAAATGGGAGAGAAAGTTAGGCTAGAAAGAGACCTGCAAGTCACACAGGCCAATAGCAAGAATATTCTGGAACAAAAGTTAGCACAGACTACTGAACAACTGCAAGAACTAGCCTGCCACTTTGCAAAAGTTCAGGGGTGAAAGCTAATGCGAACTCACATACAGGCCTTAATCATACAATCTGTATGGAACCCTAGTTAAGTGGGATCCCATAGCTGAAAGTGAGTATGAATCAGATGAGGAGATAGAGGTATTCTTCCCAGAGGAAGCCACATGTGTGTCTCTGGCTTGCCCGGTAATCATTCAGAAACTAAAAACTCAGCAAGAATACTCTGAGGAGCAAAATCCAAGGAACCCGCCTCCTCCCTCAAATCTCTACACACCTCTGCCAAGCCATGTATAATGGTGGAGTTGGCTACCAAGTTCTGCCAGAAAGGGTGAGAGTCCATCACAGGTTGGCTATTCCACCTCTGGGACACCAGTGCAGACAGCATAATACTGTCTGGGGGTGAACTGATTCAGATGACCTCTGTCACCATCCACCGTTCATTGTACCAATGCATACATGGGGCAATCCATTATGCAGAAATGCACCACTGCTGAGTTGGCTCATGGAGGGCTGCCATGGGGCTTGGCCAAATGAAGGTGATTTGCCAACGGCCCAGCCATGCTGGATGTCCATGCCAGAACTGCAGGTGTTCCTTAAGGAGAGGGGAATGCGGCATGCTATTTACATAGAACCATTTGAGGGCCTTGATGCTGTGCCATTTACTACAGATATGTGGGATCGCGTCACCCAGTTGCCCAGCTGGCCTATAGTGGTACTTTTGTGCTCTTCCTGTCTACCTTGGTGGGGAGGACAATCCAGACAGCAGCACAGGCTGTTGCCCATTTGGGGGAAATTGAAATGTCCAGCAGAAACAGGAGGGCCAACGAGTCCAGGGAAAAGAGAAAAAGTGAATTATGGGTGTGTAGGCAGAAAGTAAGGATGGCCCGGTAAAGGTGACCAGAAGGCAACTATGGACAGATCAACCCCAAAAAGATTGATAAGCAGCCAATACAGTACTGGTCTACTGGTGGCAGCAGCTTAAACCAGAGCAAAAATTCCAACCCCTGTTCAACAGGCAGGCAGCTATCTGCACCTTGGGATGGACCTCAAGCAAAGGGCACTCTTGACCCTCAGCTTCTTGCCTGGATGACTTTTTGTGGGACCAGGACACGTCTAAAATATTTACCCAGTCAAGATCAATTCACCTTTACCTGAGAAGGACAACAATGGACCCTTACTGTCCTACCGATGGAGTATCTCCATAGCTCCACTATTTGTCACAGTTTTGCAGCTGAAGATTTGAATGGTTGGGCTAAACTCTCCACCATTATATTGATGAGCTCATGCTAAACTCTGACTCTCTTTGAGATTTACAGCTAACCATACCCTGCTCTCGCCTTTTCTCAGTCTCTGTAGAACTGTCAAGGGCAAACAAAATACTTCTAGAGGTTACAAATATATTCATAAATTTGCCAATCTGAAGGATGTTGATCAATTACTTTCTAACTGCCATTAGAAACTGAAGTTTCTGAGAGTTAAGAATTCATATTATGATTGAAAGGGAAAAGTATGTGTTTAGTAACAAAAGCCTTAAGTTGTGAAATTTATTTTAAAAGAGATTAAAGGAAAGTTGTCTGTCCTAAAGTTGGTTATTTCTAAATGAGTAAGAAGAGGGAAACTGAAGGAATGAAGAAAGTTGCAGAAGGTCTGCGAAGAGAAATCTTGAAAGAGGAAACTTTATATATAATTAAGCTACACAAGATTGGAAATAAATTTAAATGTCAAAAGCAAGGTAGTACAAAATCAGAGTTGTGTTTTCTCCCTCTGCTAAATAAGGCAGAGTTTCTGGGACTATTGGTCTGCTACTGACATTATGGAAAAAGTTTCCACCCGAAGAAAACAAAGGTTCTGTGTTTTATCAGAATAATTTTCCATGTTTTTTATTGTCTAAATCAGGCCCTTGACTACTTAAGGAAATTGAATCTCTGCAATAGTAAGAACTAAGTTTTGCTAATAATTACGCAGAATTGGAGTGTTTCTTTTTCTCCCTACTTACCCAACCGAAATCCAAACACTATTAGTGAGTTAAGTAGTCTTACTTTCATGGCAATGTAATTATTTGCATAAATTCAGTAAGAATCTGTTCTCTTTATAACAGGACATGATTGGAAACTAGTTTTTATTACAAAGCCTGTAACTAGAATGCTGTATTTGGGAGGAATGCAGAGACTCAGATGTGACCAAACAACTTTAAGAATTAAGATGGGCTTACTGGAAGTCAATAAAGCCTTTGAAAATATTGGCCTATATTGCTCTCATGGTTCCCAGCAGCCTTACCGTGTGAGTAAAGAGTGTCACTTCTTGGCAGGTACAGGAACCTCAAGATATTTTGGAGATCTCAAGAAGAGAGGAACTCAACCAAAACCTATAGGTATTGCAGGCCTTCTCTGAGGGCATGTCCTTGCCTTGGCTTTTCTGGCCTTGAGAGACCTTTTAAATTCAATCTGAGATTCCCTGCAAAATTTTAGCAAAGCAGAATTAAAAGTGCCTTTCTGGTTGATTAATATTTTTGCTGGGCTTATTCAAATGATCAGGCCAAGTTTATTGAAATGAATGATTCTTAATTTGGCTATCTTTGGTAAAAGTAGGGGTAGTTGGAGAGGAAAGAAAAAACATTTTTCAATAAGAATTGAAATATGCCTATGTAAACATTAGATTCTTATGTTATTCATTGTCTTTTAGGTTTTATTTTATTTTCTACTTGCAAATTGGATGAGGTCCTGAATTCTTTAGTTTCCTCTAATATCTGTCTGTGGCTCTTTGAACATATTTTTAATTTTAATTTTCTCCCATCCTTTAACTAGGACTTATTGAAAACTATAGCTGCTTTTTTCCAAGCTATGCAAGCTAAAGATGGACAACTTGATATAAAATTTGAGAGACTGTCGAGAACGGCTCCTGTTTGAACAATCTTGGTGACTGGTGTTGTGTGGGCCACACGAAGAGTTTGCCTTGGTGTCTGAGGACATCAGGGACATTTCAAGTTGCAAGAGATGCTTCTGCCTTATATCTAGAAATCTTTATTGACAGCTTTACAAACTCAGAAGCTGATTTATAATTTGCTCTGATTATTAACCTTTATTTTTCTTTTGTTTTCATAGACATAGGAGGCGTCTATACAATGGTTTATACAACCTGCTAAACCACGGTAACACCTCTGGAGGAGTTGAAAATCAAATAAATAGAATCATGCAGAAAGCTACTTTATATTCATAGTAAACCAAAACCTAACAATATGTTCAACTGAACGTCAGACAGTTTCATTCTTCTAACCCCTGAACTCCACCTCTTTTTAGCAGAAAATAGCTGGAGTAGTAGTCACCTCTCTTCTCTCAAGATTGAAAAAAGATCATGATACTGGGGGCAGTTGGAACAGGAATTGTAGCCTCATGTGTTGTAACACTTGGAGCCAAACCCTTAACCACTTTGTGGACCTCCTTGGGCTCTTGGGGCCGTTACCTGGTAACAGGACTTCTGTGTACTGGTAGTGTTAGGATGTGGTCTTTATTGTATTTATGATATATGGATGCAAAATACAAATGCTCCAATGACACAGGGACCCCATGTCCAGAAGAACTGACATGAAGAATGTGAGGTGGAGGAACTATGTGGGGATGGACTGTAGGCTTAACTCAGAACACAACTTCTTCACATACTCAGGAGACTGATAGCTCCCGGTTAATTCAGAACAGCTAAGAAAGGCAATGCACAAAGAACTTTCAGCAGCGCTTACTCCCAAGGACGTTTTCTGTTGCTCCCATGGACGTTATCTGCTCCTGTAACCAAGCAGCACATCTTGCTGCCATACTTTGGAGAAGGCAGCTGCTCCCGCAATGAGATAACCCCTCCTGCTGCTTGTGTGCATAAAAAACTCTGTTTGCTCTTGGTCAGCAGCTTTATTCCTGCACCTTCAACCAGCTGCTGCTGAAGCTTCCCTGCCTCCTGAGTAATAAACGACATTTCTCATCTCTCTAGTCCTCCTGGTGGTTCTTCTGGAATATCCAAACCCAGGTGCAAGTTCCAGGCTTGGGGCTCCTGCATTACAGGTGTTTTGAAAAATTAACCAGCAGTAAGTTTGGCTAAGTAGCCACAATGTAACTGGAAAAAAATTAAGACTTTTTATGGCATAATATACTTTTATTGTATTGAATTAAAAAAAAAACCTGTACAACATTAAAAATGTTGTCAGTTTTGTTGTAGTAAGATGGCATTAGAGTTATGCTTAATTCTTTTGAATACTTATTCCCATATCAAATTAAATATAACCTCTAGCCTTTAGTTATTGTATTTTTATTTTGTTTTGTTTGTCCATGATCCCCAAGATCTTTATTTCCTTATCAATAAGTGTATTAAATCAATGTTTTCAGTACAGCGAATTATTATTTCTTCTCAAAGTCCTCATTCATCCCCTTAGTAATCTTTAAATATTGAAGAAAATTTATACACATCATTTTTTTTTTAACAAAACATATCTTACTGGCCCTCATTTTATAAAGTTTTATTTTTTTATATTTTTCAAACGGTCTGGCTATCACCTATCTATGATCCAGTTTCTTCCTTTGTGGAATATACATAACTGCCCCACAGTGTTGATCTAAAGCTCACGTGAAGGTACATGTATTACTTAGCACAGTGCCAAGAACAAGGTAAAGATTCTATAAAATATATATTATTAATTTTAATATCTGATTTTGGAGGATTCTTTGAGATTTGTATCTCTAACCAAAGTGCACTGTAAACTCTGGTAGTCTAAGAAAATGAGCTAATCTGTTTAAGTTTTTAAATAACCAAACCTTATTTGTAAGTCTATTTTTAAAAATTTATTGTAAACTAAAATCTTTCTAAAGTGTATCATATATTTTTCCTTCCTAAGTCAATAACAATATTTAATAAAATAATTAAAATTGTTCTTAATGATTATTTTTATTAAGAGTAAAAATTATGGATTTTTTTTATATGCTAAAAACTTTGCTCATATTGTCTCATTTTATCCTCCTCAAAAACATGAAAGTTAGGTTTTGATAATATGTTTTTGGCAACATAACTGAAAGTCAGAAAGATTAAGCAACTTGCTCAAGGTCAGAGAGAAAGAGAATAAATAGCAGAGCTACATTTTAAATCCAAATTTGTCTATTTTGAAAACTTGTAGATTTAATTACTGTAAGTAATATTTGTCAAATTTGAAATAAGTACTAAACTACTATTTTTGTAAAATTTTTCACAGAGTGCTTTTATGTATACAATTTTTTGTGGACAAATGGAATTATGTATACTTCATTTGTATAATGAGAAAGTTACAGTTAAAAGAGAGTATACGTCTTCCAAATTTATACAGTAAGTGGTGGATATATTTTCACCTTTTCTTAGTATGTGGTCTAACTGAGAGATAGACTGCGCAAGGATATGTGGATCCAGTTTTTCATTGAAGAAAATAAGCAATGTAGTTCTGATTAAACTGATTCTTACTTGGCACCTACTTTTGGTATAAAAACTAATTATTAACTTGGGACAGATAGATAATAGATGATAGATGATGCTAATAATGATGATGATGATGATGATAGATGATAGGTAGATAGATGATAGATAGATAGATAGATAGATAGATAGATAGATAGATAGATAGATAGAGGATGGATGGATGGACGGAAAGACAGACAGACATAGATATAGTGTTTGGATTAAAGACATCCTTTGACCGATGTCCTGAAAATAATATTTACTGCTGTTGGTACAATTTTTAAAGAGACCCAGACAATGAAGAGAAATTAAGATTAGCGTGAGCAATGTAATAAAGTGTTTGCCACTCCTGTCATTGAGGAACATTTGCAGGTGCTAAAGATATTCAGCTTTAGAGAAGCTGGTAGTATAATTTCTGCTTTTAAATATTTGAAAATTTGAAATCTTGGAAGAAGAATTGGAATTATTTTTCATAGAGTTACAGGAATGAGTTAGAACAATAGACTGAAGACAAACTTTGATTTCAACATAAGGAAGTGTTGCCTTGCAGAGCTATTTGGCAGTATAATGAGCTGCTTATATGATTGGAAGGGTCTCATCCCTGAAATGTTTTGTCTTCTCAATAAAATATGTTGTACATTATACAAGATTTAATAGCATGTAAAATGTATGCTTTAGTGACAATTTTGATTTATTTTTTTCATCTTGAACATCAAGTATGTACTCATTATTCTCAACTCTCAATTCTCTGTAGAAATGGAAGTTACGTATAGCACATTAACAAAATATAGAGCAAATCCCCAAATCTCATTTGAACAATTAAATTCCAACCTTCTTTTATTAAAATCTTTTTGGAGTTGATAACGAGCAGGTCTACCAAATTGATTTACATTTCAGAACTTCTTCATTTACCTGGTTTAAGCAAGGTTGGCGGTGTGGAGGATGTAATAGGAAAAAAGATACCTGAAGTTTGTAGATATGTTTAAAGGGTTAATTTGTTTGAATATTGACTCTCCACAGTATAGAGTATATTTTCACATTTTCTCTATTAATAAGTATTTGCCAATGTTTATTGAAATTATTTTTATCTGTTTTTCTCTTTAAACAGCTCT
>NW_006442508.1:3487558-3538016 GCF_000325575.1 Pteropus alecto | reverse complement strand
TTCCCTTCTCTAAATACTTTTCTAGTTTTCCATGCCACTGTTCCTCAGCTGGTCACCTCATGTGCAGTTTGATGAGGAAATTGCCAATTTTTTCATAAAGAAACAATGATAATCCCCACTTATAATTTAACTTTTATTTATATACTTGGGTCCCGAGTTGAATCATTCCCTGTGCCATTACTTCTCAATAAGTGGTTCCTGGACCCGCTGCTTTGCCATCTCGCTTGTTCAAACAGCAGAAGAACTTCAAGTTCCATCTCAAAGCTTACTGAATCACAATCTGCATTTTAAGAAGATTCCAAAATGATCTCATTGTACATTAAAGTTTGAGAAGTAATTCTCTATGCCTATCCTTGGGTACTTTCAAGTCTGTCAAAGCTTCAATTTCCACCTATATTCTGATTTTTTTGTTAGTTCTTTCAGTCATTTCTTCATTAGAGAAATATTTTTTGAGAACCATTATATGCAAAGCACTATTTTAGATGTTAAGCATATGGCTCTTAAAGGCATAAACAAGATTCTAGCCCTTTAGTAGCATATATAAGAACGAGGAACAAACAAAAAATTAATTTCAGATATATGTTGTACAAGTATTTTTCCCAGCCTGTGATTTATTTTTTTATTCTCCTAATCCTGTTGTTTTTTTTTTTTAATTCTCCTAATACTTTTCAAATTTAATCAGAAAATTTTTGTAATTTTGATGAAGCCCAGTTTACCTAATTATTCTTTTATGGATTGTGCTGTAGTGCTATATCTAAGAAATCTTTGCCTGACTCAAGTTACCAAAATTTTATTTCTTCTAGAAATTATATCATTTAGGTTTTATATTTTGATCTATGATTTATTTTGAGTTATTTTTAATGGTGTGAAGAATATATGGAGGTGTATGTTTTGTTTTGTATATGAATATCCAATTAATTCAACACTATTTGTTGAAAAATTCTACACTGAACTAATTGCCTTTGAACTTCTGTCAGAAATTAGTTGTTTATAAATATGTGGGTCTATATTAGGACTCTAATCTGTTCCTTTAATCTGTTTTACTACTTTTGTACCAATATAAGATTCTTTTTATCACTTCAGCTTTATAATAACCATGCCACTATTCTTGGAATCATGAATCAGGTAGTGTTAGCCCTCCAAGAAAAAGGTTTTTTTTAGCTATTTCAGGCCCTGAGCATTTTGAACTTTAGAGTCAATTTGTTGAATTCTACACACACACACACACAAAAGAGAGAGAGAAGCAGGTCTTTGAATGCACCTACTTTCTTTTGCCTCTAGACTTTATACTTGCTCTCTAATTTCTGCATTGTACCTTATCTCTTCTTTAATGCTTTGCTCTTCTTATATTTCAAAACTCAGCCAAAAAAATTATTTAGGGAAATTCCTCTGCCTTTTTTTTGCCCCTCATGTTGTTTAGATACCCCAATGTGTTCCCTGGACATTCTGAAAATGGAGATACTTATCCAGGGATTACACAAATTATTTAGAATGCACAGTTTATGTTTTGTTCCTTATTCCTTCGGCATTGTACAGCGCTGAACTATAATGAGTATCCTATTAAAATTATTTAAATAAAAAAATGAATTCTTTTAATCCATTTTGTAATCTTTAATAGTACTGATAGTAGAGAACAAGTTTGGATTTGAGAAAAAAATTATTTTATCCTCATCTATAGAATCACAGCATCTTTGCAGTTACAAATGGAAGGTAGAATCTAATAATCCAAGGATCTAATTGTGAAGATGATGCAACTAAAGCTCAGAAAATAAGTTGAACTAGACTTGGGCTTGAATCTGTTGTGTAGCATTGTTCTTTTCACTGCTTTAAGCTGTTATTCATTCATTCATTCATTTATTCATTCATATACTCAATCAGTGTAGTGCATACTCCATTAATTATTTGATAATTCCTTCTAGCATAATGATTAAGAGCATAAATAGTAGTAGATACCTCATAGAGACCTCAGAGGTCTCTAAAGGACATTAAATAATTTTTATATAAGTTAAGTATCTAGAATGCCAGGTATAATATAAGTAAAAATAACGTTTTTTATTTGTTTAATACTTAGGAGCAGCCATTACCTTTCACAGCTTTTGCACTTTCCCCCATTCCTTCTATTTATTTTTTTTCTAGATATAAAAATTTATGCACCTAGATGGCTCACAAAACTTGTATATAAGACTTAAAGGGAGATATTTTCAGTTGAATTAGTTCAGATACTCTGTATGCACTAGGCGCAGAATGATACGATCAAATGAGAGAGATGTTAGTAGAAAAGTTAATCTAGCCTCTTTCTCCATAAAAACCTATGAATATAATAAATGATGTCTTCACAGCTGAAAATCAACAAAGTGGGTTAAGAAAATGTTTTTCTTCTTAAATACCATTATATTTGATTCACCAATTTCATATGGCCTGACGTAATATCTTGGAAATCTCTTCACATTAGCACATGGAGAATTTTCTTACTTTTCTTTTCTTCATATTTTTAACAATTGCAGTATATTTCATTATGTGGATATTTTATAATTGGCTTAATAAATTCCATACTAATGAATACTGGGTTATTACTAATCCTTTAGAATTCTGAATAAGTATCAATTAATAAACTCACAAGTGCATTTTAATCATATGTAATAGGATGTGCTCTTAGAAGTGGGGTTATCAGGTTCATGGGTAAATGTATTTGTAGTTTTGATAGAAATAAGTAAGAATATTTTAAGTTTCTCTACCAATTAATAACTAAGGAGTTAAAAATAGAAGCTGCAACACAATCTTAACAGCATCCTTCTGGCCAGCACTTCCAACCCTCGTGCAAGTACCTTCCAGATGGAGCCAGAAGTCCCTAGGATACATTTTGTTTAGCTTAATATATTGTGAGAAACTTTTCTTGAAAAGTAGCTAAAATTTCTGATCATTTTTTCTGTTCATGTATATGGTTTAAAATGAAATTTTCCTAAATACTAAAATATTTTCATCAGGGAATAGTTCTTAAGAAATTGAGTTTTCTATCTAGGCCACACAGGAACTCAAGGATAAACAAACACTGATTAAATTAGGTGTTTGGGGACCTGCCTTTAGAAGATGAAGAAAATTAGAAATTAGAATATCTTTGTTTACATATAAAATGGTGAATCAAACCTATTAATAATGTTTATATTGTCATTTTTAAAGTGAAGCCCTTTTCCCTAGGTAATAATGAGTTCCTTTCAAATTATCACAAATTCTGACTAAATGGGGTTCAAACAAATAACTTCTATTCAAGAAGCAGTCAAGTGATATACCACCCATATTATTCACAAATCGACTTCTGAAGAATGTCTATAACTTATAAATTCTATTGCATGAGATTCCAAGAGAGCATTTATTTTTATATGTAATGGTGACATTTTTGCATCTAATAATGGATATTTTATTTATATTTATTTCCTATCATCCCTATTAGCAGATATTACTGCTAATGTATTTATAAATACAACATAAAATTAACTTACAAATATTAAATTTTAATTCCAGAAAATGAGCATGAATCTTCTTCACACTCTAAGGATTCAAGAAACTAGACTTCTTCAATCTTGTTGCTCTATGATGCTTCATTAACTTAGTTCGGGAAACTGACATTTATATTCCAGGTATCTGTGTTATAAACAACAGAAGAGAAGAAGACTTAAAGAATAAAAAATTAAAATGTATGTCTGTTGTCTCTTAAGAAAGTTCTCTTAATCTGGACATTTATCTGAAGAAATCCAAAACACTACTTTGAAGGGATAAGTGCATCCGTATGTTCAATGCAACATTATTTACAATAGCCAAGATATAGAGGCAACCTGGGTGTCTATCAGTGAATGAATGAATAAAGAAGAGTTGGCACATTTATACAATAAAATATTATTCAATTATAAAATGAATGTAATCTTGCCATCTGCAACAACATGGATGAAACTAGAGAGTATTGTGCTAGCTGGAGACAGTCAGACAGAGGAAGACAAATATGGTATGATTTCACTTACATGTGCAATCTAAAGAATAAATAAACTAACAGAAATAAACACAGAGATACAGAGAACATTTTGAGTATGGTTGCTGATGCAAGGGGATTTAGGGGTGGGTGAAAAAGAGAAAGAGATTAAGTACGAATTAGTGGTTACAAAATAGCTTCAGGGATATAAAGTATAGCATAAGGAATATAGTCAATAATATTGTAATAAATATGTACAGTGTCAGATGGGTACTAGATTTATCTGGGTGACCACTTTGTAAGTTATATAAATGTCTAATCACTATGTCATATATCTGAAATTAATATAATATCATATGCCAATTATAGTTAATTTTTTAAATTATTTTTAAAAAATTCTCTTAAAATCTGCTTAAATGCATGGTAATTTCTATCTACCTCCTTTGAACTTAATCTTTTGGCCATGCTATCAAAAGGGGAGGCTGGAACATGCAAGTCAGAGCTGTAAAGCAGCTATTTTCAAAGATGGATATTAATATGACTGAATAGAAGAGGCAAACTGATATTGGAGACAACCAGCAATTTCTTCCCCATGTCCTTTTACAGTTCTTGAGAAAATATTACATATACGTAGTGTATATTAGGACCTGCTTTAATTCCAGATGGCATATCAAAGTAGTCATACAATTCTAAACAGAACATGTATATCTTCTCAAATAAAATGTTGTATGGCTATCAAACTCTGATGTTCTAGCAAAACAAGGAAAAAGGAGAAAAAAGTGCAAACATTAAAAAGATAGAAATTTATGACAGCACCAAAAATTAACTCTCCGTTAATGTAAGGGCTTCTCTGGGAGACAGATGTGGCAAACTTAAACACATTTTCTTGTTTGATTCCTGCCACCACGAACTATCCAGGAAAACTTGCCATCATTGTATAAGGTTTTGAGTGTTTAGATTCTGCTCTTGGTCTCCAAATTTTCCGACTATAATGCCCACAAAATTCAAAATGGTGGACCTGCCTACTGTACAGTGCATACAGAGATGAAGTTCTTGCAAGTAAAGCCTAAATGGATTCAACGAAAGCTTTAATAGGTCTACATGGCAGGGATTGTCAGAGTTGCTTGCCATCATTGTATAAGGTTTTGAGTGTTTAGATTCTGCTCTTGGTCTCCAAATTTTCCGACTATAATGCCCACAAAATTCAAAATGGTGGACCTGCCTACTGTACAGTGCATACAGAGATGAAGTTCTTGCAAGTAAAGCCTAAATGGATTCAACGAAAGCTTTAATAGGTCTACATGGCAGGGATTGTCAGAGTTGTGTGTGTGTGTGTGTGGGGGGGGGGTGTTTACATAGAGGGTGGTTGTTTTTCTTTATTAACTTCATAAGATCATAAAGCTATGTAATGGAAAAAGGGGGAAAGTCTACCTCAAGTCAGTAAAGATGGATGCCTGATAGATAACTATTAATTGCATCAGAAGCTGTGCATATCAACTGATTCTTCAATTAACTAAGAATGAAATCTTATTATTTATCTATTCAAAAATACATTGAACAATTTTGCTAGGCCCGTGTATACAGTGGTGATCAAAATAGCTATGATCCCCTCCCAAGTGAAAGATATCTATTTTGAGAGGCAAGAAATAATTTACCTACTCCATGTTTTTCATTGCTTTACAAGTATTGGCATATTTCTGCACTAGATAAATGTTTTAATTTGAAGAAAATAAATCACCATGGAATCTATGTCACAATAGTATCCTACCCCTGAGGGTATAGTAATACGTGAAAGGGAAACTCTTTTGATATATTGTACTAAGAACATAAGGAGAAAATTGTAGAAAGTTTGATATCACTAGGATAAATAAAAAGATACGGGAAACAATAAAGAGAGAATGAATTGAAAATTCTAAAGTTGAAAACATTGCTTGAGTTCAGAAAAGTATTAAGGCAACTCAAAATGCACTAAATACATAAAATATAAATTGGCAATTAAAGAAAATAATTAATGCTAAAAAAATGGAACAATATATATGTAGGATGAAATTTTGAAATTGTCTACAAAAATATTAAAGGAAATGATTAGACAAAAGATATACAAAATAGAGGCAGAATATAAAGTCAACATAAGACTTATATATGACTTAATGAGTTTCAATCTGAAGAAAACTTTAGAAGCTAAAGTAGACCAAAGTGTTTATTGTATTTTAGGAAAAATTATAAAAGAGAAATCATCATTATTTTCAGGCAGCATTACTTAATCCATAGAAAGTCAGTGGAAATTAAAATGCTTAAAATTATTAAGAATTTAATGAAGTGGCTGATAATAAGATAAACATAAACACTCACATACACAAAAAAAAACTTTCTTATATGTAAGCAATAGCAGAATAATGAAAATAATAATTCCATTCATAATAAAAAAATAAACCCCATTAAATAGCTATAAGCCTATCTAATAAGAAATGAATGTCTTACATAAATAAAATGACAAAATACTAATAAACTCTTTACAAAAATATTTCAATAATTGGGAAAATATTGCTGCATACAAAAAAACCTATGGCCATGAATCACCATTTGAAGTTTGACCATGTAGATATCAAAGTAAATTTAGACCCCATGCTAGTTTGCTATGTTCCTTTCACTTTTAAATAGGTTGTATTCATAATTAGATTGTCTTCCAATCCCATTCACCTTTGGCCTACTCTCTTTTAACCATTCTTCTGCTACTGCAATTCAGGTTTTTCATGACCAAGCCTAAAGAGTAAAGGCATCTGAAAACTGACAGTCAAGGTATAATGCTAGGACTTAAAACATTATTTTTTAATTAAAAAACCTCTCATTTCCCCTTCTGAAAACAACTTCTAAGTAGATATAAAATAAATAGATAGCAAGAGTCTAAAATCAAAATTAAACAGACCTTTGCTGGAATCATGCTCACCACTCACTAATTTAATTATTTTTAACATTTTACATAGGCTCTCTAAGCCTTAGTTCTTCCTCTGTAAAATGAAGATAACTACATATGTTAAAATTATTACATAGAATTGTTATCGTTGTTGTTAATAATGTCACAATTATTAGTACTTGCTTTTTTTGATAAAATAGATCTGTGTAACAGAAATATTTGTGTTCACTACTCTTGATTTCCCACTGCCAATTTTGTGATATTTTTTAACTTTTCAGAGATAAATCTCTAAGTCTTTGAAGAAAAATGTAAACATGGAAAAGTCAAATGTAACCTAAATTCATCAACAGGAGATAACCCATTTGTTCTTTAAGACAATTATATATATGATTGTCTACTTGAAAATTCCATTTTAATATATATGTTTTAGAAGCTCAAGGCTAAGGGGAGAGGTCAGTATGACCTAATTTTAGAATCATATTTGAATTTATTGAACTGGATAAAATAATTTAGAGATGGAATGCAGACAAAGAAAGGTAAAACACTGACTATGGTGCTCTGGTTACTATAATATGTAGACACCAGTTAAGGACACAAAGCCAACAGTGAAAGCCATGTGTAAGAAGGAAACCATAGGGAAAAAAAAGGAACCCCATGAGAAAGTGATATTCTAGAATTCAAGAGAAGAAAGTATTTAAATGGAGGAATTGATATCTGTGTTAAATATTGAAGAGAACTGAGTAAGATAAGTCAGAGAATTGACTGTTGGCTTTTACAAGAAAGTATGAGGTCTAGAACAACAAAAAAGAAAGGCAGAAACACATCTTGCAAGAGAAAAGAGGAAAGATACAAGAGGAAAGCTAGAGTATGTTATGCAGGTATCAATACCTTATTGGAATTGATGATAAGATAAAGAGGTCATCTCACCAGATACTTACATGTTCTATAAAACATTGAAAAGATCATTTCATGAGATTTAGGAGAGCAGGAAGTAATGGAGAATTATGAATAAGAAATTAAGTAAATAGCAGTCATAAATTGTGGGAAACTAAATTTTTAAGGAAAAGACAGTATATTTTCTTGTAGATCTTTTGGTATTTGTGGTCATGACTACAAATAATTTTGTTAAAACTTCTGTATATTTTCCTATGTTTGCCTACAATAAAAATGAAATATTTGTATTTATTCAGAATTGGAATTTTGTCAGATGAGAAAAGAAAAGGAGGGATAAAGAAAAAGTTATAGATGTCTGCAAAAGAATGAGCATAGTACAGAACCATAGAGGTTGGAAAGGGTTCAGAGGGAATTGAGGACCCGAGACTGTAAAAGTCAGTGTGTGTACAATTGTCAAAGTGTAATAGTGATGCAGTGAGTTGAAGAATGGAAATGATGGAAATGATGATCAAAAAGTGGCATGTTTCAAAAAGAGTCTATAATATAGTTATAGTAGGTAATGTTGAGGGTAGTTTGAAATGATGATCAAAAAGTGGCATGTTTCAAAAAGAGTCTATAATATAGTTATAATGGATAATGTTGAGGGTAGTTTAACTGAGAAGATGAAGAAACTGAGTTATGATAAGTAGATCCTCAGTGGACCTCAATGTTCAGTTCATTATGGAGGTTGATCTTAATAGTGGGGCAGTAGAAGGAACATGTGAGATCCCGCTATGAGAGTCTTTAGTGAAGGATGGAGAATGACTGGGAAGTCTAGAGATGCCAATATTCAGGCAAAGAAGTGACTTATTTGTGTCAGAGCTAGGAAACCATCTCATATTTTTGTCTTGTCCTGAAAAATGTAGGCCTTGAATTTTCAGGAAAAAAGTGAATGCCTACACCAGTGTCTATTATTACTAATAATCTGATGATATATTTTAACAAGCTATATAGAATTTCCGATGAATGGAAGTAAGCAGTTAATCTTTTTTTTTTTTAAGTATAAGTATAAGCAAACATTGGGACTACTCAGGAATTCAGGCTCTACTTTCTTAATGTCTTAACTGATTATTATGCAGGCATTTGTCTAATTTCACCTCTCACTAAAGAGCCCTCTAAATATATATAAATGCACCTCTCTGTCTTAGAGAGCATGGAACATTAAAATATATCATTAATTGTTAAGGATGTTGCACTGCCTGTGCTGATCATGATTCTGAGCATGAATTTATTTTTGTAAGTGTATCATAATGCATCTGAATCAATATAACTTCAAAATTGTTTTCCTCAAAATATAATTTTTAAAAAATGCAGCAATTTATTGTCACTGGATCTCAATCAAAATCTTAGATTATTTAGCAGTCGTGTTAATGTTTTAAAAGAATTGCCTTTGGAAATAGGCTTTAAGAAGATAAAAGTCTTTTAAAAACTTGTGTAAGCTACTTAAATTTCAAGAGCATTCTATTAGAAGATACTGTACCAATCACAGCAATAAGGATAGTTATTTTCAGCTCTAATCTTATTACCTTTTGTTTTGAAGCAACTTAAGTTACCAAATATTATATTTTAATATAACAAAATGACTTCAGTTTTAATTCTGAAAGATGATAGTGCATGCATGAGAAGTACTAGTCCAACATGATAGAAGAAACTAGGAAAACTAGGAAAATGCTAAAGAAACTGGCAATCTCATTTCCTATGAAAGTACAGAAACTGTCTTCAGTTTGGCTACTTTGGCAAACTATCTCTTTAATTTCATTATATTTAATTTTGACACATTTTGTCATTTCTTGGTATTATCTATCTTTAGATTTCTCATTGAATAACACCATAGAAACACCTTATATGGTAATTGCATTTCTTAATGAGTTCCTTTTTCATTGGAATATATTAAAAATTCTGGTTTGTTAAAACTTTGCCTTGATTGATTTTTCTTTGCATTATATGAATTTGAACTTTAACCTCTGAAATATTTTACCTGGAGAGTTAACTTCTCCCTTTTTACTAATCAATTTGATATGCATAAGATAAGAGCTTTCCAAAAATAATTGATTTTTTCATTAAAAATCAAAATTAATTTACCTTATTATTAAACCTAGTTTCTTAATCATACTCACATATTGATCCCTACAATGTGTCAAGCACTGTATCAAACACTTTACATATTTACAAATGTGTTCTTTATGGCTGCTGTAAATCATGTATTTAAAAATTTAGAATTACCCACTAAGAGCTTATATCAATAGCAATGTTGTAGGGGGAAAAAAGTCTACTATCTTATAAATATTTTGAAAGTAATTGGTTTTATTAATAAAAACAGTAAAAGCTAGGCAAATTAGGCCATTACAGTGTCCTAAAACCTAACAATAGTTCTTTATTCAATTAATAAGGATACTTCAGAAACAAAGTGGAGTGATTACTTCAATTTCTGAATGTGAAAGTACTATTCAGAAAAGAAATAGATTAGAGAATGTATTACATGCTACATGCCTCTTTTTAATTTTGGTATAGTTCTCTTGATAATTTGCATGGTCAAGTGCCTCCAAATATATATTAGACTTTAATCAAATATTTACCTTCTATCAATTTTAGAAAGCATTTGTCTCTAACAGAAGAAATAACTCCACCCAAAGGAGTAAGTCTCCATTATCTGAAATAGGTTAATTGTGGATTGTATTCCTATAATATTCATGAAAATCTTAATTCAAGTAAAATCTCAAAATACAAAATCACATAAAAATTTATATAAATTTAAGGTAGATAAAGCATTCATTTTTTTCCCAGATAATATATCATGTATATTTATATAAAGCCTCAAGTAGCCCTGCCTGTATGGGCTGCTGCTGTGTATTGATTAGGCCCTTGCCCTTCTCTGTACTCCATTTCTTCCTCTACCCTCAACAATTTAATCTCCTAAAGTGGAAAAAAATAAATGAAGCCAAGGCTTTTTCCCTCTGCCTCTATGCTTTTTATCTAAAGCTAAGAGAGTTGCCTCTGCACAGCATTCACTGATGCCTCATTTCTTGATTTTGTTGAATTCATTGGATATTTGATTTTCAGATTTCTTAATTTATAATATTCTACTTTATTTCAGTAGATTTTCATTATTTACAATTTATATACCTGCAAATTTGCCAATTTGTTGATTATTATTTGTTATTTGTTATTTGTAACCTCTAAATTAATCCTCATGGAGTTGTTATGGTTACTTGCAAACATGGGTAAAGTGGTGAAAAATTTGAGTTGCCAGATTCTCAGGTTCCCAGCTAAAAATCCAACAAGGCAATGCTTTGCCTTGCTTTAACTCTCAAAATGAAAACAAATGTCTTTTTGATCTATTTAGTACCATGATTTCCACAGTTTTGTGCTCGTAGTTTGTGATTTTTCTGAGATTTAGTTCATGTGATATCAGAACTTCTAAGAAGATGACAAGTTACTAGAATCGGTCATCCTAGTGGCCTCAGGTTGGCTCTCCTTTCCCTGTCACTTTCTTGGTTCCTCGCTCTTGCTTCCTTGGATTGCACTCCTAATCAAATAGTGGCAAATAAGCATTTGCCTTAGAATTGGCTTTCTGAGAATCACGGATTAAAATATTCAGATTTTTTTTTGTTGCAAGTTACATGATGACCGAACCAGGACTACATGGTGGTGTGTAAGCTTCAGAAATGACTCGATACAAGGTTCAAACATCATCATCAGACAAGATTTCTTTCCAAGTTTTGGTTCTGTTTTTATTTTTTCTTGTATATATTCTCAAGTGTTATGTGGCAACAAAATAGTGTTAATTTGGTTCTTAAATCCCAGGTCCTAGAGAAAAATTAAGAGACTTTTCCATATAAATTCTACCAAAACTCTTTTGTTTTCCATTGTCCTGATTGAGTCATATTTCCATCACAAAACCAAACACCTTTATTAATTTTAGTCATATTCTCATTTTATGCGTTAAAAGTGGTATCAGCTTCACTTGAATCCTAATGGTCTAAGAGTGAGTAGGTGAATGGTATTTCTCAGAGTAAAACTGAAATTTGTGAGTGGATACTACAAAATCGACATTTGTCTTCTACACCACGGGTTCCCAAACCCCCGGTCCCAGACTGATACCAGTCTCTGGCCTCTTAGGAACCAGGCTTCACAGTAAGATGTGAGCAGACAGAGGAGCAAGCCAAGCTTCATCTGTATTTGCAGCTGCTCCCCAGTTACACCTCAGATCATCAGGCATTAGCTTCTCATAGGAGCACTGGTCCCTGGTGCCAAAAATGTTGGGGACCACTGCTCTACACAAGACACGGATTATTCTGTTACAAAATACTATAAGAGGTAGAAAAGACATTTTCTGAGTTTAGACAGTTTATTATTACAGAAGCATCTGGAAACATAGTTGTAATTTGTGAAGCACAGAAAAAAGACATTTTTAGGTAAATTATAATGAGGACAGACCATTGTTATTGTGTGCATGATTGAACAAAACATGAAGCCCAGGTGATTGGTACATTAAAGAAATGAGAGAAGAAACATCTGCCAACAGTCAAGAGAAGTGTTGGAAGTAGCAGTTTAAACAGATATAAAGTAGAAACAATGTCATCAATGTGAATTGTATGTTTTAGCATATCCCATTGACTCTTAGAGATTAAAAAAAGAGAGATGAGTTTAAATTCTGTTCTTAGGAAGATGAAAGATATTGAGTTAGTGGATTTAGGCACAAACTGCTAAATGACCTTATCCATACTCTTAATATCACAAGACTTAATTCATCAATTAAATTTGATGAAGTTTAACAAAAGCGTAGTTTTTATTTATTTTTATTTTGCATTTATTTTTACTAATTTGCCTTTCAGATTTTCTTTTATATTTTCTTTCTTATGGGGTTTAGATTGCAGGGACCCATGATCATGAAAGAAATATTTTTTTCTTTCTACCTCAGTTTCTACTAATAATACCTACCTTATAAAATTGCTTGGTTAAAAGAAATCGCTTCAGAGGCAAAACACCTACATCCAAATCTCAGCTTGAATATTTAGTGGCTACATGATTTTAGACAAATTATTCTCAAATGTTCAGTTTTTTAATCCATAAAACGTTGTCATTAAATATTGATATTTGTAAAGTGTTTAGAAGAGTGCTTAGCATACATAGGTACTATATTGCTTGAAAATGATCCATACACATTTACTTCCATTCATCACAAATTATGTAAATTGGAAAATTAATAAAACCATTCCTTTTAAAAAATATAATTAATTAGAGAAATTCATTATAGATATTGGTTTTATTACTTATCTGCACACTATAAACAATCCTAGAGCACAATATTTCTATTTCACAGAATATGAGACCAAGTAGAAGAAACTGGCAAAATAATTTTATTTAGACTGAAGACATATCTTTATGAAGACATTACTTAGCATTGTGAAAAGAGTGTGCCTCTGTAATATAGAAAAATATTAAATTTGTTCTGGATGGCTATATATGGAAAAACAGTATTTGCAATTGGAACAAAATTTCAATTCACTAGAAGTGTGAGTTTTCTTTAAATGTGAGTATCCAATGATGCTACAGGTTTCCTTGACAGACAGTGAGCTTACCATCTAGAGGTATGCAAACATGTGCTAAATCTGATGTAGCTATTATTGTGGAGTCCATTTCAAAAACTGTTGGAGATTGGGTTCAATGAATGTTTTTAATCCTTTTTAATCCTATTCAGGAATATTTTGATGTAAGTTTCTTCTCTCCAAACTTTTATCTTTGAAGAAAGAGGACCCAAGAATGAGGGCAAGTAACCATGTTTAATGAAGGAACTGATTTAAAACTAACTCTTAAGGACTGATGTCAAAGCAAGCTCGCTCTCATGTGTTTTTGAATTTTTGAGAGATCTGAACTATACTTTAAGGTAAATGAAGCATTTAGACACGTTAGGACAGCTGTGTCAATCAAATGCTGCTACTTACCACTGAAGACTTTTTTCTTCTTATGCTTGGCTGAATTTCTAAACATGGCTCACATTACACAACTTCAGTGATTTAAATCTGTTTCTCTATGACATGCAAGTAAAAAAAATCATTTATTTTTTTCTTTAAACAGAGTTGCTCATGGGTTGGAAAAGCTGTCACAGTTTTAATTTTCTTTTTTCTTTTTTTTGTTTACATAGAGCTATTATCTGCCTAGAGACTTGTAAGTTTCCCATGGGCTGGAGACATAGAAAGATAATAAAAGCAGCTTTGTGTTGAAGACAGTTATATGTGAGCACAGAATATATTGAGTACAGTAATTTTAAAGAAACTTTTCTTTTCTATCATTAATGCATTTTACCATTTTCTACTGAATTATGTATTAAGATCTAGTAACAATAGACAACTGTAAAATAAATTTCAAATTTAAAATAAATATACTTATCTGTTAAAATCTGTAGTCATGGTCAAAAATGTTAACAATTTCAGCAAGATATCACCCTCAGCAAATGATATAACATTTATAAAAAAATGGTAAATGTGAAAACATAAAAGAGCCAACTCAAATTAATCAGAGGGAAATGTGTGCTAATGTTGAGTGCCTACAAATGGGCTGGTTAATTTACATCTTGATCTTCACCAAAACTCTCCCAATTTATTATTTATTAAACAAATATTTATTGAGCACCATTTATGCTCTGAGTGTTGAATTCATAGCAGTTAGTGAGGTATGGTCTCTGTTACTATGGAGGTTCTAGAATAACAGTCTCAGTTGTCCCATGATAAAATATATAATTTCAACAAGTTTGAAGCATTATCCTCACTTTGTAGATAAGGAAACCAAGTCAGAGGAATGCTGTAATTTCCCTTACATAACACAGTTATTGAGTGGCAGAGATCAGAGGTGGGATTTAAACTCATTCTGGAGGACTTCAGAGTCCAGCTTCTTTCATTTTCCTTTAGTTTAGGGCTGCTATTTCAGTAACAACTTTTTTGCCTTTATAATGTCTTCCTTATTGAACTTGATTTAAAAAATTTGATTCCTTTGGAATTAAGAAAAAAAAATGTGCCTATAACTTTTATTTTCCAAGAACATTTTGCTTTGGAAAATTAAAAAAACAAAACAAAACAAAAAAAAACAAAAACAAACTACTAGTCAAGGCAATGTTAGATAATAAAAATAAAGATGAAGAAGAGAAGTTGGGTTGGCCTATATTAAAAACTCATAAACATAGACATGTAAACAGTGGCCACTGAAGAAAAAATATACCTGTGTAAAGTCAAAAGAGTGACAAATACCTCTAATTAGTAAAAAATTCTGATTCCTTAAAGAGGTTTACTACTGTAGCTTACATTGTGCTTATATTCAACAAGTAGGTTCTAAAATATAAAATATAATTCTATCTGTTCACGAATTTTCAAAGATCAACAATAAGTCAGCACCAAAAAATTCTAATAACTGTATCATGAAGCAAACTATGTATGTGTGTATATACTAAATAAATTAAAAGTTACTTCTACTTTTATCTGTTTTGTTAACAAAAAACATCTTTTATCTTTATTATTCTCAGTTGAGTCAAGAGTATTTCTTTTGCAAAATGTTAGAATATGCCACCTCAAAATATGTTAATTTGGCATAAGAATTATTTTGAGCTCAAGGTATTGAGAAGCAAATACAAGAAAATCTCTCTACCTTTTTCCTATTTGCCTAAAAGCAGGATACACTTTTTCAAAGAAGTCTCTCTTCCCTTCTCTACCAGAAAGGACAAAAGTTAATCATGAGAGACAACTTTAGACCTCATCAACTTTGAGAGAACACCAGTAGAATCTACATAACAAATTTTACTAACTAGTCTTTATCTACTATTAGTTTTCTATATATTTGCCTTCTCACAATTTGTTGCCCCTAGGGACTCAAGGTCTTTTCCTTGTCACTTCTCTAAAAATGTATGGTTTCTATGCTAAGACACTATATAAATTCAAGCTCTAACCAAACCTTTGAGCTACTAATTTTTCCCTGTATAAATCCCATGTTTACAAGAGGTATATATAATAAACTTGTTTATTTTCCTCTTGTTAATCTGTTTTGCTATAGGGGTCCCAGCTAAGAACTTGGAAAAAAAGAGGGAAAGTTATTGTTTTCTCTCTGACACTTACTTATGTTTAATTAACAATTATTCTCAACAACTCTATATCAATATAATTCTGATTGTTTCTCCAAAAATTTGTCATGAGCCCTATGCTGTCTTCCAACTCTAGATATTAGTTAAAGGATCTTCTCAACATAAACTATAAAAAATAAGAAAAAGTCTCATGAGTACATGCCCCACACTAATCTCCCCAGAGCAGAGTTCCAGTGCTGGGAAGAGAAGTCCCCCACAAACTCTGGCTTGAAAAACCAGTGAAGATTGTGGCTGAGTGAGACACAGGTTGTAGGAGTTGCAGACGTTTCTCTTAAAGGGCTCACACCTGGACTTACTCTGATGGACTCACTCGCTCTGAACTCCAGCACTGAGACATACAATGAGACACTGAATTGTTGGGCTTTGGGGTAAGGGCTGGAGAGGCCTCTTTCTCCAGGAGAGAAGTGCTAGCAGTATTCATTGTTCCTTGGTTGAGCCTCCCAACCCACCCCCTAGCAGACAGATGCAGTTAGCTGCCAAATCTGAGTCATTCTGCCCAGGTGATCGATTCCCTGAGACTCTGACTTTCCCAACTCCTGTGTCCAACCAAGCTGCCTCCAGTGGTTTCTTTTATAAATGGCCTGTTTTGGCTCATGCTGAGGACTTTTCTAAAATCTCTCAAAGTTTCAAAAAAGTAGCATCTGGCCTCGGTGTCCCCATACCTCAATCCCTACATTAGTGGCAGCTGGCCTTGTTTCCTGGCTTGGCCTCTTGAGGCACCTATAAGCCCAGTACAAATAACAGCCATCTGCAGATCATTTGATGACTTTTACCAGGTGCCCCGGAAGTGCACAAGCTATGGCTGAACTCAGCCTGGAGCTTAGCCCCTCCTAGGAGGCTCTTGGACTGGCACACCCAGTGAGCTACTTTGACCAGCACCAGAGCCAGAGTACCACCCAGATCTGCATCTGAGGAGGACACACTCAAAGGGCAGACTGGGCACCAGAGCCCTGCTAAAGTGAATCCTGTTTCATAGGGTCAGTCCCTCACTGGCCAATCTTCATAGCCAATCAGCCCAAGCATCAATCCCTCCCATCAGTGTGCAAATAGCAACCAAGGCTTTACTTCATCAGGAGGGCACATATAACCCACATAAGGGAACATACTTTGACACCTCTCTCGGATGACCAAGGAAGACTGCACCTCTGTGCTCCACAGGACACCTACTACTTAAAGCCACTTTACTAAGACCAGGAGACTTAGGAGCCTTACCTAATACATAGAAACAAACACAGGGAGGCAGCCATAATGGGAAGACAAAGAAACATGTTCCACATGAAAGATCAGAACAAAGCTCCAGAAAAAAAAAAAAAATCAATGAAATGGAGACAAGAAATCTACCAGATACAGAGTTCAAAACACTGGTTATAAGGATGATCAATGAACTTAGGGGAACAGGAGGTAAACTCAGTGAGAACTTTAACAAAGAGATAGAAAATATAAAAAGAGAACCAATCAGAAATGAAGAATACAATATCTAAGATGAAGAGTACATTATGGGAATCAGCAGATTAGATGAAGATTGAATAAGCTCTTCAGAAGATAGGAAAGCAGAAGACACACAATCAACACAGCAACAACAAAAAAATAATCTACAAAAATAAAAAATTGTTTAAGGGGCCTCTGGGATAGCATCAACAGTAACAACATTTGTATCATAGAAATACCAGAAAGAGAAGAGATAGAGCAAGGAATTGAAAACCTATTAGAAGAAATAGTGACTGAACTTTCTCTAACCTTGTGAAAGAAATAGACATACAAGCCTAGAAAATATAGAGTTCCAAAGAAGATGAACCCAAAGAGACGCACACCAAGACACATAATAATTAAAATGACAAAGCTTAAAGACAAAGAGAGAATCTTAAAAGCAGCAAGAGAGAAGCAGTTAGTTACCCACAAAGGAGCTCCCATAAAACTGTCAGGCAATTTCTCAACAGAAACTTTGCAGGACAGAAGCAATTGGCACAAAATATTCAAAGTGCTGAAAAGCAAGGACCCACAACCAGGATTACTTTATCCAGCAAAGCTATCATTTAGAGTCAAAGGACAAATGAAGGTCTTCTCAGACAAGAAAAAGCAAAAGGAATTTATCACCACCAAATCAATATTACAGGAAATTTTGGAGGGACTTCTTTAAGGAGAAGAAAAATATATGTACCAAAAATATGAGCAACAAATGAACAAGACAAACAAACAGAGACTCATGGACATGGACAATAGACTAGTGGTTATCAAAGAGTAAGGGGGAGGGGGAAAGAGGGAAGTAAATAGGTAAAGGGGATCGAACATGTAGTGACAAAAAGAAATCTAACTATGGGAGGTGAACACACAGTATAAATATATATATGTCTTATTGTTAAAGTCTACAGCTGAAACTTATTGGATTTTGTTAACCAAAGTCACCATAAAAAAATAAATTAGAAAGAAGAAGAAGAAGAAGAAGAAGAAGAAGAAGAAGAAGAAGAAGAAGAAGAAGAAGAAGAAGAAGAAGAAGAAGAAGAACCCAATACACTTTGGGGGAAAAATATGAATAAAGAATGACAATAATAACATCTGTATTATTACAATGGAAAATAATTAAATGCTCCAATCAAAAGATAGGGTGGCTGAATGGATTAGAAAACAAGAACCTTACATAGGCTGCCTACAAGAAATTCACTTCAGATTAAAAGACACACTCAAGTTAAAAGTTAAGGAATGGAAAAAGATATTTCATGATGGACATAGAGGTTATTGTGCTGAGTGGAGAAAGTCAGATATAGACAAATGCCTTCTAAGTTTATGTACATGTGGAATCTAAAGAACAAAATAAACAACAACAACAAAAGAAACAGAAATAAACTCATAGATGCAGAGAACATTTTGAGGGTTACCAGATGGGAAAGGTGTTGTAATGTAGGTGAAAAAGGAGGGAAGGATTTAGAAATACAAAATGGCAGTTATAAAATAGTCATGGAGAGATAATAAAGTATAACAAAAGGGATATAGTCAATAATATTGTAATAACTATGTACAGTGTCAGATGGGTACTAGATTTATTGGAGTGATCACTTCATGAATTGCATGGATATCTAATCACTGTTGTATGCCTAAAACTAATATAATATTGTATGACAACTATAATTGAAAAATAAAAACTATTTAAAAAAGATAAAGGGAGAGGAGAAAAAAAAACAGTTGTTCAAATGTAAGGTTACATAAAGAGTTGAAATTCACATACATCAATCAGAGAGAAGCAGAATCCAGAAAGATAGCAACTGGAAAGGATCAAATCTAATTATGGCTGGTATCTTCCAATGAACACCATGATCCTACTTTCTCTTCGTTTATCAGAGATCTTCTGAAATTAATTATATTAGAAATATTGAAGCCCTTCACACCAGCCTGATTGAAATATTAATCACTAGCCAAAACATTGTAACATTATTTTGTCTATATGTTTATATCATTCAAAATTTGAATAATAATATTATGTCATGAAAATAAAAATACAGAATTCAGATTAAAAAATGAACTGGAGTGGAAAAATCACTGGGCTGGATGCTAAAAACATTGATTTTTGTCTCGGCTTCAGTGAGTTCTAGAAAATCTCTAGTCCTATATATTCTCATTCATAACTAAGTGAGTCAGATAAAAAATCCAAAACTATAAAATAAACTGGTTGATTATAATAAAAATTAAATGATCTAAAACACTCATGCAAATATAGTTAACTGATCTTGAATAAAAGAGCAAAAGAAATACAATGAAGAAAAGATAGTCTTTCAGCAAAAATTGTTGGAACACTGAATATCCACCTATAAAAAATCAAATCTAGATACAGATCTTATGTTAATTCAGAAAATTAATTCAAAATTGATTACAGACCTTAATGTAAAACACAAAACTTTAAAATTGTTAGAAGATAACAAAGGAGAAAATCTAGATGACCTTGGATTTGGCCATAAATTTTTAGATACAACATCCAAGTCATGATTCATCAAAAAACTAATTGATAAGTTGGTTTTTATTAAAATTAAAAACTTCTGCTCTGTGAAAGACATTGTCAATAAAATGAGAAGATAAGTCACAGACTAGAGAAAATATTTGCAGTAGATACATTTGATAAAGGATCGTTATCCATAATATACAAAGAACTCTTGAAATTTAACAAAAAGAAAATAACCCGGTTAAAAAATGGGTTATTAAAAAATGGGCCACATATCTCATAGCAAATACTTCAAATACCTCACAACTTAAGTTCTACAGGTGGCATATAAACACGAAAGAGAAGAGATAAAGATGCTACACTTCATATGTTGTCAGGCAAATGCAAATTAAAACAGTGAGATACCACTAAATGCTTATTAGAATAGCCGAAACTCAAAACACAGACAAATGTAAATATATTCTTACCTTATCATCTGAAATCATGCTCTTTGGTATTTACCTAACGAAGCTGAAAACTTATAGCCACACAATATCCTGTGCAAAAATGTTTATAAAGTTTTATTCATAATTGCCAAACTGGTTGCAGAACAAATATAATTGCCCAAAAATTGATTACATAGTTGTAACCAAGATGTTCTCTAGTAGGTGAATTGAAAAACTGGTGCAACCAGACTATGAAATATTACTCAGCACTAAAAATAAATTAACTATTAAACCATGAAAGATGAGACAAAAACTTAAATCCTAAGAATGCATATTACTTAACCTTAGTAATGGATATTTCTAAGTGAAAGATGCCATTCTGAATTCCTTTTGAATTTCAGATTTAAGCCTTTGCCTTAAAAATGAATAAAGTAGATATAACAATCTAAACATTACTTGAATGTTCCCACAAAACTATTTTCTTCTAGAAAGCTGAACCTCTCAGTTTCATTATGTATTATATTCTAGGACAATAATTCAGTAATTTCCAATATTTTATGATTTTGTAATCATTTCAATAAAATATCTGAGTACACATCTTCAATACATGTGTATTTATCTATTTATAAATATACATGTTCTCTTTAAATAAATGTTATAGATATTATAAAACATACACAAATTATATCTTAAAGGTTACTATTAAATTATAGGCAAACAAAATTTTGTTAATAAAAATTCCTAAATAATAAGTAAAATGCGAATATAGATATAAATTTATATATGCTTCAATACATTGCTGACTACCCAGTTGAAAGCCAATGGTCCAGGAAAGTGAAATAAAGTGATATCGATCAAACTTAGAAACATTAACTATAAATAAACAGATTTATACATTACTTACATATTGCAAAGCAATGTTTACAGGATTCTGGGGGTAATAATTAAACCTTTTCTTCAAAAGCCTAGACCTATAGGTTATTAAGTCAAGTACATAAATGTCTATTATGTGAAAATTTGAATCAAATATCATATGTTGTTGAGAAATAAAAGAGTTCCAGACTGAGAGGGAATCCATTCTCTCCTTCTGTCACCCCAGGTGGTCATAAGAATATTGCTCTTTTCTTAAGGGTAAGTTTGCAGACTATAACAAAAACAAATGAGATTTATTTAGAAGAGAAGGCTGTGCTGACAGCAATCATTGCCATTTCAAAATTAGGAAAGAAACAGAAGGATGGGATAAGTTGCTGATGAAATATTTCTCTAGACTGCTTTCTCAAAGTGTGTGCTAGGGGTCAGGGAGAGAACTGGATTAAACACCAGTAAAGCATGCAGCAAGTTTATCCCTCTAATAAACTATACCTCAGAGTACCCAACATGCTCAGGACACTTGAAGGTCTTGCAAACTTACATATTTCTGACTTAAAGACAGATTTGCATTCTTGCATTATGAATATTGACTACTGAAATTTTATACATTTTTAAAATAAGTGTTATATTCTCTGACATAGGGATTTTGACATTCTGGCTGTGTCTGAGATGAAGACTGAGAATTGCCAGATGGATAGATACATGATATCTTGACTGGCTGATTATCTTTAGTATCTACATAAAATTTAATGTTGAAAAAGAGAAAAGATGCTTCTAGTTCTCAACTGATCTGAAAAAAAAATAGTGAAATCAAATAGTGAAATATTTGTGTAGATTAGAAAAGATCTGAAAACGTCAGAATGTTGCCCATGGGAAATTTCAAGTACCTAAACATTGACTGAGTAACACCTATGCAGAGAAGGTAAGAGTGTGTTTCTTAGAGAAAATTCCATTTGTTCATAATTCAATTCGATAAACAATTATTCTGGCAAAATAGAAAGAACCAATTTGTTATTTTAAGGCTCTCAGCTAGGAATTATTTATAAATAAATATGAAATCAGGATCTTTGATTGCATCATAATGACAATAATGTAGCTTACAAAAACATCAGTTACAAACCTGCAGATTACAAATGCTGTTTTATTTTCTCCAGTTCTTACACTAAATTTGCTGTCAAGGAAGAGCTACTTTCAAATAAGCTCCTCAGCCAATTGTCTCTATATTTCCTAATATTGTGTGAGGTATAGTGTGGAGTGAGTTTGAAAGAAGGAGGGAGGGAGGTGGACAGAGAAAGAGAGTGAGAGACAGATTCCAATTCTGAAGTCTGTTGAATTTAAAAGAGTTAGTCCTACTAAAATAATAATTTTCCTTGGGCAGAGATTTCTCTTGGTACGATGAAGCATATCTTTTATATGCCCCCTTCCATCTTTTCTCCATGGATAAGCCGGATACTCCTGGTTTTTCAAGTTTAAAAATCTCATTAGAAAGTATATCAATGGATTTATTCATTTTATTTTGTGAAGCACTGATTTGCTATAAACATCCACCCTAAAGATATTTATATTCTAGTTAGTCAACAAAGCACTAAGCCAAAGTGGGGAAAGCTGTAGAAATAGATATTAGAAGCAGAGAGAGGTATGTAGCATAATAGCAACAAATGGAAGGAAGGAGAAATTAATTGGAGCAGGACCTGATTCAGGGCTGACTTGCTAAGTAGGTGTTTAAGGCAAACAAAGAGGAGTAAGTACACTGTTAGGAGTAACATGCAACCTTTCTTATAATATATATGCATGATGAAAATAAAGCTACACAGAGATGCCATCATTCACTTACCAGATTTATAAATATCTCTAAGTTTAGGAAAACACTTTAGGCAAGGAAGTTAAGAAAGCAGAGACCTTAATACATTGCTAGTAAGAGTATAAATTAGTACAATCCTGTAATCAGAAATTTAGCAATATCTATCAAAATTTCATACACACATACTTTTGAACAAGCAATTCTGCTTCTGAGAATTTAATCTATATATGTGGTTGTAGATAAGCAAAAAGACATAAATATAAGTTTACTTGTTGTGGTGTTGTTTGTAGTAGCCAAAGACTAAAGCCACACACATGGCCATCAAAAAGAGAAGATTTAAATAACTTATGGTACATCCATATAATGTATAATATGTAGATAAAAACCAATGCATAACTGTGCACTGATATGTAAAGTACTCCAAGATATATATTATATGTAAAAAAACATATTCAGAACAATGTGCATAATGTGACACTTTTTGTGTAAAAATAAAGAAAAATAAGAATCTTTATCTATTGTACTTGGATATACATGAAAAAATCTCTGAAAAGATTCATATAAATCTAATAACAATGAATTCCATGGTAAGGAGGAAAAATGGACAAAGGAGCAAGCAAGAAGTGAGGAAGACTTTTCACAATGTAGAATTTTACATTTATAATATCTATTGGAAAACTAAATGAATAAAACTTTCTTGCTGTTGGAGTGACACTGGAAATATGGAATCATTTAGCTTTTGCATCTTCACAAAATATAAATTGATACAACTCCCACTAACTCAATGATACATTTTAGTTAAAAAAAAATGTTTAAAGAATACAATTAATTGTATTAGTCAGGGTTCAGTCAGATTAGGCTAGGTTATGTTGCAGTAACGTCCTCCAAATCTCAGTGTTTTACAAAACAAGTTTCTCATGCTACATGTCTGTTGAGGGTATGCTTCATTTCTTTCCCATATCGTCTACATTCCAGGTCAATGTTAATGGAGCCATTCCTATGTGAGAGTCTCATGCAAGAAGGAAAAGAGTGAGATGTGAACCATAAGCTCTTACAGCTTTCTTTAAAATGGTGTACATTACTTACTGCTTAGAAACATTTTCTTGGCTAATGCAAGTAATATGGCCCCTCCCAAACTCGACAAGGTAAGAAGTACAATTTTCCCATGAAGGAGGGGTGCATTTCAAGTACATAGTTAAACCTAAAGTAAAGTAGAAAATATTTTGAAGAATAATACCTATTACCAAACGTACTTTGTTATTAAAGATCTTTATTGTCAGTCTGTCCCTATTCAATGAATGTTGAACCAACCTCAGTTCTAATCCTAATGTTCATTCTAATCTTGTAAAATAAATATAAGCCTTAAGGAATCTATCTAGAGTTTCTACATATCTCACTGTTCCTCATACAGGAAAAGACTTTGAAATTATTAAAATTTCCAAAAAAAGGTTTACTTTGATTGTAAGTAAGTTATTTGGTCCTGTTTTAAAGTCAGTTTTCAATGTTTTCCAATAGGTCACATCAAATGGTTAAGCCCTCCACTAAAGTACTGAAGCATCATTAGGAATTTGTGCCATTCAACAAAGTAGGATCTATGTAGAAGATTATGTTTAATTGCCAATGAGGCAAGACTTTTTAAATAACTGAATGTATTAAAAAACTTACATTTTAATAATCATTCCCAAATACACAAATTTTTTCTCATACTGAAAGAACCGATTGAATATTATCCACAAAATAGACTTCAATTAAAATTATAAACTTTATTACTTAATTCCATTTTATCCTGCTGTAGTTATTCTTAGCCACTCTATTCCTTTTTCAGACAAGTAGAATATTATATCTCCTTTAATTGAATACCATCTGAATTCTGGATCATCTCAGAAAATGATATTCTCTATTAATCTGTTAACCAGGTAATATCTATGTGGATTTATTACAAAAAGAAGACAAACCATTTTTGGCTATCATAAAACTTCCCTCGGGCACTGAAAAAAAAATCCTAAACAAAAAGAACATTTTTCATTGTAAATAATCACCTAAGAAGAACTATGTGGTCATGATTTGAAAACAGTCAAAAACCTGAATTTCGTTTTAATGCTACACCATAAATTGTCTATGCTAATGTGATTGAAACTGAGAAGAGAATGAAATTGCATGACTGAAATAGAATAAAGTAGGGAAAATGGTGGGAGCTTAGGCTTTGAAGTAAGATCTGAGAAAGCGTATTGAGTAATGAGAAAAGCAGTCTGATTTGGATAAAGGGATTATGATGGTAAGTATTGAAAGGTAGATTTGGGACACATTAGGATAAATCATAGAGAACTTGGATATTCAGTTAAGGATCCTAGTGGAAATGAGTGAATAGAATAGGTTTTCAAGACTGAGAGACTGAGAGAAAGAATATAGAGGGAACATGGAGCGAAGCATATTGAAAGAACATGATCGAAAAGGGAGAAATCATTTCCTCTATGTGCAATAATTAGGGATGGTAGAAATCTAAGACAGAAAATGTCATTATGAAGAAATGCAAGAGAAGAATTTGAAGCAATGAAAAATATCAACTAACAGAATTTGAATAAATTAATAAAAGAGATAAAAAGGAGAAAAAATCTAAACTGACTGATTTTGAGGGCCAGGAAAAGTAGAGGATGGGTGACTGGGAGAATCAGAATGCATAGGAAAAAAAAAATTGAAGATCAGGCTTGGAGGTTTGATGGGAAAAATGTGTATACATGCGCTCATGTGTAAAGAGGGATTTAAAAATTTATGTTTACTAATGTTGAAATAAAATATCTGATTGTGCAAATTAAAATGTCAAGTAGATATGTGAAATTCAAGTTTAAGAGACAAATCAGGGGAAAAAAATCAATTTTTACTTCTTCCCTTCTCCTTCTCCCCTGTCCCTCTCTTTCTCCCTCCCTCCCCCTCTCCCTCCCAATTCCCTCTTCTCCCCCATCCCCACATCTCTCTCTCTCATCTCTGTCTCTGTCGTCTCTCCCTGATCATTCTGGCTGTTTTGTGTGTGCTTTAGAATAATGTTATTCTCTTCTTATTGGGTAGAGTGTTCCATAAAGGTGAATTAGGTCAATTTAGTTGATAATGTTGTTCCCGCTTTCTATTTCTCTTGAAGTTTGTGTGTGTGCACATGCAAAAAATGTTATAAGGATATTAGTTATAAAATGGCTAGATTTGTAGTGTCTTGATGAATTTCTGCTTCATTAATATGAAATGACCTTGTTTATGCCTAGTAATAGTCTTTGCTTTTAAATCTACTTTGTCTGATATTAATGAAGTCACTTCTGTTTTTCAAATGTAAATATTAGCATTATTTATCTTTTCCGTCCCTTCTCTTTTTATCTATTTGTGTCTTTATTTTTAATATGAATTTCTTCAAAGAAAGCATATAATTGAGTCTTAGTTCTTTTATTCAGTCTGACAATCTCTGGCTTTTCATCGTTATGTTTTGTCCACTTACTTTTAATGTGATTATTGATATTTGGATATTGTCAGGTTTAAATAAACCTTTTTGATATTTATTTCCTATTTGTCTCCTCTCTTCACTGTTCCCTTCTTTTCCAACCTTCCTGCAGATTATACTTTTATGATTCTACTTTATCTCTTTTGTTGGCATATTAGCGATAATTCTTTCATTGTTGATAATTCAGTGGTTGCTTAAGTTTATAGTACACCCTCTTAACTTATCATAGTCTATCTTCTATGTATACCATATCACTTAAATCAGCATCTAAAAATTTCTAATAATATATTTTGATCTCTCCTTCCAGTGATTATGTTATTTTTGTATATACTATAATCTTCAGACTGTACTCTTATTATCTGTTTTTAAATAGTTAATTACCTTTAAAGAGCTTTAAAAAGAGGGGAAAATCACATATATTTATCGACATACTTACCATTTCAAGGGGTCTTCGTCGACTTGGATTGTCCCAGATTTCCATCTGGTATCATGTTTCTTCTTCCTTAAGTACTTTTTCATTAAATCTTTTTTCCCATCTGTATGGAAATATAATAGACAATTGTTACTTGTATTTACATTGCACAATTCAATGAATTGTGGGTTTTTTTTCAATTGTACTTGAATATACCAGTTTCAGTTGTATAGCAAGATGATCAGAGATCCACGTAACTCGCAAAGCGATCACCTCACTAAAACTAGTACCCCTCTTCCCCCTTACGTATTTATTACATTATCAACCACCTTCTCCATGCTACACTCTACATCTCCACGTCTACTCTGCAACTATCCATTTATACCTCTTAATCCCTTTGCCTTTTTTTGTCCCCTCAAACCCCTCCCATCTAGCAGCCCTCAAAATAATCTCTGTATCTATGAGTTTATTTCTGCTTTTGTTGTTGTCGTTGAGTACTTTTAAGATTTCTTGTAATGCATGTCTCCTGAAAATAAGTTTTTTTCAACATTTATATGTCTGAAAACTCTTTATTTCATCTTCATTTCTTAAAGGATATTATTTCTGGTTATAGAATTATTATTTGACTTTTTAATTTGTTCTTAATACTTTAAGAACGTTTTTCTATCTTTTGGCCTGCATTTTTAATCATAAGAGATCTTTCGTTATACTTATCTTATTCTTCTGTATGTAACTTTTTTTCTGGCTATTCTTAAGATTTTTTTCTTTGTCATTGGTTTTGAGCAATTTGACTATAATGTGCCTTTGTGTATTTTTCGTTGTTCTTCTTTTCACGTTTCTTTTGTTTAAAATCTGTCAACTTTTTTGAATCTATCCATTTATAGTTTTCATCAAATTTGTAAAATTCGAGAGCCTTATTTTAACAATTATTATTTTTTTAATTTTCTTCCCCTTCTTTGGAGACTCCATTTGCTTATAAATTAGACTGGTAGAAGTAGTCCCACGGCTTCCTGAGTTTTGTTCATTTTTTAAAGTCTTTTTCTTTCTCTATTTCATTTTTAATGTTTCAATGTCATCAAGTTAACTTACTTAATTTTTATAATATGTGATCTTCTTTTAATCTTATCCAGTGTATTTTTATCTCAGTCATTATAGTTTCCATTTCTTGCCATGAGATTTAGCTCTTTTTTAAAAATGTTTTTCATGTCTCTACTTAATATGTTTAATTATTCTTACAGTTTTTAGAATGCAATTATAATAACTGTTATATTTCTGGTCTGATAATTCTAGATTATTATTAAAAATTTATTGATCAACTTTTCTCTTCACTATGAGTCATATTTTCCTGCTTTTTTCCATGCTTGGTAATTAAAAAATTTATTTACTTTTGTATTTAGTTACAATTGACATATAACATTATATTAGTTTCATATGTGTAATATAATGATTTGCTATTTGTAAACATTACAAAATTATTACAACAATAAAACTAGTTAACATCTATCATTTACATAGTTACAATTTTTTTTTCTTATGAGAACTTTTAAGATTTAATCTTATCAACTTTCAAATATGCAATACGGTATTACTATAGTCACCATTCCTGTACATTACATCCCTATTATTTACTTTATAACCAAAAGTTTGTACTTTTGACCCTCTTTCCCATTTCTCTCATCCCTCACCCCGCAACCTCTGGCAACCACTACGTATGAGATTATATTCCACATGTAAGTGAGATCATACAGTATTTGACTTCTCTGTTTGACTTATTTCACTCAGCATAATACCTTCAAGGTTCATCCATGTTGTCGTAAGTGGCAGAATTTTATTCTTTTTTATGGTTGAGTATTATTTCATTTTATATATATATACCACATTTTTATTATCTATTTCTCATTGATAGACACTTGCTTCCATATACTGGTTATTATAAACAGTGCTTCAATAAACAAAGGTGCAAAAATCTTTTGAGTTAGTATTTTCATTTTCTTCAGATAAATATCCAAAAGTGGGATTGCTATGTCATATCATAGATCTATTTTTAATTATTTGCGGAAACATTATACAGTTTTCCATAGTGGCTGAACCAGTTTACATTCCCACCACATGTTTGGTAATTTTTTATAAAATGAAAGACCTTAAAAATTTTGCCTGTTGAGTGCAATTTTACCTAGAATGCTGGATGTTTTTGTAATCATAAATTTTCTTAAGCTTTTTTTCTGGGAATTAAGTTATTTGTAAATAGTTCAAGACTTTTGCGTCTTGCTTTTAATGTGTTATAGGTGAAACAAGAGCAGTAACACCCACCGACAAATGGTCCTTCTAGGTATTCTACCCAATTCTGCATGGATTACGAGGCTTTCCCTTCTGACTAGGTAACGGGCACTATTCCTGCACTGTGAGCTTTAAACTCTTTCTTATAATTCATTTGGGTGGTTCTTTGCATGGCCTTTGGTAGTTTCTCACATACATGCTGAGAAGTACCCTTATTATCATATTACAAAAAGATTCACTGCATATTTCCAGAGTTCTCTCTCTCTGTTCAGCTCTAAATTTATAAGTACTCTTCCCTACAAATTATAGCTACTCTTGTTTCCCTGAACTGTCAGTTCTGTCTCTTTAACTCAGCATCCACTTGTCCCTCCCTTGTTTTCTCTTTCTTGCACCACAACTTGAAAACTTTCTTATAACAGTATGTCTTGGTAATTACTGAGCTATCTCATTTGTTTCTTATCTATGACAGTAAGATGTCTTTATTGCCTAATGCCCAGTTTCCTAAATGGTTATTCCATAGAGTTTGCTTGGTTACTTTTTTCCTAGATGAATTTGTAAGATCCTTGAATGATAAACCCATTTTATCCAGAAGTAGACACATCTTTTGGTTTTAAGTAATAGAAATCCACAAAAGGAAAAAAATAAAAATGAAATGAATATAAAAGCACAGCAAAGGCCTTGAAACTAGACTACCTGAGTTGCAATGCTAGCTCCACAAAGGTAACATTAGGCAACTTTTTTGACTCTCTAAGATTCATGTACAGCATATGTAAAGTAAGGATGATAAAAGTAACTACTTTACTAAATTAATAAAAGGATTAAATCAGTATATATGAAATGCTTAGAATACTGCCTGTTTCACAGCAAATCTTCAGCAACTACTAGATATTATCATTATTAGTTGTAGCAGTAAATAGCTATTTTTTTAAATTATCCTGAAGGATGAAAGTACAATAAGGTCTCGTTAGGAAATGGACAGAGGAAATGAAAATGCATCAGTAACTGAGGTTACTTTCTCTTTCTCCCAACAATGGATGGACCTAACCTATGGTTCTGTCAGTGTCTTCATTCTGATCCCTCTTTCAGTAAACCACCTTTCACTGCTCCTCCAGTGATTGTGGCTAAACACTCTTCATCTAAATTGCTGAGTTTCTAAGTGCTAATGCCAGGAGACTGACTAACATTGTTGACTCTATTGGAAAAATACACACAGATGATTAGGTGGGAGGAGAATTCTTAGAAAAGAAGTTGTGAGTTAGTGTTTATTAGAGGGACAAAGTTGTAGTAAGGGTTGGAGAACACACTTTAGGGTCTGCTTGTAGGGGATTGAAATACTTTCAGAAATTTTGGTTTCTTTAAGATATGAAATCTATAGGTCATCAGTATGTCCTCCTTAGAGAAATGTCTATTTAGGTTCTCTGCCCATTTTTTAATTGGATTGTTTGTTATTTTGGCGTTGAGTTGCATGAGCTCTTTATCATTGACAACTATCTTCTCCCATTCAGTAAGTTGTTTCTTTTTGTTTTGTTGATGGTTTTCTTACCTGTGAAAAAACTTTTTAGTTTGATGTCCCATTTGTTTATTTTTACTTTGTTTCTCTTGTCCGAGGAGATATATTAGAAAAAAAGAAAAGTTTCCAAGAGCAGTGTTAGAGAGTTTACTGCCTATGTTTTCTTATATGACTTTTATGACTTTTGGATAGTACATGTAAGTCTTTAATATTTCTTGTTTGTTTATAGTATATAGAGTAACAAGGTGGTCCAATTTCATATTTTTACATGTATCTGTACAGTTTTTCTAACACCATTAAATAGACTCTCTTTATCCATTGTGTGGATTGTGTGTGTCCTCTTGTTGTAGTTAAGCTTTAATTGCTATTGACACATCAGTGAGTGAGATTGACTCTCAGGCTGACTGGCTGTGAGAATTGGCCACACCCACAGGATATGAGCTGCTGTGGGAGTGCTGACCCCACAAAGTGGGATTTGCCCCAGCAGGCTTGTGTGCCTTTTGAAACCACCATTGGGGTTTGCCACTTGTGGAGCTAATCAGATAGTACTCTGTTGTGTTCCGAAGCCAACAATCAGGTGTGTTGGTTCTGGGCCCTCTAGTGAGGTGTTCCTGTGCAACCCAAGGTCAAGCACTCCCTGTGACTGGCCCGGGGCTACCTAGTAGGAGCTACAAATCAATCCATGGTTGATTGCTGTGCTGGACCTGGAGAAGTGTGGAAGAGGCCACATGGCTAACCAAGGCCAGCTGACACCAGTACAAGTCCTGGGGCATCTCCACAAATGTGCCAGAGCACTCTAAGACCTGAGGCTACTTTCTGGTGCCCATAAGTCTCAATTACTGGAAGAGTCTTAGGTGGTACTCAAGTTGGGTGAGGTAAAGTCCTAGGGAGTCATCAGGGTGGGGAGAGTAGTGTTTGCCAAGTTAGTGTATATTCAGGTTTTGCACTGGTACTGAGCTTGGGACCAATCATAAAAGTCTCAGATCACATCAAGGCCACTTGTTGTACACCTTGGGGCTTTAGACTTCTGAGATTTTTCTGAGAAATACTGCCATGGCTGTTTTTCCACTACCATAAGTAATAGGGCCATGGCTGTTTGCCTACTACCATAAGTATCTTGGGTGGCATGGGAGCCGAGGTCTGCTAATTGCTGCTAAAAGAGTCTCCTGATATGCGCAGGATGGTGCTGGTTGCCCAGCCACTGAAAGTGCCTCCTGGGGTGTACAAGTTGGGTGGAGAGGGGTTCCCTAACCAGAGTGGGGTGAGTAGCATTCACCAAACCAATGTACATTCAGATTTGGCCATGTGGGTTCAGGGCTCAACACAGGGATAATGGCAGCTATTCTCCATATCTAATAAAACCTCTGCTAATTTTTTTGTCATGTGTCGATGAAAAATAGAATGTATAAAGTATATTGAAATTAAATCCAGTTTCAAAGGCCAAAGTAAACTTATTAAATAAAGAGTAAATTTTTTTGTAAAAGCAACAAATTATTAGGTCATTCAAATGAACTTTTCATAGGTCAAATAGGCAGATAGGATGGAATCTTGGGATAGTTTATAGAAAGAAATATCAAGTACTTGAAGAATCTGAAGGTTTTGGTATTGTTTTTTTATTTATCTATTTTGTTTTTGATTAATTTTTTTTTTTTAATTTACCACATCATGGAAACCACAGTCAAGGCCATGGTCTAAGTTTGCCGCATATAAACCTGTGTTCACTAGGGTTTTATAAAACTATATATTAAAGTATTTAAATAATTGTGCTGCTACATTTTACAAATCAGAGACATTTCTAACAGAGCAATGGTGAAAATAACATTCGAAATCAAACTACCAGGGATAAAAGGAAGACAGGAAAGCTATTATTTAAATGATCTTATACAAAGGCTCTCAGAGCTATTCTGCGAGGAGAAAGTATGCAATATAGAGGGAAGAGGCAGACCCAAGCGAATTTGGCTCATGTAATTTCAAGTCTAATTTTTTGTTAATGTTTTCTTTATTGGATATCAATAATTACCCTTTTATGTCTTTATTTATATATTTAGATATAATTATATAAATAATATATTTAGATAAGATAATTAGATATATAATAATATAATATAATAAAAAATAAGGTAATCAAGCTAAGTAAAATAAGCCAGACTGAAGTTGAAAAATCACATGATATCACTTATATGTGGGATATAAACCTAAAAGCAACAAATGAACAGGACAAACAGAGACTCAGGGACATGGACAATGGACTAGGGGGTGGGGGAGGAGGGAAGGAGGTCAAATATAGGTGGTTGGGGGAAGGTGAAGTGGGTAAAGGGGATCAAACATATGGTAGTTGAAGGAAACTGGACTTTGGGTGGTAATCATACAATAGAATATATAGATGTCAAATTATAATGTACACCCCAAAATTATACAATTATGTTAACCAATGTTACCCCAATAAAATTTTTAAAATGATAAATAAATAAATAAATAAAAATGGAATGCTCGTTTCTAAGCCAATTGGATTCTTCAAATTTTTGTTTCATTCTTTTATCTACCGTCTCCTGTTTTTTGCCTCTGTCTTTTTCTTTTAGGAACTGGCATTGTGTTAGAGTCTAGATTTCACCAGATGTACAATCCTCAGGCTGACATAAAGTTTACAAGAACTACAATAACGCCTGAGAGTGCTGATCTAGCAAAGAAACATTTAGTTGATGGTGCTTGATATTTTTGGTGGGTGGGAGAAAATCTTTTTCTCTTCATTAGTTCTTTACAGTAATCCCCTGCAAGTCTTAGAAACACATTTCCTCTGTCAGCATTTGTAATTGTACATTTATTTATCAGGTATTTATAGTGAATTATACATTAAATAGAAGTAACATGACATGCTGAAAAGCATACTAAGCTAAGGGTCAAGACCTGATTTTTAGTCTTGGTTTTGTCATTAAGGTGTTGCATGACCTTGGAAAAATCATTTAGGTGGTGGACTAGACTGTCTTGAAGACCATTTTCAAGTCTAAAAATCGGTCCTATCAACTGGAGAGCCTACAAGGCATAGGGAATAGACAAAAGGGAAATATTTTTAGTTTTCCTTTTTATTTTAGTTACATTTAATATAAATATAACTACCAAAAGATTTAGAAGTGTGTGTATTTTGGAAGATTTGTATTGAGCTTTTGCAATATTCATTTTTCAATTCAAAGCAATGGCATTTTACACTAACCCTAATGCATAAATGGGTCTTATGACATACATGAAGTAGTAGCAAGATATGCTTAGTATTATATTTCTCTCTTTGAGACACTGTAATTTCTACCAGAAATTTCCAGAGCATTATGTAAGTAGAAAACAATGTAAGCAAACAATTAAAGATCTTGGATTCCATTACATAGTATGTACAGCTGAAACCAGTATCTATAATTTAATCACCTTTTCTTTTTTATCTTGTAACCAAAAAAAAAATTGTTTAATTTTGCAACCCAAATGTTTTAATCTTTGCATATTTTTGAAAATTCCTTTCTCCTTATCATTGCTTTTTTGCTGTGGTTGTAAACAGACTCACATGCACTTTGAAGATGAATTACTCCTTGTCATCTTACAAACATGTGATACAGTGAATTTCATAACAGATGTCAGTCTATGGCCATGCTACCCTGATCCTGTCTGATCTTGGAAGTTAAGCAGGGTCGGGCCTGGTGAATATTTGGATAGGAGAATACCAAGGAAGACCAGGTGCTGTAGGTGTAAAAAAAAATAAAATAAAATAAGGGGTTGTAAGTTGACATCCTTGCAATCTGTGAAGTTAACCAAGGGTTGCTTCACCTAAAACAAACAAACAAACAAACAAACAAAAAACACAACAACAACATAACAGATGTCAGTTTAGAGCCAAGAAAATGGTGATTTATTTGTAAGAAAAACTAACTGATTTTATTTCAGTGAAATTTCTCTTTGAAAATTTCTTTTTACACAATGCAAGCCAACTGAGATACCGCAACAGCATTTTTTTTCATTATTCATACCATCTATTTTAGCCAGTGAGACTTTATTATTTGTCTACTTGTAAAGTTTATTTGTTTTAACTTATTTAACAAGTATACTGTTTATCTATTTCTAAAAAAGTGACCCTTTTAATCATATTTTGGTAAATTTGGGTTTCTAATCTTTTTTAGTCTATTTTTTTCTAGAGTATAATCAGTTACTATTACTGATAGATTTTCTTACAGTAGTTCATTCCCAAAGATGAAACAGACAGAAAATTTTGAATGCTTTCATTTTTGAATGCTCTGAAAGACCAAAGGCTAACTCCCTCATATTGTTTCTTTTTCACGAGTTTCCGAAATAGAATAAAACAATCCAGGGACTAGCAGTTTCACAATGTGTTTTTGAAGCTGACTGATACAGCATTTCACAGCTATTACAGAAATAAAAATTACTGTGAGTATACCTCTTTAAGATATAAGACTTATCTTCTCTTTTGACATTAGTCTCAGCACAATTTTTGCAAAAATAAAATTCTTAAAAAACATTTATTGACTGAATCAATGGTAAGAGTAACTTTTTTTTTTTACAGTATTCCCCCCCCACACACACACAATAGACTTAGAGAGAGTGGATAGAAGGATGCATTCTTCACTACTACTGATAATCCAAGTGTCACTTTTAACTGGCTTGAGTTAATTTTGGATTTCCATTTAAATACCAATAAACCTAAACTTTGAGGTAGTTTGACATAATAGAAACAGATCAGGGATCACTAGTGTTCACTATTGTTCTTTTTTTTTTTAAATTATGTTCAAGAAGAAGGGTTTAACTGGCCCCTATTACTTCATGTTGAGTAGAAGCAGGCAAGAATCTGCTTTTTAAGCTCAATTATGCACCAGCTGGTAGTAACACCTTCCAAAGATCGAGTAATAGCCTCCAACATATCAGCAAACAATATGATGCTCTTTCTCTTATAACCACCCAAGTAAGGAAATCAAAGAGTTGTAAGAGGAGTGACTCTTCTCATTATTATGTTGATACTCTAGTGAAATTTTTACTTATCTTTCCTTGCAACTTTAGGCTCTACATGTGCAAGGGAGGAAGGCTTCCACTGGAAGAAATATCAATGGCTTCATTAAACTGAATTTGAGACTGCCACTGAGCTACTTTGGACCCTTAATGCCAGTGAATAAAGAAGCTAAAAAGGAGATTACTATATCGGTGGTGATGATTAACCTTTATTACCATGTAATGAATTTGTTTTTTCTACACAATAATGATAACAAGGGATACGTCTGTAATGCAAAAGATCCTTTGGGGTGTTTGTTAGTACTCCCATGTCCATGGTTAAAGTGAAAGAAAAACTACAGTAACATGATTCAAGCAGGTCTGATGATGGTCCCTACACTTCAAGAAGGAAGGTTTGCATCACTGCCTATCAGGCCAAAAAACATGCAAGTCAAATTACTTGCTGTCAGTGCTGAGCTGATCAAGGAGGGAAGGTTTTGGCTCGATTGTCAGTGCTGAGCTGATCAAGGAGGGAAGGTTTTGGCAGTAAGACGCTCGATTAGAAAAACACACAAGAGCTGACATGAGGATGAGACTGCAAGCCTTTATTTCAGAGATAGAATGGGTTATATATGCCAGAGAATAATAGTGGCATTTGGTTACACATGTGTGGTACAGTGAGCTGATTCATTCTTACATAAACTGAATGCAGGCACACTACTGGGTCTAATGTAACATGCCAGCTCTGGGGTCATGTCCTTAGCCACGAGCCTGGATTGCCTCAGCCAGGCCTGGGGCCTACACCTGCATAAGGCAAAAAATAAAAGAAAGGATGGTAGAAAAAGTTATAAATATCAAATATGACTATGGAACTTGTTTTACGATGCAAGACTATAATAGATATAAACAGATATGAATTTTTCCTACTTATTCTGACCTGGATATATTTATGTATACATTAATCAGATTTTTCTCTTCCTCTGTTTTATTCTTCTTCTAGTTATCACAAGATGTGTTGATAATAGTTACTCTTAGATCTCAAAACTAAAATTATAAGATATCAAGGAGGGAGTATGTCTCAGCTAGATAAAAAATTAATATTATCCACAAATAGATAAAAGAAGACTTTGTGTCTACGAAAATGAAAATAACAGCTAGAGAAACAGAAAAGCAGAAAGTAGGGTGGGCATAGATTTTGATGATGAGGGGATACTGGGTATGTTTACCAGGAAATGAACACTCAGACTTACGTGTTTTAATTGTAATTTAATAAAATGTCTATTACTTTCTTATAAATATCCACAAAATTTTTATGGATATTTATAAGAAAGTAATAGGCATTTGGAATGAACGTCTGGAACTGTGATATACAATATAGTATCTACTAGTCACATATGGCTCTTTAAATTTTAAATTTGGTTTCTCTGTTGTGCTATCCACATTGTAAGTGCTCTAAAGCCAATTGACTATTAGCTATTGTTTTGGACAGTGTAGATAGAGAACATTTCTATCATTGAAGAACATTCTATTGGATATAAAATTAAGGACAGAGTTCTGAACTAGAGATTTAGAATAGGATATCATTAGTAGAGATGTACTTGAAACGTAGAAAGAAAAATAAACTTTTAAGAATATAGCAAAAGAAAAGAGAATAAAAAATAAATTTATCTTAACTAAACATATCTACTTAAAAAATATATTATTAATTTCCTCAGTGTTTAAAGTACACACTAGAGCAATAGGGAAATCGCATTGCAGATGCTTAGTAAAAAGGCATCTCATAGTTGGCAGAAGTACTAAGTATTTTGCCAACACAGGTAATATAATGATAATGGAATTAAACTCCATCAAAACTATTCCTGAAAATATTCTCTCCTAACTGATAAAAATGATATGCCTCATTCATTTTCCCTAGATATTTTTATTTACCTTTAACTAAAATAATTTATTTTCTAGACCATTTCCCATTTCCCATTTCCCCTGAGAGTACTCGCTAGTGGCACTTGTGACAGCAGCATTTACACAAAGGTAATTTGCAGGTTACAGTCCTAACCCCAAAGTTTTCCATGAAATATCTCGCTTTTATCATTTTCGCATCACTCTAGTATATCCATAGTCTTTAGAAACAAATGATGTCATTCTATTTACAACACTGTGTTTCTAGTAGTTCGATTGCTGAAAATGTCAAATCCTAGAAAATGTAGCATTCCTACTTGTAATGTTAAATAAACGCTGTCAGTGAGATTGACTTTTTTTCCAAATGGGAAAAGGGATAGGTTTTCCAAATTTCATGTACCATTTATTAAGTAAGTAGCCTTAAACAATCCTTATCAGAAAAAATGGGGATAATTGTACCCAACCTGCAGAACTGTACTTGAAAGGATTAAAAATGTGTGCTAAATTACATTTTTAAGATTTTATAAGCCACTTAACAAAATCCCTGAGGATATGAAGAGGTGTATCATAAATGTCATCCCTCTTTCCTCATCACTAACATTCCCATTTCAGGGCATACAGAAAGTTGTGCATAAGCCTAATAGTTAAACATGAAAAAGCTGCTACTCTGAATCACACCATTCATGTCAGTTCAATGAAGTTTGAAGTCATCTTCTGGTCATCTAATACAGTGTAGACACACTCCTCAGTGGCAGATGTAGTGGCTAACTCATTTTGTAGTCAGGAACCACCTCCTGGCACAGATCCTTACACACATAAGGGCAATAAAAAATGTTCTCTGAATTAATCAATAGCCTTAAATCCAAGGATTTTATATTTCATCTTATGAGCTATAAGGAATGGAAATGGCTCTTCAAGAAATTTTTAAATAAATTTAGATAACAGATAGAAATATGAATACTAAATTGGAGATTGAGTTGGGAACAGTGCTAAAGGCTGATTGTCAAGGCAGCAGACTATTCTCACTAAATGATCTAGTGAGAAAATAACTAGACCTGAACATGGGATATAGACTTGGAGATAGAAAAGAGTTACTAAATTTGAGACATATTTCAGAGTTGAAGCAACTGAAATTTGGTGATTTCTTGAATATAAGGGATTATTGGTCATGAGTTTGTAAAGCTCTGCCTAGGTTTTCAAGAAAAAACAAGTATCTTCAAGGACAATAGATCAAGATAATTAGCAATCACATGGAAAACAAGTTTAGCTTTCTAATTATTGTTAGTAGTTTCCAGTGTTTTCCTATAAAAGCTTTGTCTTTAAAAACCTGCTAACGATCTATGGAAATCCCTACTATTCTTACTATCCTCTATGAATATTAAGGAAGCATTTAGATATTGTAGTAAACTCTTTTTATATGGGAAGCATAACATGCAAAGATTAGGGGAGTTGGAGTCATTACTACTAGAGCTATGGTAAAAAAAAAAAAAAAAGAGCTAAATCCAAAAGATTAAGCTCAGAATATAAAGTGCAATAAAGAACTATTGGGGCAGAAGAGAGGCAAGAGGGTTGAAAATGGCTGCTAAAACATTTGACTAAACTAAATTTTTTAATGAACTGTTCTGAATAATTATGATGTACACCTGAAACTAATACAAAAAGTATATTAGCTATATTTTAATAAAAATCTTTGAAAAAAGAAGTGAACATTCGAATAAGATGTTGTCTATGATAGCAAATAGACTAAAGTACATTTTTTTTTAAAAAAATTTAAGCTTCCAACTAATTTTGGTGGTAGTTTTTTGAAACCTAGTGTTATCTATTTGTATATGTATTGGTGCCAGGCTTTTGGTCTATTTTATCTCTATATTCAATGTATGTTTATTATTATTCAGTGAGATAATGTTAATAAAAACAAGAAAATTATGGATTTACCTGATTGTTTTGCTGACATGGATTTAAAAGGGGATATATTTTGTGGGATGGACTGGATAGATGGACCTTTCATTCCTCTCCCTCTCCCACATTTTAATGTGTTTTGGGATTAAGTGAAGAAAGGAAATATGAGCTCCTTCATAGGAATTTTAACTTGGATAAATAACAGCAGTTAATAAATAAAAAAGAACTAACATTTATTACAGAGCCCCACTCTTATTTATGATTTTTGGCTTTAGTTCAAAAAGCAAATGACTCACTCCTGGGAAGATGTTGTCTTCTCTAAACTGCCACTCTTATCTCTCTTTACCTGGTGTGGGAGAAATTTTCTGTGCTTTAATTCATTGCAAAATGTGCACTCTTCTCCCATTAACATCTGTTTGAGTCTCTCCTTGCCTTGCTGCTTACCAGGGCTGGCTGGCGTATTTCCAAGATGAAGAGTTGTGGTTTCCTCTTGCCATTTACTACAGACAGTGAATTTGGGTAACAACACATTTAAGGTGCCAAAAGTCCTAGAAATTGTGCCTTTAAAAAGTTTTAAATGTTGACTTTAGCAGAAAAAGATATACAGCAGGACTTCTCATGATGGAAAATAATCACAGTTATAGACCTAATCCCTTGATTATATACTATGAGGCTTATGTACATTTTTGTACTTTCTAATGTGGATATTTTGATGGATTTATTATATTGGTGGTTCTAGTTAATGGCTTTCATGCATGTGATATTTACTTTGTAAATTTTAATCACCTTTGATGGGATTCAGAACACATTACCCTAAAATATGTCACCTTGGTATAGTGATTTTTAAAAATAAAGGAATTTGAGAAATGAAAGGTGCAAAAAGGCCTCTCTGACCTTCCCTCCTTTCCTGAAGCAGGTCATAAGACCATCTTGTGAGAGGTGCCTTCCCTATACCCAGAGGAAAGAAGCATAATTATCTCTGATGATGGAGAGATGCTAAGAAAAATCCAAATGAACAGACTCGCTAATTTTTCACAAGTTTATTAACCTTAATTTATACTCTTTCATCCTATCACATTTTCCCCATGACTTTCCGCTTTTCATCAAATCTGATATAAAAATTTTCAGATTTAACAATTTCTTCAAGTATTCATTTCCTTATGAGGTCTCCTAGGTCACATAAAACTTACATTAAGTCATTTTGCATGCCAGTTAGCAGGGCTCCAGCCAGAAAATCTAGAAAAATATATTATTTTTCCTCTCCACTTCATATCTGCAATCTAGTAGGACCATTACTTTGACCAACAGATTGAGGCAGAGTGATGCCATGCCATTTCTGATATGGGGCCTCAAAAAGACTCACCTATTTGCATTTATTCTACTCAACCCTTGTCAATGACACAATAAAAGTTCGGTCTAGACTGTTGGAGGATATGAGACTACATGGAGCACAGATGGGAAACCCATGCCAAGGGCATCTTAGATTAGCAAGCAGTCAATGGATCTGCAAGGTGCCCACAGACAAATGAATAAGTTTAGCCAAGGTAAGTTAAGCCTGGCCGAGATCAATATCACCACCATCTAATCCACTGACTCCTAAACAAAAATAAATGTTTACTTTCATATGACATTGAGGTATAAAAAATAACCCAATATTAATAATGAATCCCTAATATCACACAAGTTCCATCACTGTGTAGGCCTTAAGAAAGTTGACTTTACATTTTAAGTCTTGTGTATTAATAACTCTATTGCTAAGACCTAAAACTTCTTTCTCCTTCTATTTTAATCTTTAAAAGTTTCTATGTAAACATGGGGGTGAGGTATGGAAAGCCTAATGTATAAGTAGAGTCATAATTTGTAACCTTGGAATCTCTTGCCTCAGGAGAACACCTTAGACTTTGTTGAAACATTTTCTGTGTGGTCTGCAGAGTTTCGTGTCACTGCTAATGTCCTGCTTTTCCTTAAAATATTTATTCTGTTGGATTATTTTATAGCTAAAGACTTTTTTAACAAATTACTTCTAGCTGAACTTAGCCCAGGGGAGCCCAGAGAAACTTTCTAAACGTTCATGTTTATTTTACATTAATTATACTTAGAAAGTTCCCCATATTATTAGATGTGTAATTCATATGTGCAAAAGTAAACACTAGAAATACTTGAAATATTGGTTTTAAATTACTTTCATTTTATTTTTGAGCCAATACGATTGAAAGATACATCATGATACTTTCAAGTTAATAAATTTTACTAAAGAATTATATGTAAGAAACTGTCATTATGGTAGTTAAAAAATTAAGTACAAGTGTATATTCTTCTTTTAAAACAAGGAAATCTAACCTTCTCAAAAGTTATGGCCTAAATGATTCTGAGATACTTTATTTCTTATCATACATTCATCTTTAAATGTTCTATGAATGCAAAAATACCACTTGTACATGGAATGATAGAACTACCCTTTTTAGTCTTGTAACAATAGATATTTTTTAGACCTGAATTGCTATATACATGTAGAGGTTCAATAAATACTTGAATGAACAATTTCAGTAAAACTTTTATTCTACTAGGCATTACTAGGTTTAACTTTTGGTTATAGAAATACCATTACTAATATAATCTTGGTCGTAAACTTCTCTCTATAATATAAAGGATGAAAGGGTTAAAGGGACAGCTTTATTATGTTTTTAACTGGTTTTTAATCCACAAGTCATTTTTTTTTTTTTTTGCCACATTCTGGTGTGTGCCAGTGCCCATCTGATAATTGTTGTATAAAAAGGAAACAGAGGTCTATAAAACTACCATCATGCAATGTAAATATAATATATTTTTTTATTGGAGAAAAACTCACAAGCAGAGAAGTAGCAGGGCACACATAATCACCCAAGCTTATGTCATCTAAAGGATTTGTGCTTAACCTGATAATACTTGGACTGGACACACCATGGAAAAGGTTCCAGTAAAAAGACTTCACCTCCTTAACTAGATATTTATAGGAAAAGAATATTAAGAAACATATAAGCAATTATGTAATAGTAGAGCTTCCCAGGACAGTAAGTGGCCTAGCAAGAAAGAAAAAGCCTTCCTTGCTCAACCTGTTCTTCCATTAACCTAAATGAGGAGAGATGAATAGCCTCTTTAATAAAGTACAAGATAGCACCAACTGGATTACTCTCTTTTCAATGACCATGAAATAAAGTTTCTCTTTTATTTTGTACATACAGTCTTGACCCTCTTACATGAAGTTAAAAATGCACATTACTTAAGATTTTAAGTAATTGTCCCCAAAGCAGATAAATATCTATGATTTAAAGTATTGAAATTGAGTAGGAAAAGGTAATGAGGAGAAAGGAGTTAAGCAATGGGATTGTGATCAACTTCTTTCTTATTACTGGACAGATGCTTCTGGAAAAGAAAAAAAAAAGCTGGTAATCCAATCCAATATCCTCGTAAGCATGCTACAAATTGAACTTATTATTAAACAGACTAATGCTTTTGCTAGAAATAAAGTACTAATTTATGGAAAGTTTATAACAAGATGTCCGATTTATGAGAAATGGTTTCCTGGAAAAACATCATGCAAGCTGCACAACTACTTAGGTATGAAAAAGGCAATGTTTCATAACTTAAATCCTCCCTGAAGTATGATGTACTTCACACACATCAATTACTCCATCTGTCACTCTGAGCCAGTGTGAGTCCAAAATACAAAGGGGAAAAAATGGGGAGCTACACTCATTGTTTCAGCCCTCTCCCTGCTCAGTCTGTATTTTTTGCTTATAACTTAGCAATTATTAATAAACGTGATGCTGGATAAAATCTACAATTCGTGTGAGTTTAGTTTCATAATTTGATCCTTTGTCATAGGCTCAAACAGGAAACGAAACAAGGTGCTTACCTCCTATTCTACTTCACAAATACAAAAGTTTTCTTTCAGATTGCTTAGATCTTCAGAATGTAGGTGTTCTCTTGATTCTTGTTGACCTTGTTCTTCCTTTCCCTCCTCAATGCTCTCTTTAAAGTGTTATGTTTTTCTCTTCTTGGGAAAACACAATTCATAGACTTAGAATTATAACCTATCAACTTCAGAATGTGAGTGTTCTCTTGATTCTTGTTGACCTTGTTCTTCCTTTCCCTCCTCAATGCTCTCTTTAAAGTGTTATGTTTTAATCTTCTTAGGAAAATACAATTCATAGACTTAGAATTTTAACCTATCAATCCTTTTGACTATCCTGGCATGTCTACTCAGCAGCCTGAGTCACACAAAGAGGATTTTATCCTCTAGACAGATTTTCTTTGTGGTAAGGATAAGTTCTAAATTGTAGGTTCCACTTTGGATAGGAGAGAAGGTAGAGAAGGAACTTTGTGAATTTGTGTGTGTACTCAGGGCACATATAAGGAAGAAGGGGCTTTTATTTCAGGCTATGGCTGGTTTCTATTCAACAAATTTAAAATCAAACACAGATTATTACCCAAAGAATCACTTTCCTCCTAAAGAGCTTCCTATTTAATCTAAATGATAGATTTATTTATTTTAAACAAACTTTAAAACTAATTTTTGAATAATACATTTAACCTTTTTTCTAAGAATATATGTATCCCTTCCTTTTTTGGGTTTCGTAAAACGTGTTCTTTATATAAAAAAAATGAAAAGTCACCAGATTCAAGTGCTTTTCTCCACTATGTAGATTCTTATCCTGTACATCAAAGAAGAGACTAGAGTATTTTAGTCCTCTTTGTTCAACTAGTTTGTGAGAACTTGGGTAAAGAAAAACTTTTTCTCTACTCACAAAACTTCTGACACCAATTGTGTGGGTTTTCTACAGCAAGCAATTCTCCCATTTTCTACAGACACCAATTGGGTATTCTATAATTTAATTCGATGCTGATACTAACTACCTGGAATTAGCACAGACCCCACAGGTTAAGGGCTCAGTCCCACAAAACTACCCCCTACTTCAGATGCTGAATGCATGTCCTGGATCCTCAGATCATTCACACTTCTTTCTGACTTGGCTACAAATCAGGGATCCCATGACCCTTACCTCAGATTTGATAATTTGTTATAATGGTTCACAGAATTCAGGCAAATGTTTTACTTACTATGACCAGTTTATTATAAAAGATGCAAAGGAACAGCCAGATGAAGAGAGAGGTACACAGGGCGAGGTCTGAAATGGTCCTGAGCATGGGAGCTTCCGTCCCTTAAAGTTAAGGGTTCACCACCCTCCTGACAAGTGTATGTATGTGTTTGCCAACCCAGAAACTCTCCCAATCCATTCATTTACTTAGGGAGATTCCATTATGTAGACATGATTGATTAAATTATTGGTCCTTGGTAATTAATTCAATCTCCAATGCCTCTCCCCTCCCAGAAGGTCAGGAAGGTGGGACGAAAAGTTCCAACCCTCTAACCATGTGGCTGGTTTCTCTGGCAATCGACTCCCATCCTGAAGCTATCTAGGAACCCATAAAGAGTCATGTCATTAACATAGACTTTGGTGATGTGGAAAGATGCTTATTATAAATTAAAAAAAAAAATTCTTCTTTCATCCTTATCACTGAGGAAATTACAAGGGATTTAGGAGCTTCGTGTCAGTAACTGGGAACAAAAATCTAACATATATTTCTTATTCTATCACAGTAGCACAATGAGCATGTCACAATCTTCTCAGATTGTTTCCTGACCTTCACAGTGGAAAGAAGAATGCCTGCCCAGCCTGCCTCATAGAATTTTGTGAAGAACAAGTGAGTTAATGTCCAAAAAAATCTTCTTGAAAAACATGCATTGCCTTAAAATGGAATAGTCATGGCTATACTCATAAAGTCAATACCAACTACAGAAGGTCATTTATATCTAGATCTGATTAATTAAAAGTCCCAGTACTATATTCCATGGAAATCCAGAGCAGTCCCTAGGATTTTTTCAATATCTGGGGTTGACTACCTTCTTGATCTTTTACAAGGCAGTCCATTTTTTTTGTATGCCACAAAATTTTGGCCCTTTCTTATTTTCGAAAAGCCAAATAGTAAACCAAGTCATATAAAGCATTCACAAGTGTTCTAGGCTTTAGTAAGTATTTGGTTGGATGATCTCCTAAATTTGGAAAGGTTTGCAGCTATTATAGCAATCAAATTTCTTGAAATTCAGTGCCATTTATTCCTGATCCTTATGTGTTCTAAGTACATAGTAAAGAAGAAACTCCACTGGTTATTTCTCCATGTAGTCCTATATTTTACAGACTGTGGCTCTTTTGTTCCTCTTCTTTCATGGTCCTTTCTCTCTCCAACATTTCAGAAGCAATATAAATTGATCTCCTCCTCTCATAAAAAAAAAAAACAAAAACCTTGCCCATATTTCACAAGAGATTTATAAGTATTTTCCAAATGAATACACTTTTTTCTCAAAAATAATCGCTACACTAGATGTTAATAAAATATTTGTTGAATTTATATATTCAATTTATATATTCAACAACAGAAATTGAAAACTGCAATCTTTCTGACATATTTTCTAACCCTCACAATAACCTTGTTTGCTAAATTATTATCCTTGTTCTTTCTTTTGAGGACACCAAGCCACAAAGAGATTAATTTACTTGCCATATATCTGACAACTAGTAAATAGGAGAGAATGTCTTGATGCTAAACAGCCTGATTGCTAGCCTTTGTTCCTAATAATTATAGATTTTTGCAGAATCTGTTGGACTTTGAAAGGATTTTAGAATGAAATAAAATTTTTATCACAATGACGAATAAAATATGATATTTATAGAGCAGAGAACAATATATTAGGTCCATTTAGAAGTAGGAGATGTTTACTGCATACTAAAAATATTTCTTACTTTTTTCATTAGACCTACAAATTTATTTTTATCACTTGCTTTTGGTGTAGAACTTAGACACGAGATTTAGTGCTTGTGCTCTATTTGAAATAGCCATGTGAGAGTTCTTCAGTCAATCCTGGACATTGCTTACCTTTAAGAAAGATTGCCCAGGCGATTAATTTATAAGAATTTAAAGGATGTTACTTTAAAAATTATCTCAAATTTATGAGTGGTTTAAAATATTACTAAAATTAAAATGACTTTCTTTTTTATTTAGAAAAAAATTAAATGATCCTCGTGAATGGTAGACATATCTGATTCTGAAAATTATAGCCTTTAGGTTTTTAAAATGCTTAAAGATTTAAGAGTTTACGCAAAAATTTAAAGGACAAAAGAGCTGAGTATAAAGTCAAGTCTTTGGCTGCATAATTGCTTTGAAGTTTAATTTGTTCCACAACTTGTTTTTTTTCTGCTTTATCTAAATGGCATACTCAACTGAAATAAGCATAAAACTTTCCTTTTAGATATGTGTGTAGAGTCAATGATGAAATGAAGGACAAATATATAGATTTTGTCATTTGCTTCATCTGAGAGTAAAATTATGAACTGAAACATTTTAACATAAAAATCTTTATGTATATTTGCTTTCATTGGTTCAGAAATCTTATATAAGATATACATATATATTTATTCTTAGTTCATCTGAATTTGAAAATGTACAGAAATAATAATGCTTATGCAGAAAAATCTATAATGAAGATTGACTTTTCAACCACCAGTCATACAACAGTGCCATTCAAATGGACCTTGGCTAATATTTATGTGGAGAACCTGGATAGTGCACATAGTTAATAGCAGATGTATACTGTAAAATGAGTAAAAGTTTACTACTAATTAATAAGTTTTAAAAGCTGTAAAAAAATGGTGTGTGAGGAATAACTGCTTAGATAAGGACATACTTCACAATTGGAACCCAGAAAAGTTGTGTACTTTTTAGCTCACAAAAGTAATTCCAGATATTAACAAACTTAGTACTGCTTTGAATAATCTTACACAACCAATATTTGTTGTGGAACATAAATATAAAACTCTTTATATATAATAAAGGTAGAGTTTATAGAAAAAAAGCCCCATGCTAAATCTACTGAAATAAATTTTAGGACTATTAAAAAGAGAAAAATGTTCAAATCTGTCAGATTTATTATGTTCTATCCCTAGAGGTTGAGAGAAATCAAAGAATTTTCACTGGAAACATTATTGACAACATGAAAAAAATTTTGTATAAGTGAAAATTGCATAATTTTATTGGTAGAATTTCTATTATTAACATTTCCAGGCAGCTTGCTTGTTTTATAAGCTATTGATTTAAAATTAATACAGATAATTAGAAAGAAAAAGTATTCTAGATAATCGTGTAATAGAAGTTAGCTTCCTTTAAAATTGATCCATGTTCTAATCTTCATTTATTTTTGTGGATAATGGATAACTAAATAGATGTACAGGTTATCTAATATGAGAATAGAAGTTTCTGATTCACAACATTTTTTCAAAATATATATATATATTTGTGTTTGTATTTGGTAAAATAAACTTCATTTGTTTTACTAGAGACTTTCAAGTAAATAGGTTTTGTGAAACTATAAAGATATGAAGATATGTATATAAACTAGAACTATATATTATAAATAAGATTCAGAGTGATTAATTTACAAAAAGAGAATTTTTCCTTTTGGAAAACATTTATTTTTAAATACCTGTTTTATTTTCTCAGTAGAAGTGTAATTGGAAGAAGTACAACTCAACAATATCTATAAAAGATTAATTGAAACATTTGGCATAATGTTATGGACAATGTTTCATCATCTAAAGATGGTTTTAGCAAATAAATTTAATATCACTTGAAAGAATTGCTGTAGAAGCTCTGGTTCATGATTAATTCAGCTACAGATTTTTTAGTAAAGAGGTGTTTCACAAGAGTATGTTCTAATAAATAGATATAATTAGGCTACAGTGTTTCATGGGTAAACTGAAACATAGTGGTACAACTAAAATCACCAGACTTTGGAAAAGTTAGTTCTTTATGGCATTTGGATGTATTCTATCTCTAGGGAGACCAACAGGCATTTTGAAACAAACTAGAGTTTGGTAATCTTTATAATCTCATGGGAGATTTGTTTGTCAGTTTTAAGAACTGGGGTTTAAGTATAGAATAGGTATATTAATTTAATAATATCTATTAATAATCACATGTGTGATAATTCAAATATGTGAGAGGTATACTAAAGCAAGAAATCTAGCTCAGCCCTGCTCATTTTTGCAGACCTTTAGAAAGCACAATATATTCATTGTTTTTTTTTTATCATCTAGTAAAAATTTTCAGCTTCTCGCTGTTTGGGACTATAGGGATACTAGTCTCTTTTTATGAGAATGTTAAAAGTTACTAAATTTAGGTGATTATTCTCTCAATATAAACAGGTAGTACATTGCCAAGGATGCAAATGTTGTCATAAATCTCTAATTTCCCATTTGAGAGCAAGATTTGTTTGTTTGCTTGTTTGTTTGTTTGGATGAATGGAGTGTTAGTGTCAGGGATTGCATTTAAACTACATTTTTTGTTATTCTATTTTTTATTTTATTTTTTAAATTAAATTTATGGATGTAACATTGGTTAATAAAATTATATAGGTTTCAAGTATACAGTTCAATAATGCATCATCTGTATATTGCATTGCATATTCGCCATTTAAAATTAAATTTCCTTCTATCACCAAATATTTGACCCCCTTTACCTCCTACCCCCTCTTTCACTCTGGTAACCACTAAACTATTGTCTGTGTCTATGAGCTTTTGTTTTGTTTTGTCTTGTTCATTTGTTGCTTTTAGTTTTATATCCCACATATGAGAGAAATATACAGTTCTCAAATTTTTTCATCTGACTTATTTCGCTTAGCACAATAACCTCAAGATTCATCCATGTTGTTGCAAATGGCAATATATCATCTTTTTATGGCTGAGTAATATTCTATTGTATATACATGTACCATGACTTCTTTATTCAACTCTCTATCGAAGGGCACGTGGATTGTTTTCAAGTCTTGGCTACCATGAATAACGCTGCAATGAATATCTGGGAACATATATCTTTAAAGATAAATGTTTTCATATTTTGGGAGTAGATACCTAGAAGAGGGATTGCTGGGTCATATGGTAATTCCATTATTCATTTTTTGAGGAACCTTCATAGTGGCTGTATCAGTTTACATTGCCCAGTAGTATATGAGGATTCCTTTCCCCAAACACCTCTCCAATATCGTTATTACATGTCTTGTTGATAATAGCCATTCTAATAGATATGAGGTGGTATCTCATTGTGAGTTTTTTTTTTTAATTAAGTTTGTTAAGGTAACATTGGTTAATACAATTATATAATTTTCAAGTGCGCATTATAATTTGACATCTGTATATTCTACTGGGTGTTTACCACCCAAAGTCCTTTCCTTCAGCTACCATATATTTAATCCCCTTTACCCACTTTGTACTCCCCCTAATCTCCCATATTTGACTCCCTTTACCACATCTACCTCCCCCTCCTCCCCTACCTCCCTACCCTCTGGTAACCATTAGTCCGTTGTCCATTCTATGAGTCTCTGTTTGTCCTGTTCATTTGTTGCTTTTAGGTTCATATTCCACATATAACTAATATCACATGATTTTCAACTTTTTCTGTCTGGCTTATTTCATTTAGCATGATTATTTCAAGGTCCATCCATGTTGTTGCAAATGGAAGTATTTCATCTCTTCTTATGGCTGAGTAATATTTCATTATATATATGTACCAGCTTCTTTAGCCAATTATCTATCGTAGGACACTTTAGTTGCTTCTATGTCCTGGCCAACATGAATAATGCTGCTATGAACATTGGTGTGCAAACATTTTTTCAAATATATGTTTTCAAGTTTTGGGGGCAAATACCCAGTAGAGGGATTGCTGGATAATATGGTAGATCAATTCTTAGTTTTTTGAGGAAACTCCATACTGTTTTCCACAGTGGTTGTATCAATTTGCAGTCCCACCAGTAGAGTATGAGGGTTTTTTTTTCTACACATCCTCTCCAACATTTGTTATTACTTGTCCTGTTGATAATAGCTATTCTAACAGGTGTGAGATCATATCTCATTGTGGTTTTGATTTGCATTTCTCTAAAAGCTAGTGATGTTGAGC
>NW_006442508.1:3482549-3484687 GCF_000325575.1 Pteropus alecto | reverse complement strand
ATATGTTATATACTTCAGTTCCGCATCTTGGTGTGTGGTTACCATTATGAATATGTAAAAGATATACATATATATATGTATATACATATATATATACAGTTGCATGCCTTATCTCCATTCTCCTTTGTATTTTAAAATCCTCCCTTTTTCAGTCATTGTCGTCTCTGTTTATTCTCATGTACGCTGAACTTTCATTACTATCTTGCTATAGTAATTCTCTTCTTAATGTTTAAGCTTATAATGCACTGTTCTTAGTAAGGGTTGCTCCTCTGCTTTATACATATATATATGTATATACATATATATATACAGTTGCATGCCTTATCTCCATTCTCCTTTGTATATTTGAATCCTCCCTTTTTCAGTCATTGTCGTCTCTGTTTATTCTCATGTACGCTGAACTTTCATTACTATCTTGCTATAGTAATTCTCTTCTTAATGTTTAAGCTTATAATGCACTGTTCTTAGTAAGGGTTGCACTCCTCTGCTTCTATTTGTCTGATCGTCAATTTACTCCTAATTATTATGATTTTTTTTCATTTTGTTTTAGGTGAGCTGACCCTTTTAGTATTTCCTGTAGTGCGGGCCTCATAGTGAAGAATTCTCTTAATTTTTGTATGTCTGAAAAGGTCTTAATTTCTTCTTCATATCCAAAGGAGAGTTTAGCTGAATATATTATTCTAGGCCGGTAGTTCCTTTCACGTAATAGTTGAAATATATGGTTCCATTCTTTTCTGGCTTGTAATGTCTACGCTGAGAAGTCCAAGGATAATCTAAAGGGTTTTCCTTTATTCGTTACCGTTTTCTTCTCCCTGGCTGCCTTCGTTGTTGATTTTTCATAACTTAATACAATGTGTCTTGGTGAAGGCATTTTGGGGTTGATATAATTGGGTATTCTGTTTACTTCTTGAATTTCAAGCTCCAGCTCATTCCTTAGATTTAGAAAATTCTCATCCACTATTTGTCTGAAAATTCTGTCTAGTCCCTGTTCCTTTTCCTCGCCTTTGATAATGCCCATTATTCTTATGTTTCCTCTCCTTATGCTATCAGCTAGTTCTTGAATTTCTCTTTCATTATTTTTCATTCTTCAGTCTTTCTCTTCTTCCTTCTGATTTATTTCTAGATTTCTGTTTTCGATATCATTGATCCTTTCCTCCATTTGGTCGACTCTATTTCCCAAGCTTGCTATTTCATTTTTCAACTCTTACAGTGTGTTTTTTATCTGCAGAAGATCTATTCTGTTCTTTTTAAAAGTTTCAACCTCTTTGCTCTGCTCATCTAGTTGTTTTTTCAAGTTCAGAAATTGTTAATAGGACTCATTTCTGAATTCCTGAGTTTTTTCAGATGTACCATTCTGAATTCTCTGTCATTCAAGCCATATATTTCTATGTCTGTAAGCTTATTTTTGGAGATTTTTTTTTTCTTGCTGAGATGCCTTGTCACCTTTGTTGTTCATGATGTTTAATGTACTATTTCTCTTCTTGGGCATTAATGGAAGTGTATCCTGCTGTTTTTCCAGGAAGAAGATTTATTATATAAAGGTCTCTCTTTAGTCTGCTGCAAAGAACACCCTTTTCATTTTGAGTAGGCGGCGTCTAAGCCTCTTGGATCCCTGTTTACATAAAGCCTTAATAATGCCGGTTTTATTTTCGTGTATATATTTAATCACACTCGCTATCCTCAGTTTCAGTCCCTGTCAGTGTTAGTGACAGTCTCGGCAGCATTTGCTCAAATTCCCTTAGGGCTTCATGGTGTTTGATCATGGAGGGCATCGGGGGAGGTGCCCTCTGGGTTGGAAGTTGGGGGCTGTGGCTCATCCTCACTTTTGCAACCAGGGCTAGTAAAAATCAACTGTTGTTTCTCTGTGGTCCCATCCTGCTTCTCTGCTTTCTGCTCTGATGATCGGGCCCTGCCACTGACTGCGTGGAACTCTCAGCACTTCCACGGAGGGTTGTTCAGGGAAGTTGCCACACCTTCACCCCTCCTCCTGCTCCTACAGTGAGTCTGGAGGCTGCAAGAGGCAGCTTCTTTATTTTTCTGAGTCCACTGCCCAACACCCAGAGTTCTGACCTGTAGAAGCTCTTATGCACGGATGCCACACTCAGACGTGCTGGTGTGCAGTTTGGGTGTTTTCTTTT
>NW_006442508.1:3459792-3482517 GCF_000325575.1 Pteropus alecto | reverse complement strand
GCTCATTGTGGTTTTGATTTGCATTTCCCTAAAAGCTAGTGAAGTTGGGGATCTTTTCATATGTCTGTTGATCGTTTTCATGTCTTCTCAGGATAAGTGTTCAGGTCTTCTGCTCATTTTTTAATTGATTTTTTTTTTTTTGAGTTGTGTGAGTTCTTTGTGTATTTTGGATATGCCTTTATCAGAGGCATTGTTTGCAAATATCTTCTCCCATTCTATTGGTTGCCTCTTTGTTTTGTTGATGGTTTCTTTTGCTGTGCAGAAGCTTTTTAGTTTGATATACTACTTTATGAGAATTTTACATCAGCAGTGCAGTGTAATGAGTAAAAACAAAACCATAGTTTCATCATTTGCACTTTGACCTGAAGCAGATGACTTAACTTTTCAGTTCCTGAGTTTGCTCATCTTTAAAACAGAGATAATATACATTATGATATTGTTGTAAAGATCACAACAGGATAATGTAGTTTGTGTGCAGTGCTTAAAGCAATGCTTAACACTAATAAACACTTTACAAGTATAATTATTAATATTTATTTTAAATTAAGTATTATGTAAATATAAATGTAATTAATGACATGGATAATTATTGCAGATTTTAAAACATTATATGGAGTATAATCTTATTTTTATAGAAAATAGTACATATGTACATACATACATACATACACTATATATACCCAAGGATATCCTGAAATTATATTGTCTAGATAATAATAGTAATCATGTGTAAGTGGGTAGAATAATTTTTTCATATGCAATATATTTTTAGTATACAAGGGTAACTTCTATAAAAAATTTTCACATTAAAAACAAGTTAATAGAGAGAATTTTAAACAGCTTTTCTAAAGGAATTACAAATATGTGAGTTTTTATTTAAAGTTCCCCACTGACAACCACAAGAGATATCAGGAATACAGTTGAGAATAATAATTTTTAAAAAGTTGAAATCCTCTGATAAAATTATCTTTAACCTTCCCCATTTAATACATGGCAAATCTTCAATATAAGGGCAAATGATTTATTATCAAATCAAAGAGCAACCATTTTGATTTGCATTTAAAAACCTTTCTTAGGTCAGTGGATTTGTGCTAAGATGCAGAAATGAATTAAATGCACTGTACAGATGATAGTCATCATAAGATTCTCTGTTTGTTTTGCCTATATCCCTTTGTAGCATTGAGTAAGAATCATGGGTAAATGATTTGTTGATGATTACAAAATATCAATTGAAAGAGGAAAGATGTTTTATAAAATAAAAGGCAAAGACATTATGAACTGTATCAAAACACATGGCATCTCTTTAACTAAGAATACTCTTAAAACATGTACTGATGTCTAGGGACAATTTATTCTGAGAAAAGAGTAAATCTCAAATATTAAATGGTAATTGAAAATTACAATGCAATTGGTCAATTTTTGTTTGTTTGTTTGTTCATTTCTGCAATTACCATCTTTCCAGGGGACTTCAATGAAATCTAAGAGATGGTACAGGTATATTTTTATGCTTAGCTAGATTCCTGACTTAATAATTTCTGCTTATTATTATTTTTTTGTATTTGTTAACCCTTTTAATCGGTGGAAGCTAGTTCTCGTTGCCACAAGCTGAGCTAAGTTTAGAAATGAATCACAGCCTCTAGATAATGGGGAGATTAGATAATATTATCAAGGTTCCGCTTCTCAGAAATTCACATATTATAATGCTTACTAGCTTTGCCACAATGTGGTGCCACCATATTTTGTTCATGTAGAGCAGTGACTATTTTTGATAATAGATACTTCTCTATGGATTACTCATTTTAAAGAGCAGCCAAAAAAAAAAAAAAAAACTTCATTTAATCACTCCATGCTGCCGTTTCAACCTCATATGAATTAAAAATATAGCTTGACTAAAGAGATAAATGTTCACTTCTGGTTGCCAATAATTTAGGCATGTAGTTCAAATGGACTTTTTTTCTGAGATTTCTAACCAAATTTGGCATTTTTCATTTTGCACTATAGCCACGGTAATGCATTGGATTGACATCATTGCAAAAATGGCCAGAGGAACAATGTAAATTTATTTTTTTGATCAAAAAAGATATATATATATATATGTGTGTGTGTGTGTGTGTGTGTGTGCGTGTGTGTGTATATATATGTAATTTTATATATACATATATAATCTATGAAAGATGTACATAAAATAAACATTTTTATTAACTATTGCTCTTCCAGACCATTATTAGATAACCTTAAGTATTAAATAAGAATTAATATAACTACCAGAGAATTCATATAAATAATATTCTCAATTTAGAAAATATTATTTATTTTCATATTTCTCTCTTGCTCTTTTTTGAGAAAGATTAATTGTTTAATATGAGCTGAGCATTGGGCTAGACATTGAGAAAGAAATATAAAAACTATAAGATGCCTGAATTAAGAGTTCGAAGTATGAGTGGAAAGTCAATCATTTATAACTTAATTACATTACAATTTGATAAAGACTAGAGTAAAATGTTAAAAGTATATCATGTTAGTACATGTGATAATGCAAATAACTCTGCTTATAGAAATGAAGGGCTTCATAGAAAAAGTGATATTTAAATTCCAAATAATTTTGGTTCTACCTTAGAACATACTATTTCTCACCATCTGCATTGCTACCATCATCATCCAAGATATCATCAAGTGTTGACTAGGCTCTCATAATAGCCCCTCAACTGATCCCCTTGTCTCACTCTTGCCTCTGGAGTCTTCCTCACACAGCAAAATGACCTCTTAAAAAATAAGTATCCCAAATGAGTAAAATAATTCATGCTTCATAGGTGCTCAATATTTGTTGAATGAATGAATCAATCAATAGCAAGAATTTGCCGGTGAGCCAATTAGAAAAGGACGTGCTAAGCTGATGGACACACTAAGCTGATGGACATACATGTAGCAAATCAGACTTGTGAAAGGCGAAGGTGAAATTTTAAATATTTATCAAATAATATGACATGAATATTGACTGATCAGAATAAACTTCTAGCCAGTCAAGTTAGACATTGACCAAACTATCATATCCATGAATACCAACAGAATATCAACCTAGTTGAGAGAAATAGTGTCTTTGGTGATTAAGACAGTTTTTTTTTAATTTTTTTTTTTAAGCTGGTGTTTAAGTAAGTGTAAGTGATAGGAAATAGAGGAAGATGAATGGGTACATTTGGAGATCCTTGTACAAAATTTTAAGAAATCTGATTAGTAGCCATTTTTCTCTTATCCAGAATGCTAATGGATTTTAACTTTTAAAAAATTGCTCTATACGTTCACATTTTCAAAATTCTTCTATCAGAAACACAAATTGGGTAAAGTTCTTCTCAGTTGTACAGATGATTATGGCTTGAGAAGTCATATTTTCCCTGCTATTATAGTTAGAAACTTTTGAATTGATAGTAACATAAACCTAATTTGAACTAGCTTAAGCAGAAAGGAAGACATTTTTATAAGATACAAGGGTGCTTCAGGGAACTCAAGGACAGAGAAGCAGCTGAGTCTCAGAAACAGTTGAAAATAAAGCACCAATTCTCTTTATCCTTCATATTATTTCTCACTACCAGTCTGCTTCGCCTTTTATCTTCAGACAAGCTATTTTCTAGAATAATAGCAGAAAAATAGTGCCACCAATGTCTCTTGGTTTTATATGTTCTCTTCAAGCATAGAGTCTGAACCCCCAATTATTGTTGGCATGCAATAACATATTCACTTTTCAGTTGCACAGTATAGTGATTAGAGATCTATACAACTCACAAAGTGGTCATCCCACTAAATCAGGTACCCCAATTACCCCTTACATATTTTTAGAGGATTTTTGACTATTTTCCTTATGCTACACTTTATATCTCCATGACTATTTTGTATCTATCCATTTGTATTTCTTAATCCTTTTGCCCTTTTTCACCATCCTCCCAAACCCTCTTCCATCTAGTATCCCTCAAAGTATTCTCTGTATCTATGAGTTTGTTTCCATTTTTGTTGTTGTTGTTTATTTTGTTAGATTCCACATGTACGTGAAATCATGTGGTATTTGTCTTTCTTTATCTGACTTACTTAATTTAGTGCAATATCCGCTAGGTCCATCAAGGCAATATCTTTTTCCATCTCCTTCCTTTTAGTCTGTGTGTGTCTTTAATCTAAAGTGAGTCTCTTATAGGCAGTATTTGTAGAGATCTTGTTTTCTTATCCATTAAGCCACCCTCTTTTGATTGGAGCACTTAATTCTTTTCCATTCGAGGTACTTGTTGATTAATATGTAGTTAGTATCATTCTTTATTCAAGATTTTAATACTTTTTTTTCCCCTTCAAACAATTCTTGTAATACTAGCTTGGTGTTGATGAATTCTCTTAGCTTATTTTTGTCTGGAAAGCTCTTTATCTTCCCTTCGACGCTAAATGATAGCTTTGCTGGATAAAATATTCTTGGTTGTAGATCCTGGATTTTCAACACTTTGAATATTCTGTGCCCTTCTGTCCTGCAAAATTTCTTTTGAGAAATTGGCTGCCAGTCTAATAAGTGCTCCCTAGTAGTAAACTAAATGCTTTTCTCTTGCTACTTTTAAGATTCTCTCTTTGTATTTTATCTTTGCTGTTTTAACTATGATGTGTCTTGGTGTAGACCTCTTTAGGTTCATTTTTTGGGAACTCTCTGAGCTTCCTGGAGTTATATGTCTATTTCCTTCACCAGGTTAGGAAAGTTTTCCATCAGTATTTTTCAAACATATATTCAACTTCTTGTTCTCCCTCTTCAGATATCCCTATGACACAGATGTTGTTACTTTTAATTTTGTCCCATAAGCTCCTTAAAGTTTTATTATATTATTGGTTACTTTTTCCTTGCCATTCTGATTTGGCTTCCCCATTGTGTATATCGGTGGTTTTACTCTCTTCTTCCCCTACTCTGTTGATTCCTTCTAATATACTTTTCATCATAGAGAGTATGTTCTTCATTTCTGACTGGTTCCCTTTTATAATTTTGATTTCCCTTTTTATGTTTTTTTTTATCTCTTTGTTAAAGTTCTCACTGAGTTCATCTATACTTCCTTCAATTTCATTGAGCATTTTTACAACCAGTGTTTTGAACTCTGCATATGTCAGATTGCTTGACTCCATTTTTTCTTGATCTATGTTTTATTCTTTTGTATGGTTTCTGTTTCTTTGTCTTTCCATTTTGGCGGCTTTTCTGTGACTGTTTCTATGTACTAATCAACGCTCCTAAGTTTCCTGGTCTCATTAGTGTTTCTTTGAGTAGTAGGTGTCCAGTAACACAGTCCTAAGAGGGGTTCAGCTGCAGGCCAACTTTAGTCCCAGCCTGTGACCCTCTGAGGTCACCTATTAAGATTCAGCAAGCAATCCACAGATGCTGTGCTTATAGTTGCCTCAAGAAGCCACGCCAAAAACCGAGGTCAGCTGCCACCAGTGTGAGTCTCGGCGCTGCTCAGCAAGTGGCATATGACTCGCTGAGGACACAACTGGATGTGGCTTGGGTGGGGCTCAGAGTTTAGGGAGACAGAATTTCAGGGAATCCTCTAGATAGAGTGACCTCTGTTATCCAGTTTGATAATGTCTCAGCTTTGGCTGCACTGCACTGTGTATGAACACTGGGAGAGGGGAGGGTTCAACAGAGGAGCAATGGATACCACCAGCACTCCTGCCCATCAGAAAGCCTCACCTCAGGCCCTCACTTCAACAACTCAGTGTCCCCTGTAAGCCCCTGGTGAGCTCTAGAGCAGCCACCCCAGTACTGTTGCTCAGAGTGAGCAGGACCATCACCATGAATATCCAGTTGTAGACACAGCTCCTTTAAGAGGCATCTACAGCTGTCGCTGCTGTAGCCTCTGTCCCACTCAGCCACTGGGAACAAGGCAGCTTCACAACTTTGCCCCCTCCTACCGCCAACCATAGCAGGGTGATTTCTTATTTTTCTCCCTAATTGTAGTGCTTCTGTTCATCTAGACCCCCAGGTGACTCTGCTTCCTGTTTGCTCCACCTTTTTGTCTCAATTTTGATTTGATTCCAAGAGAGGACGAGCAAAGCTTCTATCACCTACATCATTTTGCCTGGTTCTCTAAACTTCTAATTTTTATCATTAACATCTAGTAAAATATCTTGCATTTAGTAGATGCTCAATAAATACCAGCTTGACTCAGTTTATCATTGCTCCTCCACTAACTGCAAATGATGAAAGTATTGTATGGTATCATGAATACAGTGGCTAGCAATATGTTGTAATGCTTTATAATAGAAACTCTGTCATATTTCCTGGTGTCTAATGCTGCATTTTCTTCTTCATAGATGTTTAATCCTGAGCAAGTTATTTCTTTATGTCTTAGTATTCTCTGGTGTGAAGTGGTCATTAAATATTATTAGTACTTCACAGGTCCACCATGAGTATTACATGAGATGAAACATGAAACACTTGACAAGCTACAGGTATCCAATAAATGTAAGCTGGTATTATAATTGCCACTGGATAATTTAGTAAAATAAGCTAAAAAAGAAGTCAATAGAGTTTTAGTTTTTGCTTAAATTGTATTGGCTCTCATAATGTCCTAATAAAAATTTTATTTTTATAAAATAATTAAAATGAACACAGATAATTTTGACAGCACTAAATTAGATTCTTTTGAAGCTATCTTCAAAATTTTGGGGCTGCATTAATTTATTATTATTTTTTTAATCCACTGTCTAGGAAAGTGCATTTTGAACTTATAAGAGGAGAGACTTGAAATTTATCAGGTATTAATACTTTGGTGAGGAGAATAAGATCTGTGAACAACTTTTATTTTTAATGCTGCTGGGGATTTTGTGTTGCTGGTTTTTAGTTGTGTTTTTGTCTTTACACAAATGTTTGTTTGGGGACAGTTTATGCTAGGATGCACTACATCTTTTCAGAATTCATTTTCAACTCCTTACACTTCTTAGATGAAAATACTCAGAAAGATCTATAGAAGAAACTAACTTTTACAAGAAAGAGGTTTTTATGGTTCATATCTTCCTTTTCTTTTAGAAAAGGTTATTCTAAAAACAATCTATTTTGGGATTTCTATTCTCAGTGAACCACAATAAAGTAAACTTCAGAAAAGTTACAAAGCCACCTATAGACATTATTTTTTCAGGATCAATAACTCACATGGTGCTTTAACTTTTCCATGACAGAAATGATACCCAGATCCTACATTGCTAATACATTATTACCTTTGTGCCCTATCTAGATTAGTTGATGAGATACTGAATATCTATACTTAAATGTCCCTGCATAAAATGTGTTGGAAAATAGACCCAGTATCATTGACATTTTGTCTGGTGGATATTGGGCCTTTACCTGTCTAATTAATCTGTCAAATGCAGTATGTAGCAATGAGTTACAAATGACCAGGCAGTTAAAGGCTTTGGGTCATTAGGAAAGGATGGGTTATTAGTAAGGGACAGGTCAAATGAGAAACATGCTGTCAGAACCTTAGACTTTGAATGAGGAAATAGAGATGAATTCTAAACAGGTATTTTAATAGAGACTTGAATAGCTTCAAACTTTAATAGAAAGTCTGGAGGCCAGGTGGGGCCCAAGCAAGGACTCATTGATTTGTAAAATGATGGCATGTACACACACACACAAAACCATCTTTTGGCGAGTTCACTAAACGTCTGTGTGTATTTGGATGGATTTGGTTTTTCAAAAAATCAGCTGGATATATTTCACAAAAAAGAAAAGACTTTAAAATAAAATTAGTGTTTAACAAATTATTGGAAAGATGGAGAAATCTGCAGCTAGCCTTTAAATTTGCTGCTACCTTTCAAGGTATTAGAAAACTAGGCGTCTTTGAAGAGCTTTACTGCCTGCAGACTTGAGCAGGCCGAGTCCCAGGAGAATGCCCAAAACACTACAAAATCTCATGTCTGCTAAAGTCTATGTATTGCCTGATGCTGCCTAAAGAATGGTTTCTGCTTTTCTTCCTCCTTTCTTATCTCATCTGAGTCCTCTCATGATCAAACATAGCAGGAATCTCTCTGGCAAGAGTTACTGAAATAAAAGGGGACTTGTATTGTCTGTACCCATTAAAGCCAAAAAAGATGTGAACAGGGGTTTGCAGCAATGAAAGCGAAGGTTTATTTTATTGATTGATTGATTGATTGATTGATTCATTTATTTATTTTAAATTAAGTTTATTAGGGTAACATTGGTTAATACAATTATATAATTTTTAGGTGTACATTGTTATTTGACATCTGTATATTCTTTTGTGTGTTTACCACCCAAAGTCCAGTTTCCTTCAGCTACCATATATCTGATCTCCTTTACCCACTTCACCCTCCCCCTATTTTCCTATATTTGACCTCCTTTACCCTGTCTACCTCCCCCCTCCTTTCCTACCCTACTAGTAACCACTAGTCTATAGTCCTCTGGTAACCACTAGTCTATAGTCCATGTCCATGAGTATCTGTTTGTTTGTCCCGCTCATTTTTTGCTTTTAGGTATATCCCACATATAAGTGAAATCATGTGATTTTCCACTATTTTTGTCTGGCTTATTTTGCTTAGCATGATTATCTTGAGGTCCATCCATGTTGTCGCAAATGGCAGTATTTCATCTCTTCTTATGGCTGAGTAATATTCCATTGTATATGTGTACCACAGCTTTTTTAGCAAAGAAAAGAGAGAACTATCTGAATGGGAAAATATATTTTCAAGCAACACCTCTGATAAAGGCCTAATATCCAAAATATACAAAGAACTCATACAATTCAATAACAACAAAAAAACAAACAATCCAATCAAAAAATGGACAGAGGACCTGAACAGACACTTCTTCCTAGAGGACATACAAATGGCCAACAAATATATGAAAAGATGCTCAACATCGTTAGCTATTTGGGAAATGCAAATCAAAACCATAATGAGATACAATCTCACAACTGTTAGAATAGCTATAACCAATGAGACAAGTAATAAAGAATGTTGGAGAGGATGTGGAGAAAAGGAACCCTCATACTGGAGGACTGAAAATTGGTACAGCCACTATGGAAAACATATGGAGGTTCCTCAAAAAACTAAAACTTGATCCAGCAATCCCTCTACTGGGTAAATGCCCCCAAAGACTTGAAAACCCATATCCAAAAAGATATTTGCACACGGATGTTCATAGCAGCATTATTCACCATGGCCAGGACATGGAAGCAACTGAAGTGTCCCGAGATAGAAGATTGGTGAAGGTTTATTTAAAGAAATAGTGTCAAGCCTGGAGGGGCAGATGAGCTAGTGATTAAAGACCTGGCTCTCAGATAACCTCTAGGGGATAGGTTGTATAGGGGAAAACTCATTAGTCATGGTAGCTAAGGGAATTGGGGTCATGGACTCTACTGATTGGTTGAGATTAGAGTAGGAGGCAGTTGATCATTGCATCAGGTCCTGCTGTCAGTCATGGCATTGTTTTGTCTGGTTTCCAGGGGATATCAGTAGAGACAGTCTGCCTTCATCCATCTGGGGCTGAAACACAACTGAGATCAAAATGTTATCTTTAGTTTGATTGAAACTCTGTTTCTGCAGTTAACAGACCTGAGGTTTTGTTCTTAAGATTGTTTGATGCTTGCTTAGGGCTTAATGATTAAGGAAGAGGCCATGCAGTATGTGCAAAGGTGGAAGAATAAGGGGGGAAAAAAAAAGAAGCAAGTGAGTAAAAGGCCAGTTTAAAACAAGAAGAAAGAGAAGAGAAAAAGCCATTTAAAAAAATGAAGTTTGCATGGTTATAAAGGTATGAAAGTGTAGTTTCCAAATATCTAATGCAGAGGAGTGCAAAGAAGATGGTGGAAATGATGTCAAAATGCCAATCTAAGTTCAATTTCTATTTTATATTTCTAAAGAATTTCTAACGAAATTATGAGTGTTAAATAGATACCATTTTTGAAGACTAGATCTAGGAGAAATGACTATTCTCTTTACTTGTATTTCCTCCATCTATGTTTGTAATGGCTTTAGTGGTCTGTGCCATTTTTGTGATAATAAAACCATTAATTTTAAGTTTATTGTTTATATGATCTCATGTCTATATTTCATCTTTCTGCATTTCTATATATTCATCTTCAAATTGCAAAAAACTCCTAATCTCATTAGAATATGATGAAGGTTAATCATGAATGCTTTGGAAATACCACAAATAGTGGATGATAAATAATTTTCCAACTGTTTCTGCAAATATCCTTGTGCTATTGTCCTCATTTAAATGTTAGAAATGTTCATACAGAAATACAGAACACATGCACAAAGTCAAAAACTTTTATGTGCAGTATTTCTGATTTTAATGTTTATTTGAATGAGAAAAGAGTAAAGAGGACACTTAGAAGAGTAGTGTTCCGTTACTGAAATGTAGATAATATTGTTTAAAGTGCTAATAAAATACCCAGATGTGGCTTCAGCTCATCCTCTGGACTTTTTCCTGTAAACATGAATTTTATTCTTTACAATTATACCAGGAAAATTTATGTTATGACGCTTGTTTGTTTAAAATAAAAGTCCTATAATAGACAAAGCTGGGGTGTATTATTAATGCAGAAGTACACATCTCTATTGTAGTTTAATAATTGGCTGCCAAGGGAAGAGATTAAGAGGTTGCTATAGAAAAGGCAATTTTTATTTTGTTATAGGTCCATTACTAAATAGACTAAGAAGGAATCAAAGATTAACAACTTCCCCAGATTCAGTGGATGACAATGATCTATAACTCTTTATATGATGATGAATGATGTGATATAATATAACAGTAGTTAGATAGTCATGAACAACAAGAGGGAAGGCCCAGCTCTGTAACCAGGGCAACCTCCTTTGAAGACCTCCCTTAAGGATCCTGAAACATCCATTTTATGGTTATAAATTACCCCTATATCCTAAGGCACAAAGGCCATAAAAGCTACTGGCTTAAATCAGTCACAAATGCCTGTGCAGAAAGTACTACCATAACCTACTTATAATCTCAGCCTCATTATAGCTATGCCTGGAAGTTCAAGAATCTAATTATAATAGACTGAATTTTGGATAAATACATGTACAGTAGACAAAGGGTTATATAACAGCCAACTGCCAATCAAAATGACCTCACATGCCAATCATCTAGCACCATTCTTATAACCTCTCATCAAGGCCCAAATATAAACAGACCTTCCCACTTCTACGTGGTTATAGCCCTCTTCACTGAAACCCGACCCTCCCTTGGAGCATACTCTATCTTTTGTCTTTTTACCTCATGAATTCCATGGGGCTACAGCCTTCCTTGGTGTGGCCCGTCTCCTTTTAAAAATGTATCTTCAATAAATCTCACTTTTTCTAAATCTTGCTGACCTGTAATTCCTTATCAAGTAGGCTAGGAAGAACCGAGGACCCCCTCCATGCCACTGGGGCAATGGCGGATTTCACATCTCCTCATGGGGTAGCAGAAAGTAAACATTATAATGTAGAATGCATTATTTTCTTAGCACATAAACAGGCAGTCAGATTTATAGTATATTTAGCCACTAACAGAATTCCCTTACATAGTTGGGAAATAAATTATTAGAATCAGATAATTGTCTCAGGAAAATTAATATTTTAAGTATTTGAATTATAACAATCATCATCATAAGTTTATTTTATAAACAGTATAAGCCTAATGTATTAGTCTTGATCTCAATTCTAAATTGGATTGTGAAATTGCCCTTAAATTCTTGCTTGCTTAACTCACCAAAATTCTAGTTATGAGAATTGATTTAGTGGCAGAATGCCTAAAGGAATTCATTTACATAGGTATCCAAAATTTCATCCTAAGATGAAGCTAGAATATAAAAAACTCGAATCTCATTGTTTGATCTCTAATTAATATTACTTAGTATGGCTTTAGGTTTATATCTTTGACTTGCAATCGAGGATGTATGAATAAGGACTCTATGAAACCCATGGCCACATCTATTTTTGCCCAGAATATCATACACGCGGTAGGAAGACCTAACAACAACATGGCTTAGAACTTAACTCTAGGAAAAGCTGTTTTCTCTTCTCAACAGTCATTTTTTTCTTTAAATTACTGTAAATAATAACACAATGAAGAAAACTATCATTATCTCCATTTACTATGCACTATATACTATTCTTTGTACTATATGCATAATAATACATTGACTTTTCACGGAAAGCCTATGCAATAGGTACTACTCTCATCTCCTAGACTGTGCAGTTTAATGATTCTTATTATACCTTATTCAAAGAAACTAAACAACTTAAAAACATACATAATACAAGGTGGAATAAAAGTAATATAAAAATAGGCCAAATAAAAAATAAAAATATGAGAGGGGAAAAAAGACAAAACAATGCTGTGTTTTCTTGTTCATTTTCAAGAGGTGAACAGAGACTGACTAGTTATCAAACTCATTTCTCCTCTTTATTCATGGGTTACGTAGCTAACTACATTTCTCAGCTACTCCTAAAATAAGGTGTGAACATGAGACTGTTTTGACCAATAAAATGTTAGTAGAAAAGAGGTATGGCAATTCAAACTTGAGCCCTACGAGCTTCCATTCTTACCTTTTGTGCTTCATTTCCCCCTATCTGTCTTAATGCCCAGGACAACCTTAGAAGCCAAGAATTGCAGATGAACAAATTTCTGTCATGGGAACTTGAAGATTGATGTACAAAATATAGGAAGAGGAAAAATGGTACTGAAATTGCCCCCAGATAAACCAACTAAAGCTAAAAGCACAGTTTATTAAAAGTGATATTTAAGTATAGAAGGTTCAAAATCATATAGTCCAGCTATCTAGTGAATGAATGTTAAACCTTATTTAAGGACTCCTTAAGAGCATGCAGGAGTAGAAATGGATAGCCAAGATTTTAGACAATCTTCAAGAGTACTATTTCTTTCAACTTAACCTTTTGTTGAATGTTGAGCATCAGATATTTCATTTTTTTCTTCTTGCTAGGTCCCTAAGTGCAGATATCCTATGCTTCTATTTAAAGATGCAACTATGTGCATATAAAAGTCAACTAGGAGGATATCTGGGTTAACATTTTCTTCTGAAAGTTGAATAATCTAAGGAGGAGACATGTCCAACTTAGAATGTGTGCAAGATGAGGAAATCATGGAAACAAGACTTTTCTTTTCTTTTTTTTTTTTCAAAAAACACAACTGTATGTATGTCTTCCTATAAGAATGAGTGAGGAGCTGTGGTCTGGAAGTTGTATATTATATTAGTTTTTATTGCTGTATAAAAATTACCATAAAATTAGTAGTTTTAAACAATACTTATTCATTAGCTCCTGATATTATAGGTCAAAAGTCCAGCGAAATGGATTGGTTCTCTGCTCAGGGTATCACAAAACTGAAATTAGGTGATAAGGGGCTTAGTTCTTCTCTGGAGGCTTTAGGGAAATATATGCTTCTCAGCTCATTCAGGTTATTGGCAGAATTATTTTCCCGTAGTTGCAAATCTAAGGTCCCCATTCTTACTGTTTTCCAGGGGCCATTTTGAGCTGCTACAAGTTGTCTGCATTTCTGACCATGTGATCTCTTCCATATTTGAAGCTGGTTACAAAGGACCGCCCTTATGTTGAATCCATATCACACTTCTTTATCTCTGACTTCTTTATCTCTGACCTTTAGACTGGGATTTAAAAGGCTCATGTTTAGATTAGGCTCACCAAGACAATCTACCTATCTTAAAGTTAACTAATTTGGGACCTTAATTTCATCTGAAAAATCTCTTTATAGCAACACTTAAATTAATATTTGATTGAATAAGTGGAAGAAATAGTGGGTACACTGCGGGGGCAGGGGTCAAGAATTTTGGAGTATATCTTAGAATTCTGCCTACCACATAGCATAGTGATGGCCCAAATAGTTGAATGCTGGAAAAAATATAAAGTCAGTTTTTTTCCCAAATGTCGATTTGTGAAGTATGGAGCACAATTGGTACCTACTTTGAGCCACTGTTGAGTATCACTTGCTATGGAGTCTCTAATTCTTTACATTAATCTGATTCTCAGCTTTATTATTTTCTTAAAGTTATCTTTTTTTAAACAAAAGATAAATAAAGATTTTATCATTATTTATCTTTTGTATTATATGTAAGCAACATCATATCCTTTGTGGAAGATGAGTGGAGTATAAATACATTTTAAAAGACTATATTTCTATGACTCTTTTTCTGAGATTATATTAAAAAGTTGTAGTTTTACCAAGTGGAAAATTAGTGATATGAAGAAAGTTGGAAAGGAGTATTAAATAGTTTTCCTTGGAGAAAAAAAAAAATATATAAATCATGTTTAACAAAGGATATAGATTAGGCTTCTCTCTCACAGCACTTTGGAAATGAGATAAATAATTACATAGTTGGTATAATTTAACTATTGGCTTTACTGGAGGAAGTGATTGCACTAGGAAATTATTTTACTTCTATAGTCCTAGAATTTCATTAAAATAATTATTAACTGGTAGGTAATAATTATCAAAGATTCAATAAAATACTATAAATTAAAATATTTGAATGTTCATATGTAGTAGTTTTATAGTGCCTAGAAATTATGTAAATATTAACACATTAAGAATGAAATAAATAAAAAGTCTTTTTAAAGATGTGCTGGACATATACCAGGGAGTTTTCAAGGGGAGGGCAGAAGAAACACTCTCTTTGAGCCTTTGAAATGCTCATTTATTCTAGGAAAACTCTGAAATTATATATCAGCTTAGAGTGTCTAGTGTCTTTTTCAAAACTGCATGCCTCAGTAACAATGCTCTTGAAATTAGATACTATGAAATTTTCAAGTTGAAGGAGAGTTTTTGACTGATGGATGTGCAAAGCATCATCTTTCCATAAAGCTCAATCTTTCTTCATTTGGGAGTAGAATCATTTTAGCAAGCATTATGCACTGCTGGTAACTTTAGGGGGAAACAAACTGAATTTATGGTCACTAAAAGTAGTCATATATATATATATATATATAAATGCTCTGCAGAAAAAAAATCAGTGAAATTTTCAGCACCTCTATAAACAAAGGGAGTACATAACTCTTAATAATAGCTTGATTGTGTGTGTGTGTGTGAGAAAGAGAGAGAGAGAGAGAGAGAGAGAGAGAGAGTCTGGGAGGGAGAGGAAAGGAGGAGAGAGAGATATTGGTTTATGTGTCTGTAAATGAGGTGAATACTGACAGGATATCCCCTATAGTGTTCCTTTTTGGTTAAGACATTTGTCAAAATGATAGTCTTCATGTGTGGGCTTTTCTTGGGAAGATGGACTTGAAAACTGAGAAAAATTTCAGCATTGATATACTATGTGATAGTACAGGCATTCCTCATTGTATTTGAGCTTCGCTTTATTCTGTTTATAGATAATGCCTGTTTTACAGATTAAAAGTTTGTGGCAACTGCATTGAGCAAGTCTATCAGACTCATTTTTCCAATAACTTTTGCTCACTTCATGTCACACTGTCACATTTTGTTAATTTTCATAATATTTCAAATTTTTATTATTAGTATATCTGTTATTGTGATCTGTGATCACTGATCTTTGATGTCACTATTGTAATTGTTTTGGGGCTTTATGAACCATGATTGTATGAGACTATGAACTTAATCGATAAAGGTTGTGTATCTTCTGACTGGCTGGTTCCTTGCCTCTCTCCCTCTCCTCAGACCTCCTTATTCCCTGAGACACAACAATATTGAAATTAGGCCAATTAATAACCTCATAATGGCCTCTAAGTGTTCAAGTGGAGGAAGAGATACATTTCTTACTTTAAATCAAAAGCTAGAAATGATTAAAATTAGTGGTAAAGGCATGCCAAAAGCTAAAATAGGCCAAAAGCTAGGCCTCTTGCCCCAAACAGTTAGGCAAGTTGTGAATGTAAAAAAAAAAAAAAAAAAAAAAAAAAGATTCTTGAAGAAAATTAAAAGTGCAACTCTACTGAACATATGAATGATAAGAAAATAAAAGTCTATTGCTGATATGGAGAAAGTTGTAGTGGTCTGGATAGATCAAACCACCCACAACATTTCCTTAAGCTAAAGTCTAATCCAGAGCAAAGCCTTAACTCTCTTCAACTCTGTAAAGGCTGAGAGAGATGATAAAGCTGTAGAAGAAAAGTTTGAAGCTATCGGAGGTTGGTTCATAAGGTTTAAGGAAAGAGCTCTCTTCATAACATAAAAGTATAAAGTGAAGCAACAAGTACTGATGTAGAAGTTGCAGCAAGTTACCCAGATCCAGCCAAGATCATTAATGAAGATAGCTACACTAAAGAACAGATTTTTAATGTAGACAAAACAGCCTTATATCATAAGACGATCTCCTCAAGAACTTTCATAGCTGGAAAGGAAGGGTCAATGCTTGGCTTCAAAGCTCCAAAGGACAGGCTGATTCTCTTTTTAGGGACTAATGCAGTTGATGACTTTTAACTTGAAGCTAATGCTCTTTTACCATTCTGAAAATCCTAGTGCTCTTAAGAACTATGCTAATCTATTCTGCTTATATTCTACAAATAGTAGAACATAGCCTGAATAACAGCATGTCTGTTTACAAAATGATTTACTGAATATATTAAGCCCACTCTTGACCTACCACTCAAAAAAAAAAATTCTTTTCATGATATTACTGCTTATTGACAATGCACCTGGTCAGCTAAGAGCTCTGATGGAAATGTACAAGATTAATGTTGTTTTCATGACTGCTAACACAATGTCCATTCTGCAAACCATGGATCAAGGAGTAGTTTCAACTATCAAGTCTTATTATTTGAGAAATACATTTTATAAGGCTGTAGCTGTCATAGATTATGGTTACTCTGAAGGATCTGGACAAATTAAAAAGCTTCTAGGGAGAATTCATCTTTCTGGATGCCATTAAGAACATTTATAAATCATGGGAAAAGGTCAAAATATCAACATTAACAGGAGTTTGGCAGAAGTTGATTCCAATCCCCATGGGCGACTTTGAGGGATTCAAGACTTCTGTAGAAGAAATAACTACAGATATTATGGAAAAAGCCAAAGAACTAGAATTGGAAGTGGAGCCTGGAGATGGGACTGAATTGCTACAATTTCATAATCAAAGTTTAATGGATGAGGAGATCCTTCTTTCAGATGAGCAAAGAAAGTGGTTTCTTAAACTGGAAACTACTCTTGGTAAAGATGCTGTGAAGATTGTTGAAGTAACAAAGGATTTAGAATATTACATAAATTTGTTCATAAAGCCGTGGGAGGGTTTGAGAGGACTGACTCCAATTTTGAAAGAAGTTCCACTATGGGTAAAATGCTATTGAACAGTATCACAAGTTACAGCAAAATCATTCATGAAAGGATGACTTAATTGACGAGGCAAACTTCTTCACTGCTGTCTTACTTTAAGAAATTTCCACAGCCATCAACATCAACATAAGACTCTCCACCAGCAAAAAGAGTATAACTTGCTGAAGATTCATTTTTTAGCGATTAGGTATTTTGTAATTATTTACATTTTTAGGCGCAATTCTATTACACACTTAATTACAGTACAGTATAAACATAACTTTATATGAACTGAGGAACCAAAAATCTCATAAGAATAACTTTATTGTGATATTTGCTTTATTGGGGTGGTCTGGAACAGAACCCAAAATATCTCCAAAATATGCCTGTATTTGAATTTCTTTGGAGATCTAAATAGAAAAGAAAATAAAAAGTCTAAGAAAATATATATTCTTTGAAAAATTTTCTCTCTTCAATTGAAATGTAAACATACCAATTGGGGAAAAGTTATTTTGGGAAACATCAGACCTTAAGAGAATTATTCATTACTTCTATTTCAAAGTAAATTATTACTGTCAATACAATTTCCTCAAAGCAATGACAGAAAATACTTCAAGTCCAGGTATATATATTTTTAAAATCTTCCTTTTATTATTAATTGCATTGTAAACATAACATATAGAACAAAACACACATGAACATACCATTATTTTAAAGATGTTTTCAGGACTTTAAAATATTTAGTGATACATGTTGGACACTGAAGGCAAAGAAAAGTTAAAAGTATAGGCTGAGGAATCAAGGAACTAGGGCCTGACTGTGAACTCACTTACCATCTATAAGATTCTCAATAAGTTGTTATAACTCATTAAGATGTTCCCCATTAGTCGAGTGGAGCAAGTAATGCCACATGCACAGGGGTTTTGTGAGGATTCAATTCATATAGGAAAGAAATAATTATTGAGTGTCAACTGACTGAAGAACTGGGGAGGCAGAAATGAGAAAAATGGATAAATTTCCCTGTCCTCAGGAGGCTTATATTCCAACAGGTTAAATATGTTGATAAAGCCTTGCCTTTCACCCTGGCCTTCAGAGACAGCTACCACTGAACTCCTCAGGTGGAGAGAATACAGAAACTGGGCAAGAGTTCTTCCACTGCTACCCTTACAAGTCTCAACCTTCTCTTGATTTATTGGGTGCAGTTTCTATTTCAACTGATGCCTGAACCAAGCAAAGTCTACAGACAAATTGCTTTAAAAAACAGAGCAAAGGTTTCTGGGAAACATGGTAGAGTGAGAAACGTCCTCAAATCTCTCTCCATGAAACAACAATAAGCTGAACATCTAAAACTCGAAAAAAAAAAAAATCAATTAAAAAATGAGCAGAAGACCTGAACACTTATCCTGAGAAGACATGAAAACGATCAACAGACATATGAAAAGATTCCCAACTTCACTAGCTTTTAGGGAAATGCAAATCAAAACCACAATGAGAAATTCTGGGAAACATGGTAGAGTAAGAAAAGTCCTCAAATCTCTCCCCTTGAAACAATAATAAGCTGAATATCTAAAACTCAACAAAAAACACCCAAACTACCTACCAGCATGTCTGAACATGAGATCTGTGCATAAGAGCTACCACCGGTCAGGATCCCGGGTGTTGGGCGGTGGACTGCGAGAAATAAAGAAGCTGCCTCTCGCAGCCTCCTGAGCTCTCTGCAGGAGGAGGGGGAGGGATGAAGGTGAGGTGACTTTCTTGAACAGCCTTGCCCGGAGTGCCGTGAGTTCCACGCAGCCGGCGGCAGGGCCCAGTCGTCGGTGAAGAAAGCAGAGAAGCAGGATGGGACCATAGAGAAACAACAGTTGATTTTTACTAGCCCTGGTTGCAAAAGTGAGGATGAGCCACAGCCCCCAACTTCCAACCCAGAGGGCACCTCCCCCCATGCCCTCCATGATCAAACACCATGAAGCCCTAAGGGAATCTGAGCAAATGCTGCCGACACTGACAGGGACTGAAACTAATGATAGCGAGTGTAATTAAATATATACAAGAAAATAAAACCGGCATTATTAAGGCTTTATGTAAACAGGGATCCAAGAGGCTTAGATGCCACCTACTCAAAACGAAAAGGAAAGGGTGTTCTTTGCAGTAGACTAAAGAAAGACTTTTATATAATAAATCTTCTTCCTGGAAAAACAGCAGGATACACTTCCATTAATGCCCAGGAAGATAAATAGTCCATTAAACACCATGAACAACCAAAGTGACAAGGCATCTCAGAAAGAAAAAAAAAAAATCTCCAGAAATTAAGCTTATAGACATAGAAATATACAACTTAAGTGACAGAGAATTCAGGATGGTACATCTGAAAAAACTCAGCGAATTCTGAAACCCATCCTATCAACAATTTCAGAACTTGAAAAAACAACTAGAAGAGTAGAACAAGGAAATTGAAACCCTCAAAAAGAACCAAATAGAATTTCTGGAGATTAAAAACACATTGCAAGAGTTGAAAAATGAAATAGCAAGCTTAGGAAATAGAGTTGACCAAATAGAGGAAAGGATCAGTGATACTGAAGACAGAAATCTAGAAATAAATCTGAAGGGAGAGAAAAACTGAAGAATGAAAAAAGATGAAAGAGAAATACAAGAACTAGATGATACCATCAAGAGAGAAAACATAAGAATAATGGGCATTATTGAAGGTGAAGAAAAGGAGCAGGGACTAGAAAGCATTTTCAGACAAATAGTGGATGAGAATTTCTCAAACCTAAGGAACGAGATGGAGCATAGAATTCAAAAAGTCAAAAGAACACCCAATTATATCAACCCAAAATGCCTTCACCAAGACACAATGTATTAAAGTTATCAAAAATCAATGACAAAGATAGAATTCTCAGGCAACCAGGAAGATGAAAACGCTAACTTATAAAGGAAAACCTGTTAGACTTCTCAGTGCAAACCTTACAAGCCAGAAAGGAATGGAATCAAATATTTAAACTATTAAGTGAAAAAAACTACCAGGAGAAATTAAGGCCTTTCCAGACATACGAAAATTAAGGAAATTCTCCACTACAAAGCCTGCACTACAGGAAATTCTGAAAGGGATCAGCTTGCCTAAAACAAAATGTCAAAAAAAAATAAAAACATAATTAGGAATAAGTGACTAGCAGGCAAATAGAAGCAGAGGAGTGCAATTCTTACTAAGAACAGAGCATAATAAGCTTAAATAATAATAAGAGAATTGCTGCAGCAAGATAGTAATGAATGTTCACCAAACATAGAAACAAACTGAGATAACAATGACTGAAAAGGGGAGGATTCAAAGATCCAAATTCGAAAGGGGAAAGGAGAAAAAGCACGCGTAGAAGAAAAAGGACAACTGAATATAGAACTATTTTTTTTATATTCGTAATGGTAACCACACACCAAAGATTCAGAATGGAAGTATATAACATAAAACAAGAAGGACCAGAGGGAATACCCACAAAAGCCAACTAAAATAAAGAAAATGGAAACACAAGACAAAGAAGCAATGGAAACACTGTGCTACCAGTGTTTAAACATGAGGTCTTCTTATAAAATGACTATAAAAAGACCTCATGTTTCAATAAGCACCCTAAATGCAAATGGGCTAAACTCACAAATAAAAAGGCACAGAGATGCAGAATGGATCAAAAAACAAAAACCAATCATATTCAGCCTTCAGAAGACATATCTCAGCTGCAAAGACAAATATAAACTCAAAGTGAAAGGGTGGAAAATGACATTTCAAGCAAATGGCATTCTGAGAAAAATGGAGTGGCGATACTAATATCGGACAAAACAGAGTTCAAAATAAAAAAGGTAAAGAATGATATGGAGAGACACTTCTGGATGATAAAAAGAATCATGCACCAAGAAGACATAACACTTATTAATATATATGTTTCCAATCAGGGAGCCCTGAATTACATAAAGCAATAACTAACAGAACTAAAGGAAGAAACAGACCAAAACACTATTGTAGTAGGGGACCTAAATACTGCACTGTCGGATATGGATAGGTCATCCAAACAGAAAATCGATAAGAAAATAACAGCCTTAAATGACACATTAGACCAAATGGACATAATTGACATATACAGAGCCTTCCATCCCAAAACAGCTGCTTATACATTCTTCTCTAGTGCACACAGAACATTCTCAAAAATTGACCACTTACGGGAACACAGAGATAACCTCAACAAATATAAAAGGGTTGAAATCATACCACTATATGCTTTGATCATAATCCTTTCAAACTAGATATAAACGGCAAAAAGAAATCAGGAAGAACCACAAATACATGGAGATTAAACAACATGCTACTGAAGAATAACTGGGTCAAGAAAGAAATAAAAAGATCAAGAGATACATAGAAACAATAGTACAACAATAAATGATAACAATAGTACAACATATCGAAACTTTTGGGGCACAGCAAAAGCGATCCTAAGAGGAAAGTTCATATGATTACAGGCCAATATCCAAAAACAAGAACGAGCCTAATAAACAACTTAACACTTCATATCAAAAAAATAGAAAAGAAAGAACAAATGAAGCCTAAAGTCAGCAGAAAGAAAGAAATAATCAAAATTAGAACAGAAATGAATGAAATTGAAAACAAACAAAAAAATATAGAAAAGATAAATGCAACAAAGATCTGGTTCTTTGAGAAAATTAATAAAGTTGACAACCCCCTGACTAGACTCACTAAAGAAATAAAAGAAAGGACGCAAATAAAGAAAATCAGGGATGAAAGAGGGGAAATTATGACAGACAATGCAGAAATACAAAGGATCATACAAGAATACTATGAAAAAGTATACAACATCAAATTTAATTACCTAGAAGAAATGGACCAGTACCTAGAAAAATACAACCTACCTAGACTGAATCAAGAAGATATGGAAAATCTAAGTAGACTGACCAGTAATATGGAAACTTAAAAAGTCATCAAAAACCTACCCAAAAGTAAAAGTCCAGGGTCAGATGGCTTCACCAGTGAATTCTACCAAACATTCAAAGAAGATTTAATACTTATTCTCCTCAAACTCTTCCAAAAAATCAAAGAGGAGGCAATACTTCCCAACTCATTTTATGAGGCCAATATTTCTCTGATACCAAAACCTGGTAAAGATAACACACACACAAAAAAGAAAACTACAGACCAATAACTCTCATGAACATAGATGCAACAATTCTAAATAAGATACTAGCGAACCAAATACAGCAACATATTAAAAAGATTATACGCCACGATCAAGTGGGCTTCATCCCAGGGACACAGGGATGCTTCAACATATGCAAATCAATTAAGGTAATACACCAAATAAACAAATTAAAAAATAAGAATCATATGATCATAGCAGTAGATGCAGAAAAAGCCTGAGACAAGATACAGCATCCATTTATCATCAAAACACTTAACAAATTTGGTATAG
>NW_006442508.1:3447618-3458588 GCF_000325575.1 Pteropus alecto | reverse complement strand
AATGGGCAGAGGACCTGAACAGATACTTCTCCCTAGAGGACATACAAATGGCCAACAAATATATGAAAAGATGCTCAACATTGCTAGCTATTAGGGAAATGCAAATCAAAATCACAATGAGATACCATCTCACAACTGTTAAAATAGCTATAACCAATAGGACAAGTAATAACAAATGTTAGAGAGGATGTGGAGAAAAAGGAACCCTCATACACTGCTGGTGGACTGCAAATTGGTACAGTCACTGTGGAAAACAGTATGGAGATTCCTCAAAAACTAAGAATTGATCTACCATATGATGCAGCAATCCCTCTACTGGGCATTTACCCCAAAGACTTGAAAACCTATATCCAAAAAGATATTTGCACACTGATGTTCATAGCATTATTCACCATGGCCAGGACATGGAAGCAACCAAAATTTCCTATGTTAAATGATTGGTTAAAGAAGCTGTGCTCCATATATTCAATGGAATATTACTCAGCCATAAGAAGTGATGAAATACTGCCATTTGCAACAAATATGATGGAGTTTGAAATAACCATACTAAGTGAAATAAGCCAGACAGAAATAGTCCAAAATCACATGATATCACTTATATGTGGGATTTAAACCTAAAAGCAACAACTGTACAGGGCAAACAAACAGACTCATGGACATAGTCTATAGACTAGACTAATAGTTACCAGAGAATCGGGGGTGGGGCAGGAGGGGGAAAGCAGGTGGAGTAAAGGGGTCAAATATAGGGAGGTAGTCAAGGGTGAAGTGGGTAAAGGGGATCAAATATGGTAGCCGAAGGAAACTGGACTTTGGTTGGTAAACACACAATAGACTATACAGGTGTCAAATGATAATGTACACCTGAAAATTATATAATTGTATTAACCAATATTAACTAATAAACTTAACTAAAAAAAATCCTCAAAAAAATATGTTGATAAATATAAAGTCCTTAGCACATGTCTGGCATATGATAGTCATTTAATAAGTAGGGACTATAATAATTTCATTAGTTTTTAATGAAAATAAATCTTACAGTAAGAAAATTTTGCAAATCTATGTAAAATTATGAAAAAATGTAATTGAGATAAAGACTTTTTTTTTTTAGTACAGAACAGCTTCAGATTTTAACTACTTTGAAAATCATTGAGGCTTGTGTTCCTCATTTTCCCCCAGTTATGATAGTTTCAACCAAGTGAGTGAATAGGAACAGATGAAGAGAAGTGACTGCAAACCACAAATAAGAATGTGAACCATCTTTTCTATATCCCTATCATGTCTGTACCAAAATCATGTTTTGATGTTCTAAACACCGGAGAGAAATATCCATATTAATTTAGGAGGAGGCAAGAAAGATCCCCCATTTGCTACCACAAGAAGGTTAACAGTTTCACACTACAATGACTATCCTGTGAGAATGACCTTAGAATGATAGAGTACAATTATTCATCATTATGAATGTATAAGTCTTGCCTCATTAATCAAGGTGAGATGAAGCAGACCACTTATTATTACTGTAGACCTTAGGTTAAAATAATTAGCACTTTTAAATATGTTTTGTGTTTGGTCAAGTTAGAAAGGTCCATTTGAAATCTGAAAGTCTACATTACATGTAATTATTAGCATTTTTTAAAGTATTTCAGGAGAGAATATATTTATTCTATATCAAGAAATATTCAAGGAGTTAGAGCAGAGTTTAGATTTAAGAGAATACAGTAAACACAAGATAATGAGAATCATCCAGCATTTACATATAGCTGAACAAATTCATAGTAATTTCTACTGACTGAGATAGGTCACAATATCTTATAGTCTACTGAAACAATGTTAAGATTAAACAGATGCAGACAACAAAGAAAGATAGGTTTGTGTGTGTGTATCTATTGTTTTATTTTTAAAATTATGAAAAAGAAAATGTTGAGGGTTAATAAATCTTGGTAGTAAGTACATGAGTTTTCATTATATATACATAAAATATTTATATTTTATAATATACATTTTTATTAAATTTATTGGGGGGTAACATTGGTTAATAAAATTATATAGGTTTCAAGTATAAAATTTAATAATACATCATTTGTATATTGCATTGTATATTCACCATCCAAAGTTAAATTTCCTTCTGTACCATATGTTTGATCTCCTTTACCCTTATCTACCCCCTCCCACTCTCCCCCTTTCCCTCTGGTATCCACTAAACTATTGTCTGTGTCATGAGTTTTTATTTGTTTGCCTTGTTTGTTGTTGCTTTCAGTTTTATATCCCATGTCTGAGTGAAATGGTATGGTTCTTGCCTTTTTCAGTCTCATTTATTTTGCTTAGCATGATAATCTCAAGATCCATCCATGTTGTTGCAAATGGCAGTATTTCATCATTTCTTATGGCTGAGAAAGGGTACTTTTGGTTATTTTTATATCTTGGCCATCATGAATGAACATTGGGGTGTATATATCTTTATAGATACATGTTTTCAAATTTTGGGGGTGGATACTCAGAAGAAGGATTGCTGAGTCATATGCAAATTCTATTCTTAGGTTTTTAAGATTTGACTTGCTGACCAAGGTCCTTAAATTGGGCCTTCCTGGAAGTTTGTTGTGTGTCTGTTGTGCTTACTTGTATTAAACCAGTATAGTGAGATAAACTCTTGGGTAATTTTAGGTTATATGCTCTTTGTCAGTGTCCTTCACTGGTAATAATTTAGATTTTAGAGGGAAGCATTACTTTTTTAAATCTCTAAGGCAGGATTTACCTTTTTAAAATCAATAAAACCAAAAATAACACATTAGAAAATAAGTCTATTGTTCTAGTAGAGTGTAAGATTCATGAACAAAAGAATTTGTATTAGTTAACAATCAAACCAGTGCTTGGTATAGTTAGCACTCATTTCGTACTTGTTCAATAAATGAATGAATAAATCATTTTTTAAAATAAAATTACTCTAGTAATCACTACCACTAATAAATTACTTTTCCAGGCACTGTCTAAATATATATATGTAGTAAATTACTAATAAAATTCTTATAAAGTAGGTGGTATTAGTATCACCATTTTATAAATAAAGATGTAGTGGTCCCAACAAGTCAAATCTTTACCAGTTATACATTGTAAGTGGTAGTACAACAATTCAAACCCAAGTAAACTGGTTCTAGATTAAATGCTCTTAACCATTACACTATACTCTCTCTCTAATTTAACGGGAATTAACCAACCCATTATTGTTATTTTCTACCCAATCTTTCAATCTTAATATTCTATAGCCTTTGGTTTCAAACCTTCTTCAAATCTAATTTTTTTTTATATTCAATCTCTTCTCTGGTATGAAATATTATAATGGTAGCCATCAAAGTTACATCCCTGATATACTTATTACTCATAAGCTCTACTTGAATGTCTCACAGGCATCTTAGAGTTAATAACACAGAAAAATTTTTGATCCTTTGTTTCAGGAAAAGGTGCCAACCTCCAAGAAAATAATCTGAAATTCATCTGTGATGGCACAATACTTCTCATCTAGTCCATTATTAAATCTTTTAAATTCTCTACCCAAAATATGCTTTAGCATCTCTTATCTGCTCGCCATCCTAATGAAAGCTATCATCACCTCTTACCTTTTACCTTATTCTGAAAAACTTCCTAAAGTGGTTTCTGAGCACTTTTTCTTGCTTCTTCCAAATCCTCTATTTATAGTGCACTGCACTAATCTTTAAAAAACAAAGCAAGCAAGCAAACACCAAATGTGGTTTTAACATTCTCCCATTTAAAACCTTATAATGGTTTCTCCCTCCATGAATTTCAGATAAAGTTCAAGAACCTTAAGAGAGCCTAAATATCCCTGTATGATGTGGTCCCACATCTCTCTCTAGCCTCATTTCCCACATTTTCCCTGGATTTCTATGTCAAAGCCCTCTTGGATCATCTTTAATTCCTCAAAAGTGCTATGCCCCCTTCTACTGAAAGACCGTTGTGTATGTGCTTCCCTCTGACTGGAATTCTCCTGGTCCTCTTCTCAACCTGACTATGTCAATACCTACTCATCCATCCTGTTCCGGTTTATTTGTTATTATCATGGATATATATATATATATATCCCCAAACTCCAGTTAAGCTTATGGCCCTCTATTATATACTCACAGAATCTAGTATTTTTATTCTAAATACAATCACAGTTTTAATTTAATTTGATTTTTATCTTTTCTACTACACTGTCAGCCACATAAAAATAGGGTCAGGTCTTCCTGATTCATTGTCATCTAACACAGTGCCTGGCTAACAATGATGTCCAAGAGAACAAAATAGAACAGCAAGTAAAATGTGTTCAATTGCTGCTGAATGGTTTCTGAATAAACTTTGGTAATTTTCAAGTACACTTCTTCTTGTTTTTAGCCCATCTACATATATTTAACTAAATTAGGCATTTACTCTTGAAACCGCAGACATTAAAGGGAAAAACAATTAAAAAGAGACCCACATTTTTGAGCTTATGGACAAAAAAGAGACAGAAATGACCCCAGTTGCTCCTTTCTCTTAACTCCTGCTCCTGTTTCCAAAGTGAAGAATGTTCTTGTTCTTGCTCCACCTGGATGTAGGAGGTGGAGACTTTTCAAGATCCCTCTTAAATGAACTCTTAGTAGCTGCCAGTTCTCTGGTTGCTTTGCTTATTTTAAAAGAAAATGTTTTTAAAGGTCAGTTCAGGTCTCAGAATGTCAAGGTGTGATCCACTATAGACTCACTCAATGGTTCAAACATTTAACACTTATACAAGTTTTTCTGCCCATGTTCCCAGTGTCTGTATTTTGCAGAGACAAGATCATATTGCAGATGAGCATGAAGGATGAGAAACATTGTCATGGCCATATTGGAAAGTACAATCTGCCATAGGCCTCAAAGGATCCTTCTGATTTAATTCTCCTAATTAAGATAAAAAGAAAAATAAAAAATTCATTATGCCTATTTTATGAAGGAAACTACAAAGGTTTCTAATACATGGTGGAATAGATCCAAATCGACTTAAAATTCTTTGGGGCAAGACTCTCAGCTTAGAACAATTTCAGACCTAAGTTGACTTTGGTTATTTCTTTCCACAGATCTCTAATATGTATTTTCTAATAACTAAAATTAATATTTGGGCAGTGATGTCGGCAAGCCTCAAGTGAGACAAGCGGACATATAGGCTGACTGCCAAATTACATAACTGTGTTATAACCCTGTTAACAAGTCTAAAATCTATCTTCTGTATTCTGGACACAGAGTAAAATCTAAAAAAAGAGAGGAAAATATTGCCAAGTGTTGAGAAACACAGTTGTAGCTTATAAATGTAGTCTAAATTTTTTTACCATATATATGTATAAATAGATTAGTTGGATAGATAGATGATACACAGAAAAGTGATAGATAAATATCTTAAATTACCACTTAATTTTAAAAGACTCAAACTAACATACTTTATTAGTAATGAAAATATTATACTGAGAAGATTGGAGTATCATGGATAAAAATTTGGGCTTTATAATCATCACATTGGTTTTCCTTCTCAAACTTAGTATTAGTCTCTCTAATGAGTGTGATGATATTTAACTTTTAAAATTCAGTTTCCTAGTAGTAAAATAATAATAGTACATATCAGAGAATTTTTGTGAAGATAAAATAACACATATAGAGTATTGAATTTCCTGAATAACTTAAGAACAATGAATTTTAATTACTATTACTGTAGAGAATAACTATTATTGAAAATTCATTATCTACTTTCTTCAAGAAATCTTAGAATAAAAGTTTTTAGTGCTAAAACATGTGACTTTAACCAGAAGATATAGTTGTTTCCAGTTCCTTGTCATAATTGAAGTATTATCTTCTCATTTGTTTTTTACAAAAGCAGTAAACAGAACTCAGAAGTTAAGCAGCTCTTCCAAGGTCAACAAATTAATTAAATCGGAGCCATAACTGCAACTCATATCATATATATATATATATCCCTCCAAACTCCAGTTAAGCTTATGGCCCTCTATTATATACTCACAGAATCTAGTATTTTTATTCTAAATACAATCACAGTTTTAATTTAATTTGATTTTTATCTTTTCTACTACACTGTCAGCCACATAAAAATAGGGTCAGGTCTTCCTGATTCATTGTCATCTAACACAGTGCCTGGCTAACAATGATGTCCAAGAGAACAAAATAGAACAGCAAGTAAAATGTGTTCAATTGCTGCTGAATGGTTTCTGAATAAACTTTGGTAATTTTCAAGTACACTTCTTCTTGTTTTTAGCCCATCTACATATATTTAACTAAATTAGGCATTTACTCTTGAAACCACAGACATTAAAGGGAAAAACAATTAAAAAGAGACCCACATTTTTGAGCTTATGGACAAAAAAGAGACAGAAATGACACCAGTTGCTCCTTTCTCTTAACTCCTGCTCCTGTTTCCAAAGTGAAGAATGTTCTTGTTCTTGCTCCACCTGGATGTAGGAGGTGGAGACTTTTCAAGATCCCTCTTAAATGAACTCTTAGTAGCTGCCAGTTCTGTGGTTGCTTTGCTTATTTTAAAAGAAAATGTTTTTAAAGGTCAGTTCAGGTCTCAGAATGTCAAGGTGTGATCCACTATAGACTCACTCAATGGTTCAAACATTTAACACTTATACAAGTTTTTCTGCCCATGTTCCCAGTGTCTGTATTTTGCAGAGACAAGATCATATTGCAGATGAGCATGAAGGATGAGAAACATTATCATGGCCATATTGGAAAGTACAATCTGCCATAGGCCTCAAAGGATCCTTCTGATTTAATTCTCCTAATTAAGATAAAAAGAAAAATAAAAAATTCATTATGCCTATTTTATGAAGGAAACTACAAAGGTTTCTAATACATGGTGGAATAGATCCAAATCGACTTAAAATTCTTTGGGGCAAGACTCTCAGCTTAGAACAATTTCAGACCTAAGTTGACTTTGGTTATTTCTTTCCACAGATCTCTAATATGTATTTTCTAATAACTAAAATTAATATTTGGGCAGTGATGTCGGCAAGCCTCAAGTGAGACAAGCGGACATATAGGCTGACTGCCAAATTACATAACTGTGTTATAACCCTGTTAACAAGTCTAAAATCTATCTTCTGTATTCTGGACACAGAGTAAAATCTAAAAAAAGAGAGGAAAATATTGCCAAGTGTTGAGAAACACAGTTGTAGCTTATAAATGTAGTCTAAATTTTTTTACCATATATATGTATAAATAGATTAGTTGGATAGATAGATGATACATAGAAAAATGATAGATAAATATCTTAAATTACCACTTAATTTTAAAAGACTCAAACTAACATACTTTATTAGTAATGAAAATATTATACTGAGAAGATTGGAGTATCATGGATAAAAATTTGGGCTTTATAATCATCACATTGGTTTTCCTTCTCAAACTTAGTATTAGTCTCTCTAATGAGTGTGATGATATTTAACTTTTAAAATTCAGTTTCCTAGTAGTAAAATAATAATAGTACATATCAGAGAATTTTTGTGAAGATAAAATAACACATATAGAGTATTGAATTTCCTGAATAACTTAAGAACAATGAATTTTAATTACTATTACTGTAGAGAATAACTATTATTGAAAATTCATTATCTACTTTCTTCAAGAAATCTTAGAATAAAAGTTTTTAGTGCTAAAACATATGACTTTAACCAGAAGATATAGTTGTTTCCAGTTCCTTGTCATAATTGAAGTATTATCTTCTCATTTGTTTTTTACAAAAGCAGTAAACAGAACTCAGAAGTTAAGCAGCTCTTCCAAGGTCAACAAATTAATTAAATCGGAGCCATAACTGCAACTCATATCTCATGATTTTGGATAGCATGCTTAACACGGCACCAAAGTGGTCCTCATAACATAGATTATCTCGGGTATAATAGTAAATAATCAAATAATATACTTTCTTAGATATGACATTTTTCTCAAGCATCTTTTTCTCCACAGCCCTAGAAAGAAGGAAAGGAGAGGTTTATTCTATTGTTGGATTAATGAGAAATTGTAGCCCCAGGGAATGTTGCATATCTATTGAAGGTCATGGTGCCACTTGCTGATCAAATCAAAAACAGCCTAGTCAGTATTCTCTCTATCGCTAGACTACTCATAAAATGAGGACTTTGTCTAGAACTTTAGACTTTTCAAAGCCCTAACATGCATTTTTTCAATTTGTCCAAGAGGTCATAGATATTTATGGTGGAGACTTCTTTGCAAATTAAGTTCCAAATAGTTCAGAAACAAAAGGTAAAAAATACCACAATATTTTTGATATAAATATATGCATCTTGGGCCCTAGTGAGTTTTTATCATCATCGTGTGAAAAAAGATTATTAAGCTTATCATTTTGCTGAGCAAAATTCCTTAAACTGACTGCATTAAATTCTCAATTTTTAAATTACATCATGATGTAGAGGTCATTTGGAGTGAATGATTTTTTAAAAGATTTAAATATAACCTTTAGTTGGGTATATTTATATATAAAATCACTCAAACCATATCTGTTTCAATCTATGAAATAATTTTCTTTACTTAAAATAAACAAGTAGAGCTTTTAAAATTTTTCCTATTAGTATAATTATCCTTTGGCTCTGTGACTCTGGAATTTGATGGTAGTACTGAAAGGTTAAAAGGAAATTTAATTCAGTTGTGAATTTATTCTTATAGGCAAATATCTTGCTATTATACATTCAGCAGATAACTTGAGCTAAAATAAATACTTCATCAATATCTTTCAGTGACCAGATTGCTCAATATCATAATATATTTTGACATGAAAAAATGCATGTGTGTATTGGTTTTCATTAAGGGGTTGTTTATACATACACACACACAAACACACACGCACACTCACAGGTCTTTCCTAACCGAAAATTTGGGACATATGTTTAGAATTGTTTTATGAGGACACAAAAAAATAACTGCTCATGTTTTCAAAATAAATTTAAATATAGAATAAGACAACTATAATTGCCATTATTAAATTATTAATTTTAGAAAGTATTTCATATATATTTTACTGAAATATAGGTCAAATATAGTTTTCTAATGGAAACAAAAAATAACTAGCAATAGAAATTGATTTTTCAAAAAAGCAATAGAAATTGATTTATCAAAAAAGCGATAAGTAAAAAGGTGTTATTTTGAGACCAAATCGCCAATTTATTTTTTTAGTGTCAATTGGTACATTGCATAAGCACGTCATTATATTCTATAATCAATATTCTTTAATCTAAATAAATAAATTTGCCATTCATCCCTTAAAGTTTATTATCATTTTTAAACCTGAGTTCATCTTCTATAATAATAGTTCAAAAAAATTTACGTACCTCTTGATAAAAATTTTTCTTTAATTTTTTGACTGTGATACAAGAATTAAATGGCCATCCTTCTACTTCTAGTGTGTACCTTCAACTCTTATACCATAATATTTTTATTAAAATTCTTTTAGCCTATACTTTATATTAAAATATAAAGTTCAAGAAATTCTAGGTTTTTTGGTTTTTTTGTTTTTTTCACATCTCTAAATTCTGGCAGCTGTTAATAATACCCTCGCTAGATCTAAATTTTATGTAATTTCAGTTAGTACTTTCAATGCTTCCTCAAGGAGCCATCCTCTTTAGCAATTCATTATTTTTACTACTTTGCTTTGACAAACTTCAATTTCACCACATTTTCATTTGATAAAACACTAACTATGAGAGTCTGGTCAAGATGGAGAAGTAGGTAAACACTGTGTTTGCCTCCTCCCATGACCACATTAAAATTACAAATAAATTATAGATCAATCAGCCTGTAGAACCATCTGAAGATTAACTGAACAGAAGTTCTGTAACTAAGGATGTAAAGAAGCCACGTTGACCCGAAATGATATTGAATGTCAACTGTAATTGAAAAATTAAAAATAAAAACATCGCCTATGAGAAAATAACTTTTTTGTACTTAGACATGTTTCTAAATAGTTTTCTTTAATCCTTAGATTATTAGAGCTGCTAAGGTGTTTTGGAAGCCATGTAGTCAAACCTATGATAAGTACTTTTTAACATGCTACACGTCATTCCATTCTTGCCACAAATACTTGATTGTTTTATTGATCTCTTTTGTATCAGTGATAACTGAGATAATAGAGTTTATCAAATTTAATAAGTCAATAACTCAGTAAATGGCTCTCATTCCCAATTCTATGCTATTTCTATTATATCTTATCTCCTTCTTATTGCTTGAAGGTTCAAGTGCCCATACACATACTATCCCCAACCCAAAAAGATTAAAGGACTTGATTAGGATTAAGGAGTTAGTTTTAAGGACAAAGATAAGATTAGGTGCCAAGACAAAAATCTCCAAGTCTAGTTCCTAACAAGTACCATGTACCACATAGGACATTGGAGAACAAAGATAAATGACACAAATTTCCTATTCTTTAGAGGATTTAAATCTGGTGGGAAATAGCATTATATATTAATTAAATACAATATATGAATAGTAGAATCTATAAGATCAATGAAGAGGAGTGCTGAAGCTTAGGAAAAGGTGAGAAAGCTTTCACACAAGAGGAGTCAATTTGGATTGGGTATCAAAAGCATAATCATAAGTTATGTAGGCAGAAAGGAGAGAAATATATTTCAGGAAGACACAAAATCCTGTGTAAGCATGCAATTTGATGGCAACATGGAGATGAGAGTAATTTGGAAGTTGATTGTGAAAATGCTTTACATGCTATAGTGCAAACCAGAGATTTTGTGCTTTAGATAATAGGAATGAAAACTATCACACTTCTATTATTTTTTTCCCAAAGAAGTAACATTTTTCAGTTTATGGTTGAAAGATAACACTTTGTAGCATTGTAAAAAGATAGATATTAAATAACATTAATAACATAAAATTAGAAAACCTTTACAAAAATGAATATCTAACCAATATATAACAAATAGTTTAATATTTTTAAC
>NW_006442508.1:3436073-3447390 GCF_000325575.1 Pteropus alecto | reverse complement strand
ATATATTATATGTATAAATACATATTTTATATATTTGTGTATTTTTTAATGTATTTAAATATTTATATATTTTTAGTTAAATCTGTATTTTTTATATAGTGGAAGACTTATTTTTCTAGGATATATATATAACCCCATAATATATATCTTCAAAACCTAGCACTAAAAATGAAAATTCTTTAATGAATATTGAGTATTATATGTAACTACATATATATTATTTATATATTTCATAGGCCGTAAACTTTCTCTCTCTCTCTCTCTCTCTTTCTTTCTTTCTTATTTATTTTATATTTTTAGGCAAGGCAACACTTAGTTGACCTCACAGATTGCAAGGAAATTGTCAGCTTACAATTCCTTATTTTTTTTATTTTTTACACCTACAGCACCAGTCTTCCGAGATGGTCTCCCATCCAAGTACTAACCAGGCCAAACCCTGATTAGCTTCTGAGATCAGACGAGATTGGGCTTGATCAGGGTAGCATGGCTGTAGACAGCATATCTTTAAAATCTTGCTGACGCAGTAGCCATTGTTCTAACAAGCAGATTATTTCTTTTTTTATTAAATTTATTTGTGTGGCATTGGTTAATAAAATTATATAGGTTTCAAGTTTACAGTTCTATAATACATCATCTGTATATTGCACTGTGTAGTCACTACCCAAAGTCAAACCTCCATAAATGGTGACAGAAGCAGATTATTTCTTTATATCAAACTATTATGACTAACATAACTGTCTCAGTGACTCTATTAATAATTAAATATACCTGACATTTCCTTTAGGTTGAATTATAGATCAGATGCTTGACTAATATTTTACTATAGCATTATCTGTTTAAAGATATGAGAAAGGATGACTGAGTCAGACTAATGATTCACTCAGGCTAGCATTTAGATTGTGACATTGTTGCCTTATTTTTTTCTCCTTAAAATCTATAGGTAAGTCTCCTCACCCAAAAAAGTAACATTCAAGTTTCATTCTACCACTAATTAGTGATTTGTCTAACCACTTCTTGAACATAAATATTAAGTAGAAATTTAGTTGAGAAAGCTTAGAGAACAGATAATTGCTTTCAAGCATGATAGTAATGGAATGGAAGTGAACTAATTTATAGTCTATATGGCTCCACATGTTAGAATTAGAATCAAAGACAGAAAGAACAAAGATAAAGATTTAAGTTTGCCATAGGGAAAGTTTTTTGAGATACTGAAATTTAATGAAAAATATTCAGTGGATGATTAATGAGAAGGAAGTTATAATCTGGCTGTTGTTCTATGAAGAGGATTAAATATTAAATGGTTGGAATGGGACAATTATTGACAAATAGAGAGAAAGTGCTTCAGGAAAAATAGTGGATGTGTGGTTCACAAAATGTTGAAGTTTTTTTTGATGTTCCTAATCCCCTGTTTTCCAACCAGTTGTGAACCATTAGAATTGGTCTTTGAATTTTCTATTTTATTATTATTATTTTATTCTCTAATTTAAATAATGAATTGCAATAATTTTTAATGTATTGCTTGATTTTTCTTCTCACATTCGGTTCAGGTTTAACATTTTAACAATAATATTAGGGATCGGGGGGAAAAATTAAATCTGTTCTCAAACCCTGTAACTGTTGCCTAAATGTCACTTTTCAACGTTAATGGTGCTCAATTATATCCACTCTCAAATCTTTTCTTCTCAACACACACTCCTAACTTTCAGGTGTATTCATGGAGAAAGCTTACTAATAGTCATAAGTACAATTTTAGAAAGTGTCTTTAATTTTTTAAATTCTTTTTATTCCAATAAAATTTTACTTCCTTACCTTTACAGAAGACAGAAATTTTAAACTTGGGTCACATAAAACGAACCCTTCCTCACAAGCTGTTTAATATAATATGTCTCTAGGTGATGAAGGCAAGTCCTAAGAGAATTATCATATTTGCAATGAATGTTTAACAATGACATTGGATTCTTCTATTTGAACTTCTCAGAAAGAAAAATAAAGTAGCCCTTTTCATTAAAGTCTCAAGTAATTAACTGTTTAATAGAATTAAAAAACAAACCTTGAAAATGAGTTGATTGTAAAGAAAATATATTACATATTCGCAACATGAGCTCTGAATTAATCCAATATTGTGAATACTAAGTTTTATTATAATCCTTCAATTAAAAATTTAACATCCGTTAAAAAGTGTCATAATCCTCACATTCATCATTGGTTATTCCATCAAACAGTACATGATGAAACTATTAGGTTAAACTAATTAAAATTAACTCTACAAAGAAGTCAATATTTTCTTGCCTAGGAATTAGCATTCAACTACACCCTCTAAATTTTAATTTTATTAATAAGATTGAAGATCCAGGAATAGGTTTTAGAAAAGATTTGTGCTAAATATATAAGACTACATTAAGTTCTATGCAAACTATTTATAAGCCTTAGGTTTATTCTGTTACCTGTTTATGTATGTGCACATTTTGCCTACAGTGGTAAATGACACATATGTTGGCACATTTATTTAAAGAGCTACCATGATGGGGGGAGCAAAAATAGAATGGTACTCAGAGTATGCTGCCAGATTAAGAAATTCCACCATAATAGAGCTGAGAATTTCTTAGGATGTCAAGTTATAATTTTCTGCAAAAAAATGTGAATAATTGATACCACCCATTTTCTTCCTTTTCCAATTCTATTTGAGCAATTTTTTCTGTAAGCTCAAAATGGCATATTAATTCATTAATTAGTCTCAAGAAATGAAGTCTGTGTTGACATAATTTTCTTCATAATTTTCAAGGCATAGACAGTGAACTTGATAAAGATATTTGAGTTTTAATGCAGATTAAAATATTTGTGAAGTAGGGTTTGACTTTACAGCTATAATAGAAAAAGAAAGCATATAGCATTAACTGTAGGAGAAAACTGAGGAAAGTGCTTGCCTTTTTTTATGAATACTGCTGAATAGGCTTACATTTAGCACCATGTATAAAATTTAAATGCCTTTTGAGATCAGAGTTATTTAGCATGACTGAAAACACTCTGCTTTAAAATTCAATAACCCTGAAGGATAAGTAGAGGTATGGAGACTGACTTAAAAGTCAGACCAAGCATGAGAGAGAGAAAGACATATCTTTCTTATATGCTGATAAACTGCCCCTTAAACACTGATCTTCCCATGTGTCACTTGCTGAGTTTCACAAAGGATGTCTTCACACTTTTATACCTGTTTTATTTTTTTTTTCTAGAAGTTTTAAGGTCCCTTTAATTCCCATATTACTTCCTTTGTGTCTTTCTTAAGACAATTTTTTCAACTTTTTATTGTAAAAAATTATTTGCATTTCTTTTTTACTTTCTTTTTAAACTCTCTTGGAAACAATGAAAAAATTTAATAATCTTTATGTACCACATAACTCATATGGCTTTTCTTTGTACATAGTTGAATGAATTCAGTGAAATAGAAATGTATTCATGAGATATTAAAGAGATAATTGAGAGGATTTAAGAACTCCTTGGAGGTAATTAAAGTTGATTCTGAGATTAGTGCAAACACTTCATCCTGAGAAAAAGGATGTACTCATCACTGCAGTGCAGTAGGTAGAAATGTCAGTATTGGGCACTAGACCACTTTGATAACATATCTTTATTGTTTGCTTTTGAAAAAAAATAATATTAGAAGATATTGAACGAGGTGCAGAATTTTACTTCCACTTAAAAATAACTACTTTGAAATTATGGCAATAGTGACATCAGAAGCATGGCAGAGTGAGAAATCCTCCTTGATATCTCTCCTTGAAATTACAACCAACTGAACAGCTACAATCCAAAGAAAAGATCTAGCCTTGCACACAAACACATCTGAGAGATTTGTGCATCAGAGCATCTGAAGGTAGGTGAATGGGATGAACGAGGGAGGAGGAAAGGAAGAGGAGCAGAGACTAGTGCTGACAACTCGTTGTGGACACAGTGCAGAGCTCCTTGCAAGACACAAGAGAGGGGAGAATTAGGTGGCAGGTTACATTCTTCGAACCCCTAAGCAGTCTAGCCTGAGTGATCAGCATATTCCATGTGACAGAGCTGAGTGAATAGGGTAGAAAACAGGGCAGAGATGAAATACAGAGGGGCAACAGCTGTGTTTCAGCAAACTCCATTGTCAGGCAGAAAACTGAGTCATGAAGCCTGACCTCCTCCACCAACCCTCCCAGAGTTCACCTTCTCATACCCTCCCAGAGCTACAGTGGGTCCAAGCTCTGCATCTGGCTGTTGGGGCAGTACCAGGACTTAAGGGGCTCTTTAGAGCCTGGGATCCTCATCACCCTTCACATTTTTCCATGGGAGTGGAGCCCTAGGATGGAGGCAACCTGGCCATAGAAGAGACACACACCTCCCTCAGAGAATAAAGGGTAATTTTTCTGCAACAAAGCAGAGATCCAGAAGGCCTGGGCAATGCAGGAGACTTGGACACAATCTACTGGAAAACAAAAGAAAAATCTTTTCTTATCATCTAAAGAGAGATCACTCAAAATACTAATATATTCTTTTAAAGCAGAGTACATTCCCATTAATATGTAGGTGGACAAATAATCCATCAAATACCATGAACAACCAAAGTGACAAGACAGCTCAGAAAGAAAATAAAAAATCTCCAGAAAATAAACTTAAAGATATAAATATGTGTGATTTAAATGACAGAGAATTCAAGATTAAACTTCTGAAAAAACAATGAGATGCAAAATAATTTTGATCAAAAGTTCCATAAAATCAGAAACAAAATCAATGAACAACAGGAGCACTTTACCAAGAAGATCGAAACCCTGAATAAGAACCAAATAGAACTTCTGGAGCTAAAGAAGTCAATAAAAGAGACAAAGAATAAAATAACGAGCTTAAGAAATAGAGCTGACCAGATGGAGAAAATAATTATTGATATCAAAGACGGAAATCTGGAAATGATGCAGACAGAAGAAGAGAGATGCTTGAGAATGGAAAAAAAAAAAAATGAATGAACTCTACAAGAAATTTCTGACACCATCAGAAAAGCAGTACAAGAATAATTAGGAGGAGAAAGAGAAGAGAGAGAGAACAGAGAGCCTATTCAAACAAATGGTTGGTGAGAATTTCTCAAACCTATGAAAGAACTGGATTGTCAAATCTAAGAGACAAAAAGACTATCTAATCATCTCAATCCAAAATAAAACCTTTTCCAAGACACATTATATTAAAATTGTCAGAAATGGGTGACAAAGAAAAAATTCTCAAGGCAGCCAGGGAAAAAAAGATGGTAACCCATAAAAAAAAACCTATTAGATAATCATCAGACTTTTCAACAGAGACTTTACAATCTAAGAGAGAGTAGAATCAAATATTCAAACTATTCAAAGAGAAAAATTATCAGCCAAGAATAATCCAACAAAGATATCCTTTATATATGAAGGAGAAATAAAGACCTTTTCAGACACACAGAAGCCGAGGGAATTTTCCACCACAAGCCCTGTATTACTGAAAATACTAAAGGGGGTCATTCTACCTGAAACAAAAAGACAAAATAAAAAATAAAAAAAATAAAAAACTATGAGTAAGATGACAACTAGATGGACAGAAACAAGAAAATGCAAACTTTATTAAGAACAGGGTATTATAAACTTAAATATTATGTAATGGTTCAAGGTAAAAAAAAAAATTAAAGAGATTTAGGACAAAAAAAGAACAGAAAAGGCGAAGGAGAAAAGATCTGAATCTGCAAAAGGGAATGGATAGAAGACTCAAACTGTAGAAAAAGAACTATTGTATATGTGAAACTTTCCTTTACATAAACTTAATGGTAACCACACATAAAAATATACAGAACTTAAATACATACCATAAAAAAAGAAAGAACAGAAGAAAGAATCATAGAACAACAAATCAAAGACAAACATAAGGATAAAGAAACAAATTGATTAATGTGATACATCACATAAACAAAATAAAGGATAAAAACTATATGATCATATCAATAAATGCAGAAAAAGCATTTGACAAGGTACAGCATCTATTTGTGATTAAAATACTTAATAAAATGGGTATAGAAGGAAAGACCTCAGCATGATAAAGGCCATATATGATATACCCTCAGCTAACATCATACTTAATGGTGAAAAACTAAAAACCTTCCCTCTAAAAACAGGGACAAGACAAGGCTGTTTTCTATCACCACTATTATTCAATATAGTATTGGAAGTCCTAGCTAGAGTAATCACAAGAGAAAAAAAATAAAAGGCATTCAAATTGGGAAGAAAAAGTCAAATTGTCACTTTTTGTAGGTGACAAGATTCTCTATATATAAAAACCTAAAGACTCCACTAAAAAACTGTTAGAAACAAACAAATATAATAAAGTTTCAGGATACAAAATTAGTATACAAAAATCTATAGCGTTCCTATACTCTAACAATGAATTTTCAGAAAAATAAATAATAAAAAAAAATTTCTTTTGCAATTGCAACAAAAAGAATAAAGCACCTAGGAATAAACCTAATGAAGCACATGAAGGACCCATACACTGAAAATTGTAAGACATTATTAAAAGAAATTGAAGAAAAAATAGATATTTGGTTTTCATAGATTGGAAGAATCAACATAGTTAAAATGATTGTATTACAAAAAGCAATATATTGATTTAAAGCAATCCTCATCAAAATCCCAATGGTATTTTTTAAAGAAATAGAACAAAAAATCATCAGATTTGTATGGAAGCACAAAAGACCTCAAATAGCCAAAGCAATCCTGAGAAAAAGCATAAGGCTGGAGGTATCACTATGCCTGACTTCAAATTATACTATAAAGTGACAATAATCAAAACAGTGTGGTATTGGCAGAAAACCAGACACACAGACCAATGAGACAGAATTTAGAAACCAGAAATAAATCCTCGTGTGTATGGGCAAATAACTTTTGACGAAGGAGTCAAAAATATAATAGGGAAAAAACCCCTCTTCAATAAGTGGTGCTGGGAAAATTGAAAAGCCACTTGCAAAAGAATAAGACTAGACTGCTAACTGTCAACATATGCTAAAATTAACTCAAAGTGAATCAAAGACCTGAATATAAGACCTGAAACAATAGATTGCATAGGAGAAAACTTAGGTACTCACGGACCTTGGATTCAGATAGGACTTTATGAATTTAACTTTAAAGTCATGAGAAGTAAAAGCAAAAATAAATGAATAGACTATATTAAACTAAAAAGCTCTGCAGAGCCAAAGAAACCATCAACAAGCCAAAGAGACATCCAGCCAAATTGAATCTATTTGCAAACAACAGACCTATGAAAAGATGTTGAACGTCACTAGCTATTAGAAAAATGCAAATCAAAACCGGTGACATACCACCTCATATCTGTTAGAATGGCTATTATCAACAGGACAAGTAATAATAAGTGAAGAGATGGGACAGGTTGTGGGAAAAAAAGAACCCTCATACAGTGCTAGTGGGAATGTAAATTGGTACAACCGCTATGGAAAACAGTATGAGGAATCCTCAAAAATTAAAAATAAAATTACCATGTGACCCAACAATCCGTCTGCTGAATATTTAGCCAAAAAATTTGAAAACATGTTCATAAAGAAATATGCACCCCAATGTGCACAGCAGCATTAATCACGGTAGCCCAGACATGGAAACAACCAAAGTGCCTTTCAATAGATGATTGGATAAAGAAGATGTGGTACATATATACAATGGAATATTTCTCAGCCATAATAAAAGATGAAATACTGCTATTTGTGACAACATGGAACGATCTTGAGATTTTCATGCTAAGCGAAATAAATCAGATAAAAAAAGTTGAGAACCATATGATTTCATTTATATGTGGGATATAAATCTGAAAGCAACAAGAAAACGAGGCAAACAAACAGAAACTCATGGATATAGACTATAGTTTATTGGTTACCAGAGGGACGGTGGGAGAGGGAGAAGTAGATAAAAATAAAGGGAATCAAATATATGGCAATTGAAAGAAATTTAACTTTGGGTGATGAACACACAATCCAATATACAGATGATATATTATAGAATTATACACTTGAAATTTATATAATTTTATTAACCAATGTCACCCTAATGAATTAAATAATGAAAAAAATCTAACATAATTTCAAACTAATTTCTCATGGTACTTGGTACCAGGACTAGTATAGTATAAACACTAGATTTAATATTTCTATCACAATGACAGGGAAATTCTATCACTGTAGATTAGAAAGAGTATAAATGTCATGGTTCAAATACTGGCTTCTCGACATGACACATATCAAATATTTCCCTGAGCCTCAATTTCCTTATTTGCAGAATGAGATCATTCACACACACTTTACTAAGATACTCAGAAAATATAGATATTTTGAAGGTCTTATTAGCAAGTGGTATTAAGGATGAAAGAAAGATGATAAGACAGCAGACCTACATAAAATTTAACTATCTGCATCCTTTCCAACATTTCTTACTTGTCCTGTTGATTATAGCTATTCTAATAGGTGTGAGATGATATTTCATTGTGGTTTTTATTTGCATTTTCCTAATAGCTAGTGAGGTTGAGCGCCTTTTCATATATTTCTTGGCCATTTGTATATCCTCTAGGGAGAAGAAGTGTCTGTTCAGGTTCTCTATCCATTTTTTGATTGGATCGTTTTTTGTTGTTGTTGTTATTGAGTCATGAGTTCTTTGTATATTTTGGATGTTAGGCCCTTATTGGAGGCGTTGCTTGCAAATATATTTTCCCATTTGGATGGTGGTCTCTTTAGCTTGTTGACAGTTTCTTTTCCTGTGCAGAAGCTTTTTAGTTTGATGTAGTCCCATTCATTTATTTTAGCTTTTACTTCCCTTGCCTTTGAGGTCAAATTCATAAAATCTTCTTTAAGTCCAAGGTCCTTGAGTTTAGTTCCTATGTTTTCTTCTATGTATTTTATTGTTTCAGGTCTTATATTTGTAGTAGCATTATTCATGGAGGCCAAGACATGGAAGCAACCCAAGTGTCCTATCGATAGATGATTAGATAAAGAAACTATGGTACATATACACAATGGAATACTACTCATCCATAAGAAGAGATGAAATAGTGCTATTTGCAACATGGATGGACCTCAAGATAATCGTGCTAAGAGAAATAAGGCAAACAGAAAAAGTTGAAAATCACACGATATCACTTATATGTGGGATATAAACCTAAAAGCAACAAATGAACAGGACAGAGACTCATGGACATGAATAATAGACTAGTGGTTACCAGAGGAAGGCAGGAGGTTAACAGGATAAAAGGGGTCAAATATGTGGTGATAGAAAGAAATCTAATTATGGGAGGTGAATACACAATGCAAATATATATATGCCTTACTGTTAAGATGTACAGTGGAAACTTAACGGATTTCGTTAACCTATGTCACCATAAAAAGTAAAAAATAAATTTAAAAAAATTTGACTATCAATTCAGTTTAGAACTTGCATTACAAAATGAGAATATATTTGGGGATTTGTAATACTAACCTTACAATTTAAATTAAATGCAATAAATTTATATTAAATTCATAGTAAAAGGTAAACACAAGTCTTAAATTTAAAATAACAATTGTTTCTCTTGTTTCAAATAAGCTTGATTATTTTTTCTATAAACCCACTCTGCTATAACCTGGGAGATATATATCAAGATATATATATATATATCAAGATATATATATATATCATATACAGATTTATTATATTCAATACTATTATTAGCAATTTTAGGTATGATAATAGTAGTTACATTAACAAAAAATTTCTATTCTTATAAGTACATACTAAAGTATTATGGATAGAATTATATGGGGGCTAGAACTGTTTTAGACTATTTAATGAGAAGCAAGAGCAATAGGGTACATGCTGATAAAACAAAATTGTCCATCTATTACTAATTGTTGAGGCTAGGGGATGCATGTATGAAGTTTATTATTCTATTATATAAAATCTGTGCATTTTTGAAAAATTTTTTTCAAACTTACTTTTTATTAGGTAATACAGTTATGTGGTTTACATTTTAGTAATAACTTTCTATTCAGTCCTGGTCTCATATAGGGAGTCATTCTTATTAGATCCTTATCTATCCTCTAGTGTTTCTTGTGCATGTAAAAGCAAATATCTGTACCTATTCTTCACCTCCTTGGCTTGTTTATACTCAGGAGAGAACTTACTACTCTGCACTGCTCTGCTCTTTACTTTATCCAGGAGCTCTTCCTAGTAGTACTTTCCAACAGCTGCATAGTTTTCCATTGTGTTGCTATACTATAGATTTTTTATTTTTGTATTTTCTGTATTTTTTTTAATTTTTTAATTTTTTAAATTTTAGTTTCAAGTGTACAGTACATTGGTTAAATATCTATATAGTTTGTAAAATGATCCCCCAATTGCTCCCTCCCTCCCTTGACCCTCCACCTAGCCAATGTATTAATGCTAATTGCATTCACTATGCCATGCTCCCCATGCCCATGACCAGCCATCAGCTACTAATTTGTACTTCTTTAACCCTTAACCCAATTCTCTCCGCCCCTCATAACCCCCTCCCCTCTGTCTGTCACCAAATTGTCTACTATATTTATGAGTCTGTTTTTGATTGGTTTGTTCTTTTTATTCCTTAAATTCCACATATAAGTGAAATCATGTAGTGTTATTCTTTCTCTGGCTGACTTAAATACCTTCTAGTTTTATCAGAGTAATATCTTTTTCCATTCCCTTTCTTTTCATATGTAGGAGTCTTGTTTTCTTATTCTTTCAGCCACTCTACCTTTTAGTTGGAGCACTTAATTCTTTTCCCTTTAAGGTACTTATTGATAGGAATATAGTTGTTACCATTCTTTATTCCTGTTTTTGATACATGTTTTTTTCTTCTTAAAGAAGTCCCTCTAACATTTCATGTAATTCTGGCTTGGAAGTGATAAATTCCTTTAGCTTATTTTTGTCTGAGAAGCTCTTTATCTCCATCAACTTTAAATGATAGCTTTGCTGGATAAATTATTCTTGGTTGTATATCCTGGGTCTTCATCCTGTCGAATATTTTTTGCCAAATCCTTCTGTCCTGCATAGTTTCTTTTGAGAAATCAGCTGCCAGTCTTACGGGTGTTCCCTATATGTAATTATTTGTTTTTCTCTTGTTGCCTTTAACATTCTTTGTATTTAACCTTTGGCCTTTTAATTATGGTGTGTCTTGGTGTGGGCCTCTTTGGACCCCTGATTTTGGGAATTCTCTGAGCTTCCTGGGGTTTTATGTCCATTTCCTTCACCAGCTTAGGGAAGTTTTCCATCATTATTTCTTCAAACAGCTATTT
>NW_006442508.1:3432106-3435465 GCF_000325575.1 Pteropus alecto | reverse complement strand
CCAGGGCCAGCTGCCTCCAGTGTGAGTCTAGGTGCTGCTCAGCAAGGAGAACCTGACTCGCTGAGAATACAGCTGGATGTGGCTTAGGTGGGGCCACAAGTTGGGGGAGGGGGTTTCAGGGAATCCTCTGGGTGGAGCAACCTCTGTTATCCAGTTTGATGATGTCACAGCTATGGCAGCCCTGTGTCCGGAGCACTGGTGGCGGCGAGGGCTCAACAGGGAACAATGGATACCACCGGCACTTCTGTATGAGCAAGTCTTGCTTTGTCCCTCACTCCAAAAATATCTCCCTGTAAGTCCCTGGTGCCCCCTGAGCACAGCTGAACGGGCACTGGTGCTCAGAGCAAGCAGGTCCATCACTGCGAAAATCAGCTTGCGAACACAGGCCCTTTAAGAAGCATCTGTCACTGCTGCTGCCGCAGCCTCTGTTTCACTCAGCTGTTCGGAAACGAGCAGCCCCGCGTCCTCACCCCATCCTACCTTCTGCCTTTGCAGGGTGCTTTCTTGGATTTCTCCCTAGTAGTATGGCTTGTTCATCTAGATCCCAGGCGATTTTTTCTTGCTGCTACTCCTTGTTTCTGTCACAACTTTGATTTGGTCTCCAGAGGGAAGAACAGAGCCACTATCATCTACACCATATTTTTTCTCTCCCCATTTTTGAAATTTTTTATAATAAAAAATTAAAAATAAAAAAGATATCAAGCTAAATTTGATTTATGGATAATTTGAAATCTTGGGGACATTACCTGGAAACCTGTTTCTCATCTTAAAGACTAGATATTCTTAAAAGCCAGTGAAAGCCTTCCCACTGTAAAGTTAAGATGATCAAAATTTATAAGATGGAAAAGCCCTGAATTACATAGAAGCATCTGATAAATGCCAGCATCACAAGGACATGGTTTCCCAACACACCAAATTATGTCTTGGTGAGATAGAATTAATAAACATTTCTAAATAGATTCCCATGGATCTGTTTGCATAAAAATATTGTTAAGAGCCCTATATGCTTAGTGTAACTCTTTGTAAATTTCAGTATTTGTTTTCTTCACCTTGTATATATAATGATATATTTTCCAGTAGGAAAAAGTTAATACACCTAGTAAGTGGTAAACCTAGGAGTTATATCTGGGCGGTTTTAACTACAGTATAATGGCTCTCACTTATGACAGCATGGCAGATTAGACATGATAAGAAAGACTTCTCTTGAAATTATTTAGATGCCACATAAAAAGTGAAGATGTGAATAACAACATATTAGTTTAAACAATCATGGGAAAGATTAGCCCTCCTGCCACAAAAGAACATGAAAATATAGATGAAAACTCCAACACTTTGAGGTCGATAAGTGTTGCTTAAAGAAAAAAAGAAAAAAAAGATACCTTTCCATAAAAGAAAAAATATTGGTGTATTGGATTTTATCAAAATTAAAATCATTTTTGCTTTTTGAAAGAGATATAATGAAAATGAAAGAGTAAGCCTCAAAATAAAAGAAAAATTACTTTACATGTTTATTAATATGTTTACTTTCAAATAATATATGAGGAGTGGAATGAGAGGCTAAAATGTTAATTATATAAATAAGACAATTTAAAAAATAATTGTATTTTTCATCTAACATTTTAATCCCTGAACACCCATTTTCAAGTTAAGACCTACCACAAAGCACATTTTAAAAGACTAGAATCTATGCATTTGAAAATTATGTTGCTTATCTTTTCATATTGATTTGCAGTAATTCTTAATGTATTCTGGATGAAAGGGTTTTTTTTCAACATACATATTGCTATATTTAATATATGTATTGCTAACAATTTCTCCATCTGTGGTGTGCCCTTATATCTTCTCAATGGTATCTTTGATTAGCATAGTTAATAATAGTCCAATTTGTCAATTTGATAAATTGAGTTAAACAAGCAATTCACAAAGAAATGTATGAATGACCTTTGAACATGAAATGATGCATAATCTTATTAGTCATCATGGACATGCAACATAAAGCTTCATAGCATTCCAATGGATAAAATTTTAAATTGATGAGGTAACAGAGCAACTGAAATTTTCATAAATACTGGTGAGAATGTAAAATTGTTCAACCCTTTTGTAAAAGCTCGTTAGCAGTTTCTAAGGAAAATATATCTCTCCTGTTAGTCATTCCTTTCTTAGATACATACACACACAAAAAAATTCATGTGTCCACAAAGAGACTTGTAAATGAATTTCCATAACAGCTGTATTCATAATAGCTCAAAACTGAAAACAACCCAAATATTTCTCAATAGGGGATTGGATTTACAAACTATGAAATATTTATAAAATGGGTTATTATTTATTAATACAAAATGACAATGCACTGAAATGGCTAGAAACATGAATGAATTTCAGAAATATTATGATGAACCAAAGAAGTCAGATGAAAAAGTATGTACTGTATGATATCATATATATTAAGTTCATAATCAGGCAAAACATTTATGGTGATATAGTGGAAAAGTGGTTGCCTATGAAGTAGTGGATAGACAGAGGAATTGACTGGAGAAAGGCACCAAGAAACTGTTTAGAATGAGGCAAATAATTTGGGGGATTTTAATAAAAAGGCATACATTTATTTGACTTTTATCATTCTAAACATGTAAAATATGTGCATTTTACAGTATACATATTGTACCTCAATTAAGTATTCCTGGAGTTTTTTTTTTTTTTAATTAAGCTTTTCTCTTTTAAAGACTGGAATCTAAAATAGCTTGTCTACTAAATAGCGTAATTCAAAATAATGTGTATGTACACATTTTTTCTAAAGATTATCTAATATTTTTAAATGATTATGTTAAATTACATACTTTTAGATAAAATGGAAACTTCAGTATCACCTACTCTGATTCCATAATCTTAGAGATATGGAAAATGAAGTACAGAGAGATTAATTCATTTGAACCAAGCCAAATATTAAATTAAAGCAGGTCTGGGAATCCTATCCATTTATTAATGTCCTACATTTGTTCCTGTTTCTATTGTACCATACTGCCTCTTTTGATACAAAAACAAAAAAAGAAAGAAAGTTGAGAAAAAAATTACTGATTGTTCCTTCTTAAAATGCAATTTCACATATGTTTACAGGAATTTCATAAGCGTAGATCTTGGGCCTTGATAATTAAGATTGTTTTAATCAAAAGTGAAAGCTATGATAATGTCAATCATTAAAAATAAGAGTATAATAGAGTCCAAATTGTAAGTAGAGATTTTCACAAAAAGGAAATATTTTGCTCTGTTACCTATAAGAACAATATATTTCTTTTTATGCTTTCAGATATTCTGGTATTGGACTTTTGTTAAATCATACCTTTGTAATAAAAGCTAATTTC
>NW_006442508.1:3416229-3432088 GCF_000325575.1 Pteropus alecto | reverse complement strand
TCTGATATAAACAATACCACATGTACTCTAATATAGCCTAAATGTTAAATTAAATGATGGCAAAACATATGAGCTATGCGGAGGGAAATTATCTGGATTTCAGGAACAAGTATTCTCAAAATAAAAAATAAAGTTATAAAAATAAATTGTTAGAACATTTTCATTCTTTTTTATTAAATTTATTAGAGTGACATTGGTTAATAAAATTATATAGGTTTCAAGTGTACAATTCAATAATACATCATCTGTATATTACATTGTGTGTTCACCACCCAAAGTTAAATGTCCTTCTGTCACCATATATTTGACCTCCTTTACCCTTATCTATATTCCCCACTCCCCTTTTCCTCTGGTAACCACTAAACTGTTGTCTGTATCTATGAGTTTTGTGTTTTTGTTTGTTTTGTTCATTTGTTGCTTTTAGTTTCATATTCCACATATGATTGAAATTATATGGTTCTAAAATTTTTCTGTCTGACTTATTTTGCTTAGCATGATAATTTCAAAATTCTTCTATGTTGTCACAAATGGTGGCAGTATTTCATCTTTTCTTATGGCTTAAGAAAGAATGTTACATTTTCAAAAGAAAAAACAAAATTGTTTTGATTTATATGCTGCAAAGAAGTTAGAAAATTCTACTTAATATGTTTAAATAATAAGTAATTCTTAATTTTAAATGACAGGTAAGAGACCTTTAGAATCTATTGTTGCCAGTATCTCTTGTTTAAACTCAAAATACCTTTAATGTATATACTTAATTTAAGGAATCAGTAAAGCAGATCAAGCACAATTTTTTAAAATTATGAATGTGTTGATTGTGCATAATTTCTTCTTATACTACAAAAAATATTTTTCTTCCATCTCTCTTTCCACTGTTAAAATTTTCAGTCTTCTTTTTTATTCTATTTATTTCTTTAACTGATACAATTACTATCTATCAATCTATAATAGTCTTTCTCATAGAATCTGTAATTCAGATTCTATCCTATTTAAATACGTTACCAATTTCATCTTAACTACATTTTAAGATTCTCTGGGAAAGCTCTCCATTTTTTATTTCCCTGGCATTTTTTAATTGCTCCATGTTACAGGCTTTGTGTATATATTCTTTATCTTACTCAGCAATTATCAATTCTCATTAATGATTTGTCTAGAGTAGGAATAATCTAATCCTAGAGCAACAGATTTCCCTCATGAATGTTTCTCTAAATCTGTAATTAACTACTTTCTTTCTATGGTTCACTTTCAGTCACTGCTATAATAATGCACCATTTAAAAAAATATTACACTATGATGTGTGTTGCATGCTACACTGGTTGCATTTTACTATTAATTAACCAGTCTTCTTATCAGTGACTTTTATTAAAATGTTCAATACTTATAGCATGTAACTGGTTAGAAAATAACTCACTTGATGTCTCTAATAAGACCAGATGAGCAAAACTGTCAAAAGATTCAAGCATAATAGGCAAAAGATTTTGCTTGTTCATTAAGTATAAAGAAGATCTCAAAAGTTATAAAATTATAAACTAGAGCTAAATTGTAAGTAGAACCCTTCAGATTAAACTAGATAGGTTAATTCAGAGATAAATCTAAGGAGTAGAGATTAAAAGTTATGAGTTATATTGGAAAAGTGTACTATCAGTCAGGATCCTGGTAGGATATAAATGGTATACTCAAGGTAGGAGAATTTGACGTTTTATTTACAAATATATAATTTACAGAAGGGATCCAAACAAATGGGGTCCTGAAGATAAAGCTTTATTGGCCTTTAGTTTATTTAATCTTTGAAAAGAAGCCTATGTGTTAATGAGGCTTCCCATATTCCCATGTAATTTATCTACCTGCATGTCCTTAAATGAACTTAGTCACGTGGCCAACAGCTAACTGCAAGGGTGGATATTTATTTCTGGATATATGTGTTAGTTGGGGTTTTCTTAACAAGGAGGAAAGGGGGCCATGGATAGATATTAGAGTAGACCATGTACGTCACAAGAATTCCTGATTTTCACAAATTAATTCTATGTATTTATACCACAAACATTTATTGAACTTTTACTATGATCCTGGTACCATTTAAATATTTTTATTGATAGGACCAGCATCTGGTTCTACGCTATTCCTAATCAAACTTTGCATGTTTGCTCTTATTAGTCATTCAATTAATGAAATATTTGTGATTTTTATACATTTAAGTTAAATTAACTGAAATTAATAAAACTTCACCTCATTTGTAGCATTAATATTGTTAACAATAATTCTAAAGCCAGGGGAGTGAAATTAAGATTTATTGTATCTAGTGTGAATAAAGTTTATTGAAGCTGCTGTGAAATGAAAAGAAGTCAAACTTATACTAACAAAATAGAAATGGCAGGATCTGAAGACTGACTGGACATAGATGGTTAAGGAGAGAAAAATGGCAAAATTGTTTCTTTTTTATCCTACTATGGGTGAATGTTAATATCAGTATGTATTAATTATCAATAGAATACTTAAAACAGGAAGTTATAGCTTACGAGTTTACAGGGAGAAAAGACTAATGGTAACTATTTAAATTATTTTAGCAAGGTAAAATTCTTAACCCAGTTTTTGGGGGAGTATGAGTTCAATACCTATGATCTGGTATTATTTTTAGTATAGACATATCACTTAATGCATTACTTTGAATCCATGACACAAGCAAGATAATCTGAAACTGAAGTCAGATCTTCCATTAGTAGAAATGTGCTAAAGAGAAAAGTGAAGCAGAAACTTCTCAGAAGAGACATACTCATTTGGTTTTAGATGCGTTTGATAATGGATCCCCAAAATATCACCAAAACAACATGTTGATAAGACAAACCTGAGTTTATTGCTCCTTGCTCTAAGAGAGAGCAATCCCTTGCAGTTTTAGCAGTGTCTTAGAGAAGAAAGGGCAAAGCTGACATATTTATGAGATTTTAAAAATTAGTTTAAAGTGAGTCAATTCGGAATGTAGATGTGGGTGGAGGAGTTTAGGACTTGGTTTGGACTGGATAAGGATTATGGTATAATATTAATGATTTGTGGACATAGCAAGGTAAGGATGTTGCAGCAAGGGGTCAAACAGTCTTGGGGTATAAATTGCCATTCCACCTTTCTATGGAAGAGTTGATAGGTTTTTCAGAACTTTGTGGAATGAACAATAAAATTACTTGCAACATTTCTCTTCCTGGCCAAATATTTTCTGGAAAAGTATGTTGATGAAATTGTGGAATAGTAAAATCGTGTTAATGCAGATAAAAAGCTCTGTAGATGGTTTGGTTTATATGCTCAGATATATTGGCTCTAAGAATCTGCTATGTGTTTAAACAGAATTATATGTAGATAGATCAGAAGGATAGGAAACCAAAGTGATATTTGAGTTTCATATACAGCTGTCAGCATTGTGAAAATTACCAAAGCAATGAGCATAGAGGGGCTCTTTGCTGAGAGACATAAAGGATGAAAATTCAAGAGTCAAGAATGAAACTTAGGGACGCCAAATTAAAACCAAAAAAAGAGGAGAGCATGAAGCCTATGCAAGAAAGAAAATAAAAGAGGACATCTAGAAATCAAATTAAACATTTGAACATTTTTATCAAAATGTTATGAAAATCTAACACAGGCGTTTCATTTCTTCTTCTTTATTGTTCCTACTGACAGCACCACAGGCACCAGGACATTTTTTCTTTTTCTTTAGCAATGAAAGACATTCCTCTACTGTATAATATATTGACACTTTTATAAAATTTAATAATACCATAGAGAGCTAGTCATTTTAATTTATAATGTAGCAGTAAAAGACAACCCACTGTTAACTGTGATCAGTTTAAAAATTAAGAAATAGAAAACAACTGTCCTTAAGGTATTAAACCATCTTATGTCTGCACTGAGCTCTGAAACCGTAGTTAGGTCAAAGATTAAGCAGTGAATAAATCACAGCTTGAAACTCTCCTCATAATTAATATAGTTGAGGCAGAATTAACTAGTAGAGTTCAATAAATTTAATTAGAATTTTATATAAAGAAAATTAAACTCAGTTTTTTCCATAAAACTCTAATCCTTAATAACATATTTTTCTTGAGGGTATATGTTACTGCTATATTTGAATTTAGCTGTGTATTATTTACAACACAGAAATGTAACATTCACAGTCCTTTCTCAATGGTTAAATTATAGAAGATAAACAATATTGATATTATTGAATCCTAATGTTTATTATTTACTATGTGCTAAAGACTTTAATTTATGCAATCTAAATACTTCTGCAAAGTGACCATTGCCAGATCGATTTTTATAAAAAAGAAAAATGAAGTTCAGAAGATTAATTAACTTATCTAAGGTGTCACAGGTGGGAAATGGTGAAATAAAGTTTTAGATCTAATTCCAAAGTTCGTGTTTTTGCTGTTTCACCTAATTTAAGTATTGGAGCTTTTCATTTTCTTAAAAAATAATGAGCCTATATCATGTGCCTAAATTATGTTCCATAGTTGGACCATGTGGTGGGTAGGTTATACCCCAATTAACATTGTCTAGAAACCAGAGTCAGTAAAATATTACCTCACAGTTTTTACCTGAAAATTATGTGAAATTTCCAAAAAAAGTGTGAGAATACAAAATCATTATGATAATTCATGGATTTAATATTAATATGATAGAGTTATGATTGAAACCTACATATGAACTATGAGACCTGCAGAGCCTATAGTTAATACCAGTTGTTTCTTATCCTAATGTAATTAACTTAGGAAGAGGTCTACCTGAAATGAAAAGGATAAGAACAAGGAGACGAGAGATGTATGGCTACCCTCCTCAGGAATAAAAAGAGAAAGAAAGAACAGGAAGCCTTTTTCTACCAAGAAAGGGAATTTCACATAACCTTTAAGGGTAAAGGTCATGATTCTTTGGAGCATTTCTGAAATCTCTATTATTTTGTTACTTTTATTGTAGTGGCTATTTTTCTGTATTGTGTTTCTACAGTGTTTTCATGAGAGCATCTCATTAAACTTCCCCACTTCCCACAAGTACACCTAGATACTAATATATTTCATCTAGTTATAAAACCCTTCTTTCCTGTGAGGAACCAATATGGCTAGAGTAGATCTCATTCTACTCCTCTAAAAGCAAAAATAATTGCATGAACCAGACTTAGCCAATTAGAGTCACATTTCCACCTGTCTGTATAATTGGCAGAAAGGCCTATAACCCAAGGAAAATCAGAGTTCTCTCTTAAACATTTTGTGTCAAGTCATGGATTTTTTGTTTTTCTTTCTGCAGTTGCTACTAAATTGGAAGGATGTAAGCCAAATTACATCCTTCAATGTAGAACAAGGGTTTAGTTTTGTGAGCCACTACGACCTCTGTCCTAACTACTCAACTCTGCAACTGTAGCAGAAGAGCAGTAATAGAATGTAAACAAACTGAAGTGGTTGTGCTCTAATAAAACTTTACTTACAAAAACGGGCGGCAGGCCTGATTTGACTATCTGGTTATATTTTGCAGATCCCTGATGTAGAATCCATGTACTAAGGAGATAGCTCATGATTGCATCATTTGATCACTTGAAACTATTTGCATCTGTAATTGATACAAATTGATGTAATCGGAGCCAGCATAGACAAATTCTGACAGAAGTCTGATAATATTATTTGAGATCTGTATTAGTTACCCATGGCTACATAACAAATTATTCCAAAACTTAGCAGCTTGAAACAAACCAGTTATTTCCTCTTAGTTTCTGTGTACCAAGAATCCAGAAGTGTTTTAGGCTGTGTCTCTCATGAGGCTTAGCTGGGGCTAGAAGATTTGCTTCAAACTCATCCACTTTGTCTTTTGGTAGGCTTCAATTCCTTGTCTATTGACTGGAGATCTCGCTTCTTCCCCAGGTGGCATTTCTATAACATGGTAATTGGTTTTTCCCAGAGCAAGTCACAGAGATGCAGTGATCAAGAAAGAGAGTGCCCAAGACAGAAGCCATAGTCTTCTAGTAACCTAATTTCGAAAGTGACATACCGTCACTTTTGCTGAATGCTGTTAGTCACACATACCAACTGATAACATATGGGAGGGAACTACACAGGGTGCGATCTCCAAGAAGCAGGGATCATTGGATGCCATCTTGGAGACTGGCTACCACATGACCCTAAATGTGTTTGTTTTAAACTATATCTAAATCCTTTACAGCATTTACAATTTAAATACCCTTTGCTTAAGCTCTTTTTCCTGCTCTCATAGTTATTAAAGTTTTTGCCTATTTCATTCTATAAACCCTAAAAATATTCAAGGTGAGCATGGTGGTTTGAGAAACAGAGGGTGATCAAAGAAGAAACAAGATGGGGGTCTGATATGTGTATTATCTTCCACAAGTAGACATGTAGGATGGTGGAGAGCATCCAGAAATAAAGGGTTGGCAGCTCAGAAAGAGAAGAAAACTAAGCTAAATTCCTGCTAGCGAAGAGGAGAAAGAAAAAGGTTTCATATTGTGCTATCTCTGATGATAGATGAGACAATGGAAATAGAATTAAGTAAAGCCCCATGTCAGGTAACTTTGTTTTCCCACACAAGCTTAAAGAGCAGAAAAGACATCCAGAGAAGTACAGTTCACACAAATTGTGCAAGATAATGAATGGGACTTCACTGGGATCCAATAAAACACTGAAACTACTCAAGAATATCTGATTATCAGAAAGTTTGGGTATAAAAATTGTATGTTTATTATTATAATGGAAAATGCATTTGCTGCAAAATAGCTACAGTTACATAGTGGTTCAGATTTTCTTAGAATCTGAATAAATCATGGGAAGCAGGCCCAGAATAAAATATAGTTATAAAACAAGAATATCATTAGAATTTATCTTATGGCAATACATTATTTTAATAAACTGCTGTTAAAAATGCAAACTGAGTATCATAAGATTTTTTGGGTTTTGTTCCTATGAGCTGTTGAAATGAATCTCTTGAATGAACTAGCTTTAAATGACTGAAATATCAGAAGTTTATTATACTGGGAGATGAAGAATTTTAACCATATACACATGGGTAAAATGAAGAGCACTACTAATAAAATTAATGTAAATACAAATACTCAGATAGTTGTTCCTAGTTTTATTAAGCATTATATATCAGAGGATATATTTATAAACAGTCTAAGCAAAGCCAAAATACTTCTGAATTCTTCAAAATTCTTCTATATGCATTGTTTTCTCAGATAAACATCAACATCTCAACTAAAGTGTAAATGATAATTTGACCAGATAATGATGTAATAGAGAAATTACATAATCTCCAATTTACTAAATGAAATACAATTTTAATTAAACAATATAAACTTTGTAATATTAGCAAATTAAAATATACTTGACATAATGGTCTATTATGATAAACATTTTACATTCTGTTTATATAACAAAACTCTTGTTCACATTAGAGTAATTTTATGATTGATAGGTCTTCTTGACTCAAGGCATAGCTGAAACTGCATTATAAGAAAAAGGTATATTCAACATAGTTATGAATGGAATTTACTATTGAAATATACACATTTTTAGTGCCACCTATTGGTAGAAGGAAGAGATTTACCTAGAACTATTTTCCTTTTTTTTGTAATGGATAATGTATGAATAGTAAACAAATGTACCTCAAATTATGAACTATTTTGTAGTGGCTTAATAAATTAGTATTAGATTTGCTCATTGATTTATACATATGACAAATTGCTGGCAGTAGTAGTTGAATGAATAAAGTAAATAACAATTTTTGCATGTTATTATGAATATATTATTTTAATTTTTGTGATTTGTACATCTTTGTTCTTATATGTCCAACATAAAATTTAGAGGTAAAGTTGCTTGATTTCTTTAAATCGTTCAGAAGAAAATATGACTATAGCTTGATTTCACATCCATTCATTTTTCGAATAAATAAAATACTGTACTTCTTTGTTAAAATATATTTACATAGAAATTAGAAATATTTAAATTAAAATTAATTTTTCCTGACAACTAGAGGTCCAATGAGAATTTCTTTGAAAGTTTGAATGTTTATTGACTATAATTTATGTTATATCAGGAAAATGTTATTTACTATACTATTAAATAAAATCCAATTGCATCATTTGGTCTATTTCATCTGCTATTTTATGCCTATTTAAAAAAAAATTAAAACATCCTCATAATGCACAGAATAAAGTGTCAAACAAAATACAATAATTAATTATTGGTAATAACACTTGGCAGGTAAAACTGAAGTGACATTTTTCTTCTATTTTTGATACATTTATAATTTTCAAGAATCATATGCTAACTTTAAAATCAAAATCAAACAATACCATTAAAACTAACTGATAAAGCTTATCATTTAATAAATATAAATGTAATTTTTAAATTTATGAAATTATATAATTCCTTGAAATAATAAAAAAAATAGTTTGTGCCTCCAAAATAACCAGTACTATAAAATGTTTTTTCTTGGTGCTTGATTTTTTAAAATTAGTACAGAATTATATTTTTCAAATTTCTAAGGATCCAGTGATATATAACAATTGTATTGTTACTTTAATTTTTAGAAGGGAGCATCCTAACCTGCATCATTTTTCTAACTAGATTAAAAATAATTTTGATGGTGAAAGGTGGGTGGTTTTCTAACAGTGCTCATGAGAGGCCTGGTGAGTCCCTGGTGATCTCCCATCTCTGCTTCTGCTTTTACTTGTTCAATAGTGGCGGGTGTTACCTGTGTCCTGACAGAGATCTCCTATGGGGTGTTCAGAGTCAGGCAAATATTTTTGTAAAGACCTTTGGTATAGACAATTTGGTTTTAAAATATTTTATATCGTGGCTTGTGTCCATAAAGATTTAGAATAATGGGTAGAAAAGAGGTATTGTATTTGTTTACTTAGTACACGTAAAAATTCTTCATGTTGTCCAGGCACAATGACTTCCTGTTCATGACCAGGAAGTATCTTTTCATGTTCTTTATTTTCAAATGCAACATTCCTGGCTGATTTCATATCTCTAACAGTGAGAAAAATAGCATAGCAATGCTGTTATTACTCGCAATGCTGTGGCCCGTCAGAAGCAATTTGTATTAAAACAATTGGTCTTCCTGCCTCTGTAATTCCCAATGCTATTTATTAAATGCTGATTATATCCTTACTCATGATACTACATTACCTATTATCCATCATGCCATCTCTGACTATTGGCATCTTACGATTTTCTCAAATCCAAGCCTTATCTATGTTATGCAGAAAAATGAAAATGATAATGCATTGTCTGTTCACGTTAAATTTACTATTTGAAATGTAATACTATAAACATAGAAAAAGACATTATTCAACCATGTTTTCTCTAGAGCATTGTTTATTGATGTTGACCACTCCCATGTCTTCCATACCACATCACCAACAACAGACATTCTTTACCTGTGTGCACCACCCCTCTTCCTCCATTGACATAAAGAGCAGTCACCCCAAACAACCCTTCCATGGAGAAATCTGCTCCACAGAAGTTGTAGCCTTTGGTGGAGGAATGAAGTCAATTCTGCAGGCAGAGTCTGGGAAAAATCTACTATACATCACTTTCTTCCTACCTTCAAATCTCCTGTAAATGCATCCATTGATCAAATCCAACTGGAAGCCAGCAAACAAAGGATCCCTGTTAATTCAATGTATACTTATACCATAACCCTTATCTACTTCATGGCACAGAGTAGGAGGAGAAGGTAGAAAAGTATCATTAAGGGAAAATGGAAGATGTTAAGCATAAACACCATCTCCTATTAAAGATATTATCTGTCTTTATAGATAGATTCACATGTATTTACTACTAAAAATTGTAAATTGACCTTGAATACTGCATGGGTTATTTACCTGAGTAGATTGTTATTAAAATTTAAATGTTTTTTATTGCTATTTCAACATACATTATACTATAATAATTTGTAAAGATATTGTAATAACCATTAGCTATATTAAAAATGGCTGCTTTCAACTCAGCAAAGGGAAGGAAATACAGAAAAATTCTCATGAGAATATGGAGAAATAATTTCAATTTTATAGATTACTCAATCCATGTTTCAGAAACAAAAATGGGATGCTAACAAATTTGGAAGAATTTGGGGAATATATAATTGGCTTGAAAGCAAGTATATATTATTCTTTTAATTTTAAAGATTTTTATTCTTTTTTTAATATAAGGAAAAATGGCTTGGTTAACAAATGTCCAAATGTAAAAGCAGCAATTTAAATAATTCTTAAGACTAGAAAACTAACCATAGTTGTCCTCTGTCTCCTTTTGAATAAAATGGTAGCATTATTTATTTCACTGTAGCTCTTTCTCTATTTTCTTTCTTTGATATTTTAGTGAGATCTACCTTCTCAAATGCCCACTATGAAAATTTGGGGATCCTTCAAGAATTCTCCAAATTTCGGTCCCCATAGCCAGAGGATTTTAAATGTTCTTGACCAACATATTTAGAAACATGTTTTCATTAAGTATACACACACATACACATTTATACTCAACAAGTTTTATAATTTGTACTTATGTTCACTTTGTAATGCACTCTGAATTTTCTATTCTGTGCTATTTTATTCTTTTACAAATGCTTAAAACATTATGATTTACAGGCAGTTTGAGAAACAGAGTAAGAAAAAGTTTGTTAGTACAAAAGCTAATGACAGGAAGGAGCACAGACATCCTTTAAAATGTTTATTAAGATTTGTTTGTACTTATCTCTGTGCATTTTCTTCTCTCCACTCTTCACTATCTGTGTACAGATTTTTAGCATTATCTTCTTAAATATGTAATAGTCTAATCTACTCTTTTTTTTTTTCCTGCCTTAGAGCTGGTCACTCTAATCCATTTTCACAAGCAGCAAATGATATTTTTAGAAAATAGAAACCTAGACATACATCCTATTCTAAAATAGATCCTAATGGAGTCCCTTTCTGGCTTCAACCCCTGCTACTACCCACATCCATCCTTTCTTGCAGCCACATACTCTGTAAGCCTTGGTTAGGATTCAGTCAAGGAATCATAACAAATATGAATGATATTAAATAACGCATATATTATAAAGATCAAGCTTTATACAATTGTACGAAAAGTTGTTGAAATAAAGCTCTAGAAAGAAATGGTTGGAACATCAGAGAGAAGTCACTAATCAGAGACTAGAAAGGAAAACTGGTAAGAAGTTAATAGGAAAAGTTGTTTATGTACCTTGTGTGGGTCTGAAGTTACCTTGATCAGTGGTAAAACAGTCAGGAAAAAAAGCTGTAAGTAAAACAGAAAAAAAAATCAAAGGCAAACTAGGATCATTAAGAATAAACTGATATCCCCTAGGACAAATCAGAACCTGCTCTAACTGTAACGATACCAGTAATCTGCAAAAGGAGCAGGTGCCCTTCACTCAGAGGAGCATGCATCTGGCCCAGGACTTCGAGAAGCTGAAGGAAGAGATCAGTAGCAGGTAGAGGACTTGTGGGTGCATGAGCACACCAATGAGAGAAGCCAGTGAATCAGCAAAAATGTGCCGAGCTCTGTCGGTGAGTGGGGACCTTCATCCATCTTCTATACGTAACAGCGACTATTTCTTTAGGACCTTTCAAATCTTACTTGACTCCTCTGTGTCCAACCCTAACCATAAGGGGAGATGATTCTAGAAAATGCCGTTTCTGTTTAACTAAATTGGCACAGTACAAAACCACCACATTCTATGTTTGCTCTTTTCTCTGCCTGGAGAATGCTATCACCTCAATTCTGAAACCTAATTGAGGTAACACCTCCTTCCCCACAGAGAATTCTTTTCTAAATATACACTATGGCTTAAATGTCGTTTCTTAAATCTTGTAACAAACTTTGCAAATGTCTACCATTATATTTACTGTATTTCATATTTGTAAATTATCTAATTTTACTACCTTACATCTCACTCCCTTAAACCTAGTACATAAAACTGCTCAAGAATGATTTGTGGAGGAAATAAATGAATAGCATTTATTACATCTTGCCCTTTATGCTGGGTTATTTATTTGTTGTTCTACTATATTATAGCCTTCTTGAGAAAAGGGTTAAGTGATTTGGTGGTGTTTCTATAGTCTCAGTACCTATCAAATGCCAGAGACATTTTGTATGTTCAGGCAATTTTGTTCAGCAAATAATTTTATATGTCACTATTTTTTTCTTCCAGCAGTGGAAGATTTCTCCTCTGACAGATGTGTTCACACTGTTAATTGGTCACATAGTCAGAGGAAACCTAATAAGTATTTGTTGACAATGGTTCAGAGAATTATATTAAAATCAATATGTGAATTATACCTGACAATTCTGGATGCCTGATGTGTTCATGGGTAGTTATGTCATGAATGGCACAAGGTATTTTAATGCACTTGTGATTTTACTTGTCAGAAAGCCAAGTCATTGATCATCTTTATAATCACAAAATGAATGACTCTAACTCATGCATAAAGGCAGTTACAGTTGTTGTCACAAAATACGATCAATCATTTAAGAATTAATTTCAGTTAAATGTTCACAGATAAATTAGATCACTTTTACTATTTGGATATCTGTTTTGCCTCATCACTTTTATGGTTCCTCTAATCTTTTCGTGAGGCAGATAAGCTCTCTGCCTACAAATTTGACTGAGTAAAACAGACCACTTGAGACATGCTCACATGTTCACATCTTAGGGAAAAAATCATTAAACTATTCACCAGTTGAATGCAATTTAACACCATGCAGGTTTACTAGGCAACGTATTTATTCAGTCTAATGCACTCTGTTCTGATTTCTAACAACAGAAGCCAGCTGATTTTCACAGTCAATAACAATTTACAGATAAAAATCAATTCGTTTTACTTTACTGGATTGCAAAACACCCTACAAGTATTTATGTTTTTAACTATTTTTTTCCAAAACAAACATTTTTAAAAAATCAATTGAATTTGTTTGTAAACATTTTAAAACCATTTTTCTTCATTTTTTTCTGAGAATCCTTCCAATCTTTTCATTTCTCATGCTCCCTCTATTAAAAATTTTTCTGTTTATACTTATTTTTAATCAAAAGTCTTATTTAGGGTCTTTTAAAAAGAGGATGATACAATGTCATTTTTTTTATTATGACAGAATGTGTTTTATCAGACCACTCTCCCTTTGAAAGCAGCAACATAAATGATGTATGAAATACAAAAACAAAACAAAATCGTTGCTTGAAGCTATCAGAGAATGACCTAGATAGTCAAGATTTAAGTGGCCAAATTCCAAAGGAATGGAAATGTCAAATGAGCTGGACGAGACATTTGCTGATTCTTTAGTGATGCAGAGTTTAGAAATTGAACAAAAAGCAGTCGCTCAGAATATTTGTCAGTCTCCCAGGACTATGAGTCAAAAATTAGAGTTCTGGGCTATCAGTGCATATAGGAATTAGGGAACCCATGCATTCTACTCTACTTTTCTCCTCATAGCACTTGAAGGTTTGAAAATGAATGAAAGGAGGGATCAAGTAGCCAGCCATAAGGGAAAATGATGGAGAGGCCAAAAACTATGGAGAACTCTTGACAATCTTGCTTTGTTGAGGAGTTAAAACTGTGATTTCAGAGCCAACCAAGGAGAAAAGGCTCTAGTAAATACACCAGGCTTTCAATTGCAACCTCTGAAAGACACTCTAAGAGTAAAAGCAAACTGAAAATAGATCATACCTCAATAATTTAAAACCCCATCTCAAATCATTTACTCTCATACTGGTGCAAAATAATCTGTTCCTACTTGATTGACTTCCTGAGGAAAATCCTCTCTAGGAGATGATTACAGCATCTAGAGTTTCTACAGTGCTTTCCTATGCGATGATCTAACTTCATCAAGTCATGCCTGAAGACAGGATCAAAAAGAAAGGCAGAAAAATAGACAATTTAAAAAAAACAATTATCCAGATATGGGCATTTTCAGACATGAACATTAAAATAATTTCAATTTATATGTTTAAGAAAATGAAGAAAATATTATAAATTTTACCAGAGTAATAGAATCTCTCTCTATATTGTCTCGAATGGAAATTCTAGAATTAAAAAATGCAATGGTTAACATGAAAAAATTAATAGATGACTTTGCTAATTAAATAGAACAGAAGAGATTATTGAACTTAAAAATAAGACATTAGGAAATTATAGACTGAAGCATAAAAATTTTAGAAAGAGGAGAAATAAAATAGAAAAGAGTGTAGCAACTACATATAACTTAATAAAAAATCTAATATATTCTGTTCTGAGATTCAAGAAAAAGCAGAGAACAAAAATAGGGCAGAAGCAACATTTAAAGAGATACTGCCTTGAAATTATTCAACTCTGACATAAGACATCGAGTCAGAGTCAAGTTCTAGATAGAGGCTCATTTCAGAACTCTTCCAAGCACATGCCATATATTCTTTGCAGCATCTTTCCATGATGTTTGATATCATCATGTATGCAGTTTCTTTTTAATTTCCAGTATCTACTTTCCAATCATGTTTATTGTACCAAAGCATAGATACTGTGCACAGTTGTGAACAAGAGAATAACTTCAGCACAATTCACCAACATTAATGTGGCTGCTTCTCATTGTGGACAAGAATAAATACTTTGAGATAAAACATGACATCTTCTTTATGTAGCTAATTGTATAATAACCCAATGTGACACAGAGGGAAGAGAAAAATTGATTCTTCACCTATGATAGTAATTAGCCTTTTATGCCTGCGAATAAGGATTTATAGTAGCTCTTAACAGCTGTCTGAAGCCAGTGGGAAAGAATCATTAGACTATCTGCTGCGCTGAAGATTTATCTAGGACCAATCAAAAACTTTATTCTGTATATATGTATGTGAGTGTATGAAATGTATTATTCTTGCCCATATCTCTTTGTTCTATGTAAATATACCAATTTATTAAGGATTTGTACACTTACTAGAAAAAATACATCTCCCAATGAAAGGTTTTGAAGATTTCCTTTATGTATGCATATTCTCAAATGTACTTTGTATTTAAATGTTTTGTAATAATTGAGTATCTGCATAAAATGCATTGTTCCATAACAATTCTCCAATTATTGGACATATGAGTTCTCCAACACCGTTATAATAAGTTACCTGAAGACTCCCATCGCACCTCTCTAAAGTGTCAGTACTTTTTCACCATTCCTTAGGAGCTCAGTATATACTACTTCTTTCAGAAATGCCTTTATATATGATTCTTTTCATCTTATTCGGAAGCCTAATCATGAAAGATAATTTAAACATTTTAATTTTGTCTGAGTTTTGGCCTTGTTCTACATGACTTTTCAAAATCAATAGGTGCTAATAATCAAATGTATTTGCTTGATATTGTTGAAGAAAACATGCAGCCTGCTCTCATGTACCCTTGTAATTCATAGATATGCACCCTTAACCAAGTACTCTAAACCTTGTGTTCTCCAGACCTTGGTAATCTCCTGCTGAGTCACAGCTTTTAAATTTGTTCTTTGCAGGACTTCCTTAGCAGCAGGTACGTACAGGTAGAAGTCTCCATCTGTGACTAATCCCCACCACTAAGAGGTATGAGCTCAACTGCAAGAGAAAGCTTTTTTAGAATCCATATAAAACATTTACCTAAAGTTGTACTGTTCATGTAAACTAGGTCAGTTTTTTACATTCTGAATTGTGTTTGGCTCTTAATGTTCAACTGACACAGTAAGATAAATTGTGCAACACAAATAAGTACATCAAAATTAAACAGAGAAAACCTTCAATGCAGTGCCACACTCCTGGAGTTTCTGTCCAAACAACATTAGATTTTGTTAAAAACATTTAGATATTTTCAAGAGTACAGAAGATAAAAAAAAATCAAACATTT
>NW_006442508.1:3412140-3416179 GCF_000325575.1 Pteropus alecto | reverse complement strand
GAAAGATGCAAAAATAAATGCATCTTCCCTTCAAAGAACTTAGAATCTGATAGAGTCGCAACAAACAATTGCAAGATAGTTAAATATAGTGCTACAGTGGGACTAAGCATAAATTGTGCTGTGAAACAGTAGCGACACATTGGAGATTCAGGAATATCACAAATACATTGAATTCTTTAGAATGGGTGACAGATAAATAAAGAGAAGTGACAGATATTTTATGCAAGGATATAGCTTAAGAAAGGACCAAAGGCATGGGAGACCACCATTTTGATGAAAAGCAAATAGTCAAGTAGAGTGCAAGATTTGCCAAGAAAAGGAACTATAGAAGTAGACCCGATGCAGAATAAATATTATCTTAATATGCTAATTAATATAGGTTTTACCTTATCGGGAAACTATGAGAGTAGCATGCTTAGATTTGCATTTGAGGAAGAACATTAAGTTGACAATATGAAAAAAATATACTCCTATTCACACACATACAAACATACACACACTATATAATTAGGCTCAAGTGATTAAAAATGATAGAACCAGGATTAAAACTAATACATCTATCTTCTCACATTTTATTTTTAAAATGATGTTAAGTCTGCAAATGCTTTTAACTATTTTAATTAACTTCACTAGAAATTTATGAAGCAGCTACCTCTATTTTAGGTAAAGTATTATCTTCATTTGGCAGAGAAGGAACTGAAGTTCTGGAGATGAATGACTTGTCTAAGGCCACAGAGAAAGGAAGAGACAGAACAGGATCTAAAGTATAATGATTCTCAGTCCAGAGGTTTTTGTTTGTTTGTTTGTTTTGTTTTGTTTTGTTTTTTGCACTAAATCTCATTACACAAAAATTTTTCCACATATCTATAAATATGCAAATGTATCACCTGACCCTGAAAGAAAACTACCCAGTCTTTTTCTTCATTATAATGTATTTCTTCAAGAACACTATTTCCCAGCATTTGTTAACCAACTCAGATCTCTCCAATCATATCATATGTTCTTTATATATTCTCTCTCTCTCTCTCTCTCTCTCTCTCTCTCTCTCTCTTTCTCTTTCTGCTCTATGTGTGTCTCTCTGTGTGTATTTTAGCATCATTTGAAAATTAACTCTACAATGATGGTCAAAAAAACTACCAATGTTTCTTGTAACTATAATTATTTCAAGTTTTTGTCCCATAAAATAAATCAAAGTAGAAATGTATAAGCATATATTTTAGAATTTTGAGGAACTTATTAAAATCTGTATTAATTCACTCATTAGGATTACACTTGGTGTTTCTAAGCATCTAGTAAAATATTAAGAGAAAACTTTTTGTCAAGACCTCCTTCCTTGAAAATTCAAAATTACTTTTTAATTTTTATTATACCAGAGACATTTATTTGAATACTCTGTCCTCTGACTTTCATCAATCAAGCAAAGTTATACTCTCTCTCTCTGGTATTAACACCATAATTTAAAAATTTTATTTCCATTGGAAAAACACATTAAAATATCATTTACATACATATTCTTTGCAGACTGCTTTCATTTACCTAGATAATGAATGTATCTCATGGTTATATAGCAGAATTATGACATAATTTGCCTGAAAGGAATTATGACCTTAATATACCTCATTTGTGCATTGTGAATACTTTGGTTGCTCTCTTGCTTCTAAGCTTTATTCTTTGACAATATAGTTTTCACAGTTTCCCAGCCACAGTAAACATTATTAACTAACAACAGAATGATAGATTGCCATTTAGAGCACTCATTGTGTTTTTTCCCAAGAAGAAATTATATACACAAGAGACAGCATGGTATTAAAAGTAGAGGATCTGAATCAAAAATGGAGTATATGGTAACATGTTGGAAATTCATGGGTACATGATGATGAGGTCTCTAGAGACAAAATTTCATCCCAGGAAAATGTTATAATGTCTTTTTAGATTCTCAGTTCCTAGTCCCAATGAAATGTTCACAGGACTTTACAAAACAATTTGGTAATATGAAAATACATAATTAATAATTAATAAATAAAAATGTGCTAGAAATCACAACAATCCTAGTGTGTTAACATTACCTCCTTAGCTCATATTAAAGAACATACATATGTATGTGTAGAGAACTGTCATTTATGGATCAAAACAAGAATTATGGGTTGAATTATGATTTGACTAACCACACCTTCATCTTAGATGTTGATGTCAAGAAGGAGAGCTCTCTTTTCCAAAATTTGATCTAAATAATAAAATGTGATTATCTCTGCATGCACTGGTTTAAATGTCATGTAAAGCAGCTTTTCAGAGTGGTCCATAGCATATAATGAGCCATGAGACAACTGCCAGGTGGTTTTCGAATTTATTCATTACAAGACACAATCACGGTTTATTAATAAAGAAGAGTAAAAATACAACCAAATTGGCTTTAAAGCAAAAGATGATATATGTTAACTAAATAGAACATCAAAAAACTTTCATCTAGGCTAACCGTCACTTCTCTATTCGTTGGTTTTGGATTCAAATGCCCGATAGTTAATTAGGGAGTTAAGTGACAGCGGCAATACTTCTGATTAGTTATTTTAAGTGGTGGACTTTAATGTTTTACTATATGCTGATTTTTCAGCCAATCATGATCAGTCTGTCACATAAATGAGCATATGCCTCTATCCTTGAAGATATTTTGCATTTCATAAAATTAGAGCAGAGTGAGGATGCTCAGGGAGAATACAAGCAAAGAAATGTTTTGGTTATTTTGTAATATCTACAGTCTGCTGCATCAGACACCCATTCTTACTTAATTTCAAGAACTTGGATTCTTGGCAGCTATAATTTTTTTAGTCTTTCTAGCAATAGAAATCTGACCTGAGGAACAAGAACGGCATTCTCCTAAACATAGGAGGGATCTTCTTAGTCTTCTGTAGTCTTCTCAGCATGCAGAAACTTTATTTCTTATATTTTTTTCACATTGCTTTTTATACCCTCCCTCAATGGTCTAGAGGTATGTATTTTTTCAAGGACATTATTTGCCCCAGGAATGGAAATCATCATCATCATCATCATCATCATCATCATCATCATCAAAACAACAACAACAACAACAATAATAATAATGTTGTTAATGGGTTAGCACTAGATTGAATGCATAGGTTATGCCAAGCCCAGTGGAGAGTCTCATTACATTTTAAATAGTAACAAGAACTTCTAAAACATATTTCTTTAAACTCTTGTGTGTCTTGAAAATTAATATGATTTGATTTGCAAGAACTAAGTCAATATTTTCATAAGAAAAAGCTGTGTTGATGCTTATAGTTTTAGAAAACAATGGTTTTAAAATTCAAGAGGAGATTGGATTACACATGGTGGAGTGAGAGACATCCCCAGATCTCTCCCCTTGAAACAACAATAAGCTGAACATCTAAAACTCAACAAAAAACACCCAAACTGCACACCTGCCGCATCCTCTTTCTACCCTACTGTGTGACAAGGTCCAGAGATGGGGACAGAAGCTTCAAGGAATGCATCGTCAAGAGCGAGGACGTGGCATGTGTTTAGGGATAAATGTTTTCTTTGGAACGATCCTATTAATAGGGAGAATTTGGGTAGCACAAATTCTAGTTAAGTGTAAACACTGTACAAGTGGATTTCCTCAAAGTCGGCTCTGAGGAAAACTTAGTAAATTCTCCGTGTATGGAATCAGCTCCAGTCACCCTGACGTGTCCAGAATGTGTAAACCCTTTATTTGAACAATTATTAAGAGAAATTCCTTTTGACGTGCCTCTTAAAGATGTTATGAATAAATTACAACAAGCTAAATTACTAGAACCAGCTTATACTCCTGTTCCCACGCAGTTAGTAGAAAAATTAGTAAAGGATAAGAAATTTACTCATAAGCCTGTGCCTACTATGGAAGGGCCTCCTTTTGTGGCCTACTGGATAAATGGAAAACTCTGGTATCCACCTAGGGGGGCTAATAGTATGAAAAGATTACCTGATCCTCCTTTGCCTTATACAGGAACTTATAATGAAGATAGCATACGTATGATGAATAAAGATG
>NW_006442508.1:3399049-3411811 GCF_000325575.1 Pteropus alecto | reverse complement strand
GAGTTCTGTTCTAATGATTAAAAAAAGAATGTACTAGTTAATCATGAATATTAATAATAATGTACTCTATAAGATTTTCTGCTTCGCCTAACCACAGAAATTTAACTCCCTGCTATCTTAACCACAAAGTTTAATCAAATGCTAAAATAGAAAGTATAAAAGTTGTACTCAAATCACAATAAAACGGAACAGTGTCACACTGCCTCTGAGTTGTGTAGTCAACTGTCTCCCACACCGACGCCTTGCCCACCTTCGGGGCCCCCTGGATCCTGTCGTGGCTGGACCGTGGCACACACCAACATGTCTGAGAGTGGGATCTGCGCATAAGAGCTTCCACGGGTCAGAGCCCTGGGTGTCGGGAGGTGGACTGGGAGACACAAAGAAGCTGCCTCTCGCAGCCTCTGAAGCTCTCTGTAGGAGGAAGGGGAGGGGAGAAGGTGCAGTGAGTTTCCTGAATGGCCCTGTCTGGGAAAGCCGTGAGTTCCAAGTGGCCAGCAGTAGTGCCTAGTAATCAGGGCAGAAGACAGAGAAATGTGACAGCAGAAAATCAGGGATGGCAGAGAAACAACACTTGATTTTTACCAGCTGCAGGGGCAAAACCGAGGCAGAGCCTCACCCCCACTCCCCAACCCAGAGAACCCCTCCCCCATACTCTCTGAGACAGATCACCACGGAGCCCATGGGGAATCTGAGCAAACGCTACTAAACCTGTCGCTAACACTGACAGGGCCTGAAACCGAGGGTAGCAAGCATGATTAAACATCTATTAAAAAAAAAAAAAAGACATTATTAAGATTTTATATAAAGCAGAGATCCAAGAGGCTTAGACGCCACCTAATGGAAACCAGAAGAAAAACATCATCTTTGCCACAAGCTAGGGACTGTTATATAATAAATCTTCTTTCTGGAAAAAAAAAAAAAAAAGCAGAACACACTTCCATTAATGCCCAGGCAGAGAAAAAGTCCCTTAAACACCATGAACAAACAGGGTGACAAGGCAGCTCAGAAAGAAAGAGAAAAATCTCTAGAAAATAAGCTTATAGACATAGAAATATGTAACTTAAATGACAGAGAATTCAGGATGGTACTTCTGAAAAAACTTAATGAGATCTGAAATGAATCAGATCAATAATTTCAGGAACTGAGAAAACAACTAGAAGAGCAGAATGAGTTCTTTAGCAAAGAGATTAAAACCCTCAAAAAGAACCAAATAGAACTTCTGGAGAAAAAGAACACACTGCAAGAGTTGAAAAATGAAATAGCAAGCTTAGGAATAGAATCAACCAAATAGAGGAAAGGATCAGTCATATAAAAGACAGAAATCTAGAAAAGAAAATCAGAAGAAAGAAGAGAAAAACTAAAGAATGAAAAATAATGAAAGAGAAGTTCAAGAACTAGCTGATATTATTAGGAGAGTAAACAAAAGAATAATGAGAATTCTTGAGGGGAGGAAAAGGAGCAGAGATTAGAAAACATTTTCAGACAAATAGTGGGCAAGAATATCCCAAATCTAAAGAATGAGCTGGAGCTTGGATTTCAAGAAGACAATAGAATACCCAATTATCTCAACCCAAAAAGGCCTTCTCCAAGACACATTGTATTAAAATTATCAAAAATCAATGACAAAGACAGAATTCTCAGGGCAGCCAGGGAGAAAAATAATGGTAACCTATAAAGGAAAACCCATTAGATTATCATTGGACTTCTCAGCACAAAACTTACAGGCCAGGAAGGATTGGAATCAGATATTTAAATTGTTAAGTGAAAGGAACTACAAGCCTAGAATAATGTATCCAACTAAGCTCTCCTTCAGATATGAAAGAGAAATGAAGACCTTTCCAGACATACAAAAATTCAGGGAATTCTCCACTATGAAGCCACACTAAAGGAAATACTGAAAGGGATCAGCTCACCTAAAACAAATGATAAAAAAAAAAAAATCCATAAATAGAAGTAAGGTGACTAGCAGGCCGATAAAAGCAAAGGAGAGCAACGCTTAACTAGGAACAGGGCATTATAAACTTAAAATAAGAAGAGATTTGCCAGAGCAAGATAGTAATAAATGTTCAGCATATATAAGGGCAAATTGAGACAGCAATGATTGAAAAGGGAAGGATTCAAAGATTCGAATTCTCAAAGGGGAATGGAGATAAGGCACACTCAGAAGAAAAGGGATGACTGTATGTATATATGTATGTATGTGTGTATATATATATATACACACATACATACATATATACATATCCTTTTCATATTCGTAATGGTAACCACAGGTCAAAAATTATACATATACATACATATACATACATATATACATATATATGTATGTATACATATATGTATGTATACATATGTATGTATATATATACATACATATATATGTGTGTATATATATACATATATATACATATATATGTATGTATACATATATGTATGTATACATATGTATGTATATATATACATACATATATATGTGTGTATACTAGGCCGTTGTCCATCATCAGTGGGCCGCCTAATCCCCACTTTCTGTCTTGTTTCCTTTCTTATCTCCCACCGTTCACACTCACGTTTATTTTCCAGGGCTGTGCTGGACGTGGCAGGATTTACCACTTGTTAAACATGGCACAGAAATCAAGACCTTTCCAGACATTCAAAAATTGAGGGAATTCTCCACTACAAGGCCTACACTACAGGAAATACTGAAAGAAATCAGCTGACCTAAACTAAAATGACAAAAAAGAAAAAAAACATAATTTGGAGTAGACTATCAGGCAAATAGAAGCAGAGGAGTGCAACCTTTACTCAGAACAGGGCATTATAAACTTAAACAATAAGAAGAGAATTGCTATAGTAAGATAGTAATGAATGTTCAGCATACATAGGAACAAACTGAGATAATAATAATTGAAAAGGGCCTCCCTTTTCAGAGATCCAGATTTGCAAATGGGAATGGAGATAAGGCACACGCAGAAGAAAATGGACAACTGTATATATATAACTATCCTTTACATATTCATAATGGTAACCACACACTAAAGATTCAGACCTGAAGTATACAGCATAAAACAAGAACGACCAGAGGGAAAACCCACAAAATGCAACCAAAATAAAGAAAACAGAAACACAAGGACAAGAAAGCAATAGAAACACCGAGCTACCAGAAAGCAAAAGATAAATGGTTATGAGAAGATCTCATATTTCAATAATCACCCTAAATGTAAATGGACTGAACCCACCAATAAAAAAGCACAGAGTTGCAGAATGGATCAAAAAACAAAACCCAACCACATGCTGCCTCCAGGAGACACATCTCAATTCCAAAGACAAATATAGACTCAAAGTGAAAGGGTTGAAAATGATATTTCAAGTAAATGGCATTCAGAGGAAAGTGGGAGTAGTGGTACTAATATCGGACAAAATAGACTTCAGAATTTAAAAAGATAAAGGAAGATACCAAAGGACACTTCATAATGATAAAGGGAATCATGCACCAAGCAGACATAACACTTATTAATATCTATGCTCCCAACCAGGGAACCCCAAAATATGTAAAGCAATTACTAACAGAACTAAAGGGAGAAACAGACCAAAACACTATCGTAGAAGAGGAACTAAATACCCTACTGTCGCATATGGACAGATCATCCAAACAGAAAATCAATGAGGAATAACATCCTTAAATGGCACATTAGACCAACTGAACATAATTGACATATATAGAGCCTTCCATCCCAAAACACTGTTTATACATTCTTCTTTAGTGCACATGGAACATTCTCAAGGATCGACCACACTCTGGGTCATAGAGATAGCTTTAACAAATATAAGAGAGTTGACCCACAATATGCAACCAAATTCTCTGATCATAATGCTTTGAAACTAGAGATCAACTGTATAAAGAAAGCAGAAAGAACCACACATAGAAGGAGATTAAACAACATACTACTGAAGAATAACTAGGTCAGAGAAGAAATAAAAAGAAAGATCAAGAAACACAAAGAAACGAATGATAATGATAGTACAACATATCAAAACTTTTGGTACATGGCAAAAGCATTCATAAGAGGAAAGTTCATATCATCACAGGCTTATATCCAAAAACAAGAATGAGCCCAAATAAACAACCTAATGCTTCATCTTAAAAAACTAGAAAAGGAAGAACAAATGAAGCTTAAATTCAGCAGAAGGAAAGAAATAATCAAAATTAGAGTAGAAATAAATGAAACTGAAAATAAAAAAATAGATATAGAAAAAATAAATGCAACAAAGAGCTGTTTTTTTGAGAAGGTTAATAAAACTGACAAACTCCTGCCTAGACTCACTATAGAAAAAAAATAGAGGACACAAATAAAATCAGGGATGAAAGAGGGGAAATTATAACAGACATTCAGAAATACAAAGGATCACGTAAGAATATCATGAAAAAATATATAACATCAAATTTAACAACCTAGAAGAAATGGACCAGTACTTAGAAAGATACAATCTTTCTAGATTGAATTAAGAAGAACTGGAAAATCTAAATAGACCAATCAGCAGTATGGAAATTGAATCATCGAAAACCTACCAAAAAGTAAAAGTCCAGGACCAGATGGCTTCACCAGTGAATTCTACCATTCAAAGAAGATTTAATACCTATTCTCCTCAAACTCTTCCAAAAAAATTGAAGAAGAGGCAATTCTTCCCAATTCATTTTATGAGGCCAATATCATCATGATACCAAAATCTGATAAATATAATACACGAAAAGAAAACTATACACTGATATCTCTCATGAACACAGTTGCAAAATATCTCTCACGAACACAGATGCAAAAATCCCAAAGTAGGTACTAGCGAACCAAACACAGCAACATATTAAAAACATTATACACCACAATCAGTTGGGCTTCATCCCAGAGGCACAGGGATGCAAATCAATTAATGCGATTCGCCACATAAATTAAAAAATAAGAATCATACGATCATATCAAGAGATGCAGAAAAAGCCTTCAACAAGATACAGTAGTTATTTATGATCAAAACACTTAACAAAATTAGTATAGAAGGAAATTACCTTAACATAATAGAGGCTATCTATGACAAACCCTCAGCCAACATTATATTTAATGTTGAAAAACTAAAAACCTTCCAAGATCAGGAACAAGGCAAGGCTGTCCATTAGCGCCATTGTTATTCAATATAACATTGGAAGTCCTAGCAAGTGTAATCACACCAGAAAAAGATATAAAAGGCATCCAAATAGGAAATGAAAAAGTCAAACTGTCACTATTTGCAGATGACATGATTCCCTATATAGAAAACCCCAAAGACTCCATGAGAACACTACTAGAAACAATAAGCAAATTCAGTAAAGTTTCTGGATACAAAATCAATGTTCAAAAATCCACAAAGTTCCTATACTCTAATAACGAAGTGCCTGAAAGAGAAATGGAAAAAATAATTGCTTTTGCAATTGCAACAAAAAGAATAAAATACCTAGAAATAAATCTAATGAAGCATGTATAGGACGTATATAATGAAAACTATAAGACCGTATTAAAAGAAATCTCAGAAGATACAAAGAAATGAAAAGATATTCTGAGTTTTTGGATTGGAAGAATCTACCTAATTAAAATGACCTTATTAGCTAAAGCATTATACAGATTTAACGCAACCTCCATCAAAATCCCATCAGCATTTTTAAAAGAAATGGAACAAAAAAATCAACAGATTTGTATTGAAATGCAAAAGATCTCAAATTGCCATAGTCACCCTGAGAAAAAAGAAGGAGTCTGGAGACATCACTCTGCCTGACTTCAAATTATACTACAAAGCGACAGTAATCGAAACGGCATGGTATTTGCAGAAAAACAGACACATGGACCAGTGGAAGAGAATCAAGAGTCCAGAAGTAAATCCATATTTAGATGGGAAAATAAATTTTGACACAAAAAGCCGAAAACATACAGTGGAGAAAGGAAAGCTTCTTCAGTAAATGGTGCTGGAAAAACTGGAAAGTCACCTGCAAAAGAATGAAACTAGACTGTTGTCTATCACCACACATGAAAATTAACTCAGAATGGATTAAGGATCTGAATATAAGACTGGAACAATAAAATGCATAGAAGAAAACATAGCATCTAATCTCAAGGACCTTGGACTTAAAGAGGATTTTATGAATTTGATGTCAAAGGCAAAGACAGTAAAAGCTAAAATAAATGAATGGGACTACATCAAACTAAAAAGCTTCTGCTCAGTAGAAGAAACCATCAACAAGGTAAAAAGGCAACCATCTGAATGGGAAAATATATTTGCAAGCAACACCTCCGATAAAGGCCTAATATCCAAAATATACAATGAACTCATATGACTCAATAACAATAAAAAAACAAACGATCCAATCAAAAAATAGGCAGAGGCCCTGAACAGACACTTCTCCCTAGAAGACATACAAATGACCAACAAATATATGAAAAGATGCTCAACATCGTTAGCTGTTAGGGAAATGAAAATCAAAACCACAATGAATGGCTATAATCAACAGGACAAGTAATAACAAATGTTGGAGAGGATGTGGAGAAAAAGGAACCCTCATACACTGATGGAGGGACTGCAAATTGGTACAGTATGGAGTTTCCTTAGAAAACTAAGAATCAATCTATTATATGATCCAGCAATTCCTCTACTGGGTAAATACCCCAAAGACTTGAAAACACATATCCAAAAAGATATTTGCACACCGATGCTCATAGAAGCATTATTCACAGTGACCAAGACATGGAAGCAACTGATACTGCCATTTACAACCTATGGATGGACCTCAAGATAATCATGCTAAGCGAAATAAGCCAGACAGAAAAAGTTGAAAATCACACGATATCACTTACATGTGGGATATAAACCTAAAAGCAACAGATGAACAGGACAAACAGAAGCTCATGGACATGGACAATAGATAATGGTACCAGAAAGTGATGGGGGGAAGAGGGAGGTAAATGGGGTAAAAGGGGTCAAATATGTGGTGACATTATAGAATTGAAATAAATAAATTAATAGTAATAAAAAATTGTAATTTAAAAATGAAAATATTAATAAAAACAAATAAATAAATATTTTAAAAGATAGATGCCAATTAGCAGGACCATCTTATCATTGCCTTCTTTATAAAAAATAGCAATAAGGGATTATTATGCTTATATATTTCCTTTCATTGTTTAGATACTCTAACACAGCATATACATAAAAACTCATCTTCAAATAGTGGATTTTATAAAAAAGATTAAAGCAGTTTAATATCAATAGAATCACATGAATAACTAAAATTTTATGAGGATTTTAGTGGCTTTTTGTGTGCTCTACTGAATTTGAAACTTATAATAGTTCTGTGAGGTAGGCTAGATATTGTCTGTATTATATAGATGAGCAGTTAAATCTCAGAGAAGCCATCTATCTAATGTCACCTATCATTTGATGGCAGACCAAACTTTAAAATCCATAGATTTTCATTTTGAATTCAGTGTTCTAAACTCCAGACCTTGTTGACTTCTCAAAAAAATAATGAAAACAATTTTTAAAAATATTATAAAATCACCTTACCTTCTCAGGAGTTTAGGTAAGAGAATTTGTTGGGTTAAACAGTCTGGGAAATAAAATGAAGCAATAGCAGATGGGCAACAAGAGAACTATTGGAAACAGTAAAAATGATCAGAAAACGGTAAAAACAATAATAATGAGGTGATCTCTAGAAGAGAGTTGAGTGCAACTTCTGAAAGTATTATGCTACATTTGCCAAGTCAATAATTTTGATTCATATGTAGGAAATTTACTTCACTCTTGTCCAGGTTCACAGCTCCAACTCATGGCCAGTCATTGGCCAAGTTTGATCTTTTGATCCATCTATTGAAAGTGTGTTTTCAGTGTTCTCAAAGGAGGCCATGTGAGCACAGTGTGCAGTGGAAACGGCAGGAGGAAGAGATTAAACTATGCTTGGGTTTCTTTCAATCCTGGTTCTTATACTTAATAGCTGAGTAACCTTGACCCAGTTGCTTAAATAATATTGCCTCTCAGTTTTTTCAACTATAGATTAAAAATAATAATAGTACCTAGCAATACAATTTCTGTGACTATTAAGATAATACATGTAAGGTTAAAACAATATCTGGCACAGAACAATTAATGATAGTAGTAGTTGACTTTGTGGAAAAGAAATACCAGACTTCAATGAGGCAGCTAGCATATTTGGGTTTTAAGGAAGTAGAGATTTGTTTGTGCAAAAGAAAATCAAGGAAAGAGATACAGATGTGGACAGTGCAGGCTGTAGATAACAGTAGAAATGAATGAATAAGGTGACACATGGATACTGGGACCTTTAGAAACAGAGAAAACAAAATTAGGGAAGCAGAATTCTTGCCTGATAGGCATATAGGAAGTTGAGCCAAAGTTAAGAGTTAATAAGAAATATATTGTTCCTTGCCCATTTAGAGAACATTTTATCAAAGAGATTCCTCTTTTAAAAAATTTTATTTTACTATTCTTAATGATAAAATGCACATGGTGCATATACATGCGCACGCGCGCGCGCGCACACACACACACACACACACACACATATTAACATACAGGTTACCAAACTGAATTTAAGGTAAATCGGTTTAATGTTCTATCTGCACAGCTTTCTCAAGTATCTGCCCCTTCTTAAACTTCTTTTCTCAAATTCCATCTATTCTGTTTAATTTTTTAATGTTATAATTTATCATTATAACTAATCACATAGTAAAAATAATAAAATCAGGTTAATTTAAAGAAAACTAATCTAAGATTAGAATTATAAAGTTTTACCAAATTATTTTTTAAGTGTGGAATTCTAAATTAATGGTGTCTATTGCAAATTTACCTCCAAAAATTGAAGTTTTCTTTTTTTTCAGCATCAGGTACAGAGAATGGCTAAAGAAGAATCTCAAAATATTGTACTTTTTAAAAAATGCACTTGATAATTAATGTGTAAGAAAGTTATGAATCAATCAGTCAGTACTACCTATTCATTTGTAAGGACCACAGTTTCAATTAATTATCAAGGCTATTCAGAAGATAGATTTTATAATTGGAAATATCTATTGTTGGGTCATAATGAGAAAATAAAATTTTTATTCAGATAAAATTCAACTTTGTTCAGTTATAAGGACCTATAGAAAGGTTTTAAACAAAAATATATTCTCATCACATACACAGTAAAACATAATTAAGTTTAGTCCCTCACCCACAGCATCTGCATTTAAAAGCTCAACTCTAAATGAGGCTCTCCTTTTTTATTCTCTCCATTTCGTTTCACATCCTTCTGGATTTTGACCTCTGGATCCTGGAACCATGCAAGGTACACTGAGATCTTTGATCTAATTAACATGTTTTGCATTTTATTTTTTCTGTATCCATCTAATTAAAATAGATTAGTACTCATAAGATATTAAGTTATAAATCCCAGGTCAGTACACTTACATATTTTAAGTCAAAGCAGGCATTTAATTCTTGATTTAATTTAAATAATTATTTAAAAATTGGAACAATGGGAACTTGAGAATTTTTCTACTTCTTACATCTTAGGCAAAATTTTCTAAAGTAAATACTTGACAATTTTTTCACTCCTAAGCAATCTCCAGAAAGGGATTTTAAACTCTATTTTGGCTTTCTATTCTAGTTTATAAAAAACACTTAAGATTGTCTTAATCTCAGTGTCAGTATCGAGTTAATTGAGTAGAGATTTTGGTGGTGAGATCCTCAGTTGGAAGAACACACGAGGAGCTGACATGATAATGAAATGACAGGCACCAACTTTATTGCGGGGAGCGTACTTCTCTTGAGGGGAGTGCAGTTCTATTGCGGGGAACACACTTCTGCTCCTTCTCTTCTTCTGCTCCTCTTCTGCTCCTCAGGGGACCGCATGGGCTCCCCATATATCAGAGTACAATAGTGGCATTCAGCCACACATGCATGATACAATAACTTGAATTATGTTTACATACTTTAGGCTCAGGTGCCCTACTGCACTAATGTAGGATTCTAAATCCGGGGTCCTATTCCTAGCCATGAGCCTGGATCACAGCCAGACCCGGGACCCTCCAGGCCTGGGACCCATACTCAGACTTAAATTTCTAATTTTATTTTATTTCTTCTTTGTCCTTAGAAGAGATAATTGAATGATTTTCCCTGCAATATCTCATATTCTAAGTTCCTCTTCCATTTTTTCTTCCCCGTTAGTATTCTCAACTCCATTGCAAAAGAGGAATTTATACATATACTATGAGATGTTTTGATAAAATCCCAGTGCCAAAGATAAAAAAAAAAATCTGACTGACAAATATTTATTTAATCCCCAGTTATATCCTGTTTTTCCAGTGATAAAAACATGCATGATATTTTTTACAAACTCAAGAGAGCTGGGTTGGATGAGATGGTAATAAGTAAACTGCATATTTAATAAAATATATTTATTAAATTCTTTGGCTCTTTCGGTTTTTACATTTCGTTCCTCACATCTGTAACTGCTAAAAACTTTGAGTCAAATTTAAATTTTTAAGCAAATATTAAATAAAATTTTTTTTGGAAACTAGCCTCAGTTTAAAATTGAAAAGCTCAGAGTGACAGAAAAACAACATTTGAGAACAATTCTTATATTTATATAAGAGAGGAATTTTTTTCTTTCTGTTTTGTTTTGTTTTGTTTTGTTTTGTGTTTTTGTGCTTCTCCTGCCCAAGTTAACCCATGGAGTTTCCAGTTTGATTTTATTAAGGAAGCTGTCTTTCTAACTCCTCTAAAATCTAATTACCCATTTCAACTGACTTGCTGGACACTTGAGCAGCCATTGGCTCTGCTGACCATTATACATATACCTCCTTGACTCTGCCTGTTACCCCTCCAATCTCTGAGGGTCTCTCTCACTTTTATTTTTCTCTTTGGGTTATGGGTCCAACTTCCCATGATGCCATTCGGTATTGGGAAAGATGATGAGAAGTAGCAGTCTCTGTACTTTATTTTCTTTTATTCTCATACTCCCTTGTAGAGTTATAATTACTCTTCTTCCAACAACCTTACTACTCTATCCAGCCTAGTAAACTTCCAAAATTTATTACAGACCTTTGAGAGATGAAGTTAATTGTGATACCACTGTAAACTGTGAACTTCATAGTATGATCTAAATCTTTGTGTCAGTACCGTGCTGATTGAGAAGGGAAAGTTTAGGTGGTGAGACATGCAATTGGAAAATTACACTAGGAGCTGACATGAGGACGAAACTGCAAGCTAAGTCCTTATTGCAGGGACAGCATGGGCTTATATATGAGAGAACAATAGTGGCATTCCGCCACACATGCATGGTACAGCAAGCTGAGTCATTCTTCCTTAAGCTAGGCTCAGGCGCACTACTGCGTTTAATGTACCATGCTAGATCTGGGGTCATGTCCTTCGCTGCAAGCCTGGGTTGTAGCCATGCCTGGGACCAGACAGGCCTGGGGCCCACACTTTGCTATCTCACTTTTGAATAAAAATATTGTATTAGGGCTCAGCATTAGCATTGATGGATATGATTAATCCTCAAAATTTATGGAAGCCTAATTGTCTGCATGAAATTTTCATGCCACTAAAGACAGGCTTCACACAGGTCAAACTCTACTCAGAGAAACTTAGAAAATGTTATAATGAATATCACATATACTGACTTTTGTTAGAGAGGGGCGAATTCCCCATCTCTACTTTTCTTTAGATATTACAGTTGGACTGGTAATAAAATAATAAAATTGACACAAAACAAGATTACCAGGAGAAAACTAGTTTAATATTTGTATACAGGAGAATCACAATATGATCTTCAGGTCAAAAATGATCCTCTAAGTGTCTTTTATACTTTTTAGACAAAGTGTCTTTTACACTTTTTAGACAAAGAAACAATAATTTGTGAGAAATTGACAGGACAAAGAAAGTTAGTGCTTATCAAAAAGAAATCTAAGCAAAGTCTGGAGTTGGGTAGTAACTTAGAAAAGGCAGCACAAGTTTGTTTATAAAACCTTTTAGACTCTGGATTCTTTTAACTCTTGTAATAAGTTTGTCTCTCAGCCCTCTGGAGCAGAGGAGGCATGTACCACATGGGAGACTTATCTACTGCTTTAAGGAGGACAGAGAAGTCAGGGTTTTCTTCTTGCATGGGGTGTTTCCTAAGTAACTTTAATTTAAAATAACATGACATTGTGGGATATCTTTAGGCAGCCTGCCTTGGACCCAGACACTTTAATATTTCATCAATCCATTTTACATCCCTGTACAACTTTATAATTAAACAAACAACAAAACAAACAAACAAGCAACCCAACAAGCCACAAAAACACTTGAGTCACAAGCAGAGGAAACTTTACCCTAGCTGATCAGATTGTTTTACCTATCTCTGTCCTTTGTCCAGACTTACCTCAAATTCTATTTTGGCATTTTATACTTTTAAGGATCCAACCATAAAAAGGAAGACATTTCACTTTATTAAAATCTTGATACTCTATGCCAGCCCTTGACAAATTCTCTAAATATGTATAATTTTCATAGATTTACCAAATAGACCAAGGTCTTGGAAGTGTGTTATTTTAACAGAGGTGTTGTACTTAACTGTCTGGAAAGTAAAGTAACTTTGGCAAGCATTTCAAAGTTATCTAGCCTTACAGACCAGTAAGTGGGGAAGGGAGAAAGTTTGCCTTAGTTTTCAGATATCTGTATAAATAAGATTAACATACCTCAACATTCAGAACC
>NW_006442508.1:3395041-3399039 GCF_000325575.1 Pteropus alecto | reverse complement strand
AAAAAAAATCAGTACTCCTAGGAGATAGCTTTTCTCAACCTTAAACTAGAACTCACAGCTGTCTTACTGAGGTAAAGAAGTGAAAGTATAAAAATATACGAGTGAATTATTTAACTACTTTGTCTATTGAAGGATTTACTAGAAATTTGTCCAAATAACATTTATTTTCATATTACCTAAATTTTTTTCCAAGAAATATTTACTTATGTATTTATAAATATGAACCATGTTCTAAATATTAATTAAATATTAAAGATTGAGTGTCTAATAAATTGCTCATTTAAGTAATGTATTAGAAAATAAATTTTATTGTTTCATATTTTAGACATTGTACTTTAAAATTAAAAAAAAATAAAATTATCCATTATTTTTTACAAGTTATCAGAAAAACTTACACTTGTAAGAATTAAGAGTTTTATGTTTTATATAGTAGTCATTCAATAAACATACATAAGTTATTTTTAAAAAGTAGTAGTTAAGCAAATATTCAAGTTTTACATAGAATTTAATAAAATCTTCACATCTATGCATACAACTTTAACATAATTTATGGGTATATTTTTTGTCCTTCATATGTCATCAAATTTTATTTCCTTAGAACTCTCTTTTAAGAAAGAAATAAATGACAGGGGTGGCTCCATAGCGTAGTGGTTAGCACGTCTGCTATACATGCAGAAGGGCACCAGGCCCCTGAGTGCAATTAAAGGTGTGGATTTAAAGAGGGGGGGAAAAAAAAAGAAAGAAATGACAATATGAAATGTCTTTTTTAAATTTAATTGGATATGAAGACTATAGCATTTTGTTGAACTTATTTCTTTAATGTGGATAATGATAACATCTTTGCATGCATAAAATATTTTGAATAGTCTGTCTTATTATCACGCTTTAAGATTAAAATAAAATTTAATTGTCGAACAAAAAATAAAATAAAATCTAAATTGCTTAGAAAACTCTGAATTTACAGCTGACTAGCCAGCAGGTCATATATGAATTTCATATGCAGTTTTTTGAAGTTGTAAATTGAAGAAAACTAATTTGAAATGCTCAAGGAAAATTTGTTACTCTGTTTTTGTTAAAAGCTGTGAGCAAGTCAACTTAATGGAAATTGGATGCGTTGCTATATTGCTTCAAGCTCCTTTAGTTGCAAAGCTGAAGAGATATTTAATTATAAGTTCTAATAAGAATATCCACATGGCAGATTTCTTAAAAATATAACTACTTTATAATTTACAAAATTGTGGATCTAATCAAACATTGTATATGAAGGTATGAAAATCTTTAAGTCATTGAATACTTTTTCTATTGTGAAGCTAAATAACCAATTAATTAACAGGTCTATATTATATCCTCTATGCTTATAATAACTTTCCACATGTTATGAGCTGGTCTTACTGATGAATTGCAACTCTTCTATTATAAAGAAAGAAGGGCACTGGCCACAGGTGATAATCTGGAGAAAGAGTGATGTTACATAACTCAGGAGGAGGGTACAAAAGATGCCTCAGGAAGAAAGTTGCTTCTTCAGAAGCTAAATTTGGAGCCCAGTCAAGCCCTCTGGGCTGCTCAAGATTGCTGATCGCTCTACAGAACTGATCATCTACTATTCAATGGAAGCAATTGAAGAGAGACAAAAATTATATTAATTTTGATATTATTTTAAATATTACTGCTCCTGATAATTAATGTTAATGGGTAACATTAAAGTTTGGTGTCTTGCATATTATTCTAAGACTTCGTAATAGTTGTTGCAAGTCTTGCATAGGAAGAGCATTCTTTACAAATGAGAATGTCTTGTCCACCTCAAAGTGAATAATGCAAGGGAGTAATTTTAACACTTCAGATGATTAGGTCCTGGCAGACAAGAATGAGTCAGCTCATGAAAACAACAAAACAAACACAAACAACAGCAATAATACAAAACTCCACAAAAGCCAAAAATCTCCAGATAAAGAAACTTTGTGCAACTAACATGTTACCCCCGAGGCCTCTTTAGAAGACATATGTGTTGTAAGAGAGGAGAGGCTTAAAAAGAGAAGTGCTGTTTAACCATGGCCACCTGAATGAAACTAAATGGTTGCATTTTCATTCATCCATAACTTAGAGCAACTGTTTTGTTAGAGTAGCAGATGTGTCAAATATTATTTATGCTATTATACAAGTGACTTTCGATTTAATTCTTCCTCGTCCCTTCAACTGAAATTCTGAGTGCTTTCCTTTTCAAACAGATATTTTTTCAAGATTTCTATGCTTCTCTTTGCCTCACTTTCTCTATGTTTATTGAATCATTCTTTTAAGATTTCATGCAAAGATGTTTTTTCTCAAACCTGACATTCTTCTGCCTTTCTGCAACATGGTTTCCCTGTTTGTTGATAGCACATTCACATTTGAATTTCTAAATTTCAATGTGCTCCTTATTTTCAACTTAAAAATACATCAAAATTATTATGAAGCTTTACTGCATTAAAATTAGTTCTTTTAAAATACTCTGTTTTTTAAATAACTTTAAAAAGGGGAAGAGTTTTACCTAATTAAGACTTTTATAAACTTACAGGTGATTTATTAGATTCTACTAACTCCAAGCTTGGAGAAAAGTACTGAAGCATTTCTCTTTCTGTTTCTGTTCTATTTCCAGCTGCACCACCCTCGTGTTAGCCACCTGTACACAAAGAGATAGCTTTCCAGAATCTTAACACTATCTATTTTTTAAAAATAACTTGGAATGTTTGACACTTGATATTCTGTATAAATGGCAATGTTTTTTTTTTTTTTCCACATTACTAGATGATCCTCTTTTGACACTGAAAAAAAATATCTTTAATTACAAAAAGGAAAATGCACCCTTTCTAGGCCAAGAAAGAATATCCAGATGGTGAATGACACAGTATTTCATCAGTAGACTGCTTTACTCTGACTGGAGGCCAATACACTATATTTTGAGAATTCTAGGTATTAGGGGAAGAAAAGGGTTGGGAACACAGATTTCCAGTGAGCAAGCACTAAAGGACTTTTTACCCATAACAGCTCATCAATAAAGGATTTTTTGACGGTCCTCTCATAAATGTTAAACATCGCTTTAAATATTGGAAATGTACTGAACACAAATTAAAATCAGTAGATTAAAATTGAATTGCATAAAATAAATTTAAAAAGCATTTAGAAAAAATTATTTTATTGCAGATATGCATTACATTTCAGATGATAAGACAGAAATTCCCCAAGGTAGTTTCAGTTTTATGTTTTTACCATAAATCGCTTTAATTTTCAGTCTGCATTTTAAAAAATTAAGAGGATAATTTTATTTTTATTATACTGTGGTACAGTTTTCCTTCCCTTATTAACAGCATAAACTTTTCCAACTATGGAAACTCCAATCATTGTCTCCATTGTCACATGACTTCTTCCCTGGCTTCACATGGCCAGCCTTCTTATAAGAACACTTGTCATTGGATTTAGTGCCTAACCTAACCTAGTATGACCTCATTTTAACTAATTGCATTTGCAAATATCCTTTTTCCAAATAAAGTCACTTGAGTAGACATAAATTTTGAGGAAGCAATATTCAGCCCAGCATACTCTTTCACTATATGTTAAATTATACAAAGACAAAAAATATAGTAGGTTTTTGGTCTCATGTTATTCCTTTCACCATCTATGTAAATATTCAATAAATATAGTACACTGAACAACACACACTCCAACTTTATCTGATTATAAATATGTTGTGGTCCTTGCGGCACTAGTAAGTAGGCAGAATATAAATCTTTCAGTACAGTAATTTCTTATTGATAAAAATTGCTGACCAACTTTAATTCTCTTGTCATTTTGTAATTGGAAACAAAAGAGGAGGAGGGAGACAAAAACAAACTTTTTTCTGAAAAGAAATAAGCTTGTCTGGGTTTCCTGGAATCACCACTTCCTAAAGTAGTATTTTAACCATACTGAGAGACTATGATGATTACTATCTATTAAGTAGATAGCATAGGGACATCTCTCTCCAC
>NW_006442508.1:3318610-3394970 GCF_000325575.1 Pteropus alecto | reverse complement strand
TATTGGCATCTTGATCTTGGACTTACCAGGGTCCAGAATTGTGAGAAATGCATTTCTGTTGTTAAGCCACACAGTCTATGGTATTATATTAGAGCTACTCCAAGTGCCTAAGACACTTTACAAGGCCTTCGTTTTCATCAGTACATTAAGAAAATATGTAACTGCATGTCCTAAATCTTGATGCTACATCATATACACATTTTTCTAGTAGTTTTCATAAATATTAGGTTTTTGTGCCAAAAAGCATGGAAATGGCCAATTGACTTTTCAAGATTAAATTTAAAAAAAAATGTTTACTTTAATTTATAAATTCTTCTTCAAATGTGACCTAAAACACAGGGTTTATTTCCGGACTGTAATTGTTTTGGTTCATTAACCAAATTCTATCTAAATTGAATCTGTGACTGCTGATATCTCTGAAGATGCCTTAGGAAGTCTGAAACAACTTTCTATAGTCTACTCTAATGAGGCTCTTCTTATAATGTGATTTCTAGTGATGCAAAACAATTCTTTCTAAAGAGTTCATTTGGTATGAACATAAGTAGAAGATTTTGGATTTAAAAAAATCACACTGCAATGTCAGTGCATTGCTTCTTATCTGTCAAATGTTTTAATAAACAATTGTTCTAAGAGAGGCCATGACACATGATAGACTCCACCAAGAGCTGCAATTTTATATTTTCTATTATTATATATACTTGAATATAAGAATAGAACCTTAGTGTTAGTTGCCAGAAACTCTATGAAAATTTCTAAAGAAGAAGGAAAAAAAAACCTATTGTCTTAAATGGGTCTAATACCAATGTAGTCTTATTGGCTAGTCTTCTGGGCATGTATTTCAAGTAAAAATTCATTTTCTTAAGCCAATCAAAGTCCATTTCTTTTGGTCCTGAATTCTTCTGAAAGTTCCATTAATTACAAATTAGTGCATCATGTTATATAAAACATAATGTGTGATGGTAGGTACACTCTGAAAATGTAGAGCTTGTACTTTTCTTCTTTCAAATTATAAAAAAAGAGAGACAGAGTTGGTTACCTCTGTTGACATTTTAAAACAGAAGTTAAAAACCAGAACAGAAATGACCAAAAAACAAACAAACAAAAATAATAATAATGGCAGAAAAGCTAGTATAAAAGGAGAAATAAAATATAAAAAACAAAATTCTTAGAAGAAAAACTACATATGACTAAGCTTACTGATTAGAGAAAGTAAAACTGAAAGAACTAGATAGGACTACTTGCCAATTGGACTGGCAAATACATAAAAATTCATAAAAAGTTTGAAAATAAAAATTGTTAGCGAGAATGCTTATTCAATGCTGGAAAGAGTATAATAGAGTGAAACCCAGCAGTATTTATGGAACAAAATATATGTAAATTTTATTATTCACTTAGCCTACTTCTACGTATGGGTACCAGAGGGAATTTTGCCCAGATTTACAAGGGAGCTCATATGAAGCTATCCACCATCATAACACTTCAGCAGTTGAGATTTAAAACTATCTAGGTATCTATTGATAAACAAGTGGATAAATGAAATTTAGTAAATGCATAACATTGAGTAGATAGAAGGAAAATTATACAAAAGAGTCAAATATGAAATAATATTGATTAAATAATTTCTCTTTATTTTTGTTTTCCAAAAAGTTGAACTTGAAAATACTGCTTGACATTTCAAGTGTTGTTTAATGTTATTAAGGAGAAGTATATTGAAATAAAGAATTCAAATAAACCTTTTACACCCTTTTAATAGGGCAAATGTCCATCAACATTTTGAAATCCAACCTTTAGATTCACCAAAATAAAAATTTACAAATGTGTAGCACATGCCATTGCTATGAAATTTACTTTTGATTGAATCTAAAAATTATTTCATAGGAAGTCAACCCATTTTGATGACTAATCTGCTGTACCAAAAGATAAATTTAAAAACAGCACATATTCATTTATTTCAGTCATATTTTTAAAAAGATGAATTTAGATATTGTAATAATTACCTGAAATACAAAATATTTAAGCAGCTTTTCTCAAATGCATTTATGTTACTCACTGAACCAAAAGCCCCAAGTCCAGCATCCCTTGGACTGTATAGGCTCAGTGATCAAGGCTGTATATAGCTGTGAAATTTATGTATCCCAGGTGGCCAATTTCACACTTGCACAGTTCCATTTTAAAGAAAGATTTGTCCACATTTGTTCAATAGTTCATCTCTCTGTTATGCTAGTAAGAGGAAGCTAGTCAATATATAGAAAGCAAGTATGCCATTGATTATTCCGAGTGGCTCTGGTATGGTATAAAACCAGGCAAAATTATGAAGTAAGAAATGGTCTCCTTTTTCAAAATTTGTTTTTGCCTCCCACATTCTAATGAAGATCACACAATCCCAATCACTTGCCCATTTATTCTCTTTATTTATGTTTTTGATGTTCTCATCTTTTTCCTTAAACTTTAGGTCTAAGTAGGCCATGAAGAAAGCTAGAGTAGGAGGGCTTGCAATTAATATTCAACTTAGGCACAAAACTAGATGTAGTCAATACATGAGAGAAATTCAAGGCATGATGTTGGATGGGTCTAACTAGTTTGATGACTGCTGACAGGTGGTCACTGAGTGAATAATTACCCTCTGGACAGCCAAACTAAGAATGAGTATGTTCCTTGAGTTAATGGAGCATGGTGATGGCAAATTCAAGAGTGGGCAATGTACAGAGGCCCAGGTCAACAAACTAGCAGTCAACTTTTAAAAGGTCTGAAAAACAGGGTCCAAACCATAGGGATAGAGATCAGTGGAGAATTCTAGCCCAGAGGAGTTGAGACACTAGGGAAACATGGCAATTATAGAGTAGGACTGGTCAAAGCAAGACAGACGACAATCTACTGAGCATGTATTTCAAGAAAATATTTAAAAATTTCAGGAATAATTGTCATCACCGAAAACCAACTTTTTAATCAGGTAAACATAAATATATGAAGTCTAGAATACCTATTCTTGGTATGGAATTTACTTCATCATTAAATGCATAAACTCTGATGTATAAAGTTTGACAGGGGCAAATGCCACTAGATCTGATTAAGTACTTGGGTTTAGTGATTAGAAATGTGATGAAAGGAGGAATAATGTAGAAAGTTAACTATATGGTGTGACACTTGAAGTATTGACTGAAGTTTTTCTTTCCATACTAAACCAAAGGCACAATTATTTCCAAAAGGCTGATTATCTTGAATTTACAGTTCTGGCCAGTTACATGGACTATTAATAAGTCAGAGCTTCAAAACCAATAACTGTTAAGATGTTATAAGAAAATTACTTTCAGATATATTTGCATTTTAATAAGAGAATCTTTAGTACTGTAGAAAATTAATTTTTAAAGTTAGAACTATCAAATAGTGATAAAGATATTTATGGGCAGAAAATCTTATCAAGAAACCCAATATGTAGGTAACATAGATACTATCTTATTATTCTAAGTGTAAAGTTAAGTATGTCACATATCTTAATATATAAATAAGAAAAACTAATCGAAGCTTTCGCTTATACGCAGTCATTTTATCACAAACACACAGAAAATTTAATATCAACTCTTAATCTCAATTTAACTTAGAATCTAGCTCAGATGCCATGTGTCAGTTTTTTTTTTACTTCTGCCGTGCTTAAACTAAATAGTTTCTTCAACTTTGTACCTATAAATTTTAATAATAGTCTTATATTATCTTATGTTATAATTATGTGTTTGTATCCCTGACGTGAATTTTTTTGAGTGTAAAATCTTTATGGAATTTGTCTTGACTTTCCTAATAAGTGGTTTGCTAGCATTAGCCTCTCCAAAGGAAACAAACTGATTTGTGGTGTTTGCCAATTTCTGAAATATAAGCATTTCCACCATAATACATGAGTGCTTAGTATGTGTTAAGCATCATGTTTTGCACATATGATTTATCCAATAAGTATCCAAGCCCTGTTATTTTACCAATTAATTTCAATCCCAAGGAAAATATACTTCATAAAAAGTCTGAGTAAGCAGAATTTAAGAAAAGAGTCAGAGGTAGTATGATACTCTTATAGCTACATAAAAAATCTACACACTTTAACTGACTGGATTTAAATATTGGTTCTAATATTTAAGAGCTGCGTGATCTTGGTCAAAGAATTTTCTATTACAGGATTGCCATGTGGACTGAATGTGTTTATGTATTTGAAGTACCTAATACAGTACCTAACACATAGAAAGTGATCTGTAACTGTTAACTAATTTGTTTTATTTTAATATTATAATTAGAGAGACATCTAGGAGAAATACAGAGTACAGATCCCTTGTGTTAATTACAAGAAGGTTGACATTACCAGTTAAACAGGGCTGGAGCAATTCAAGGGAAGTCCTTTACTAAGAGGTGAGGAAATATATATTTTAGAAAAGTTTTTAATCATACGAGGTTTTTTGTTTGCTTGTTTGTTTGTTTTTAGGTATAATATAGATTCTGTTGCTACACCAAATAAAATAATTGAAATGTTTACAATAGAAAAGTTCATTTCTTTTTTATCTGATGGCCTGAGATTATGCAATCCAGGGCCGATTTGATGGGATCCTAAGTGTATTCTGTTTTCTGCCATTTTTAAAATATTGCCCTTGTCTACACGGTCTACTGTGGCTTGCTACAAAAACCAGAACAGGGATGCTCCAAGGAGTAAAGAGCAAAAATAGGGCAGGATGGGGAAGGTGCATAAATTAGGTTTTTTCACATCTCATTGATGAGAACAAATTCATATGCGCATACCTATGGCTGCAAAGTAGTCTGAAACATAACGATTTTTTCTAGGTAGTTGTGTTCAGCTAAAATGCAAGGCTTCTATTACTGAGAAAAGAAGAGAATGGATGTGAAGGTGGAAGAAGTCTTTGCCGGATGTGCTAATCTTCAGTGACAACCATCTTTTGCTAATGGATGAATGAGTGAGTGAAGGTCCATGAAAGGTGAAAAAGTATGCAATCCTCTGGAAGATGATTCAGGTATACACAAATAGCCTGATTCCTTTCATTTCATTTCAAATGACCTTCAGAACCATAGAAATCACTCATTGTACTATTTTAAATATTGTAATTATTTTGCCTCGGTTGCTATTCTAACTTTAAATGCAATTTACACACCCTGGGGTGGTAATGCAGCTAAATCCATTTAGGTGAAATGGGAGCTCTCACCCCTCAGAAAGTAATAAACCTTATCATAGGCATAATTCAGCTGATTCAGGCACATTAGCTATTAGCAGACATTTCTTTTGGCTGAAAGATTGAGGGATCTTGATTTTCCTCATTCCGATATTCCTTCACAATGCCTAAAGATCACTATCTCCAAGGAAACATCACAAATAAAAAAAAGATTCACAGAAATGCATCGATAGAATATATGGGTTTTTGTTCTTGTTTGTTTGTTTTAGTCATGATATGAGAAGAATATTTTTGCATGATTTGGAATATATGGCCGAGGGAAAGTTTTCATGGTACTTGAATTTAAGCTATTTAAAGCACAAGTAGCTTGCCTCAGAATTAGTGTCATAATTTTCTGCTGCTTTGAAAGAAAGAAAGAAAAAAATAAATATTATTTAGTAATTTATTTTTACTTTGTTTGGTTTTATTCTAAAGTTCATTACAGTTGTTTTCTAACCCAAGCACTGTCAAAGAATGTCTTTGAAAGTAACTATGCCCTTATTAATAAGCAATATCTTAAATATGGAATGTGTTTAAAATTAACCAATTATTTCAGAAGCTAGGTGTTAGGTATATTGATTGCATAATGAATAAGAATTAATTGTTCTAAAATAACAAAAAAAATCAGATGACTTTATATTTTTATTCATAATTCTACAAATCTTACCTTTGTATCCTCTAAGTAATGTAGGGAGGAGGTAAGAGAATTAAAATGTTAATCAAGCCACAATCAGAGACTGCAATATGCTGATCAGCCCTGCAGCCAGGCCAGGAGGACACCTTCAGAACAAAGGAATATTTTTGCTGGGATTGCTAACAACCCATTCCCCACACCTGTGAAAGGAGAAACAGGAACCAAGAGTCATTCCCTATAGCTAAAGTCATGGGGGAACCTATGGATTAAAGGCTGGGAACTGCCAGCAGCTTTCACTCTACATATTCTTACCTTTTCAGCTACATAGTATTCCCCTTCCTCACTATGTGTCCATATCGAAGAAAATAGGTTAACAAAGTCTTTTAAACTATAATTCACAGGAACTAAAGAATGTTATATAAACTGAATTCCCTGAACACTCAGGGTCCCTCTCAGTGCCTTTACTCTGTCTCTCTCACCGTCCCTACTCACTGCCTTTCCAAGTCCCTCTAACTCTCTGTCCCTGAGAGGAGACCATACTCTGTGAAGTGTCATCCCTTTTCTAATAAACTTTCATTTTGACTAACTTTGCTGAGTGTGTTGAATTCTTTCTACACTCTCCACCAAAGGACTCTCTTCTTCTCTCAGTGCAGGGTTTGATCTCCACCCACCCCCAACTTGGGGAAATTTGCCCTGTCCTGCATCATAAGGATAATGATATTATGTTACCCATTTTGAGACACTGGCCAGAGTGAATAGATGATCTAATTCATACCCCACCCTCCACTCCCATCCTTGTATGCAATGACTGAGGCTTAGAAAGATATAAAGAACATGTGCTTTAGAATCAGATATTTGGAGTTTGACTCCTTACCTGACTTTCGTAGATATATGAGCATGCATGATGGGTTTGTCCTTCTGTGTCTCCTCTTACCCGGATCTACATTCACTTCTTCTATGATTCCTCCAGATAGACTCACTTGCTGTGACCGGTTCTGAGGAGTCCTGGGACTTCTGGACCTTGGTTCTTGGTGTTGAGAGGAAATAAATTGAAGACAGATGCACAGCAATTGCGAGCAAGCAAGTAAATTTTACTAAAGTGAAAATAAACAAGAGAAAAGTGTGGGCAGCTCAGAGAGAGAGTCTGCTCAAAGCCGTCTGAATTACCGGCTTTTATTTTCTTGGGGGTGGGGTGTCTCAAGGCTATCTGTCTTGCCTCATGTCTTGGCTAGTTTCCCATACCATGGCTCAAGGCCATCTATTCTTTCTCTTGGCCTTGGCTTATTTCTCCTTCTGGGATCTCACACTTGAAATCAAAACAGGGAGAAGGCTGAGTAAGGGACTGAGGAAAAATTCCAGAGTCCCATCTTGGAGTCTGGGTGTCTTCCCTAGGTTAACTATCCTGCCTCACTGGGACTCTGGTTTCTATTTGAGTTCAGCTAGTGGTAGGCACCTTCAGAAGCAGATGGTACTTTCTGGGGCCTGAAACTTTGAGTATCCCCTTGTAGAAAAAGAATATATAGAATTTTACACACAAAATTAGGCAGGAAAGTGAATATTTATTTACATTGAAAAAAGAAATCACAGCAAATTATATATTTTAAGTATACAAAAGACAATTTCTTAAAGAAACATTCAAGACAGATACCACAAATATCACAAAATCCAAAAAAAAATACATTTTTGTATAAATTAACTATCTCTTCAATGTTTTTCTTCATACTTTTCATATGGCAATAATATTCTTTCTAGAGAAAATAGAAAGAGAATTATGTATTTATTGTATGGTTGAACAAAATTTGATTTTGTTTTTTACTACATGTATAGAGTTTAGAAAAGTTTCTTTTAAACTCAAATTCTTTTTGGTAATATCATGTAAAAAATGTCAAATGTAAGAAAATATCAGGTTTATCATTTTTTTTAACATATTAAGTATAAGATTTGAAATATTTTTCCAAAGATAGATTTCATTCAATATTCTGACCTTGTTGCTTCTCTCCCTACATACATCCTGTCCCAGGTATCCTAGACACATTCCTATACAATATCACCTCTGGCCCCGCATCTTTTTGTTTTGAAATCAGGTGAATTAACATGGAAGTAGCAGAGCATTTCTGAAAGCCATTCCTATAGTTGCATTACTAGCAATGACTTAACAATACAAAAAGGGGACCGTGAGCCATAAAAACATATCCCACAAAAAAACAAACTAATAAACAAAACCCTGAATTATCTCTAACTCTGGGTTCCAAAATTGCCACTGGCTATTCCAATACAGCCATCAGAAGGAAAGGAAAACTTAGAGAAAAAAAAAAAATTCTTAATGAGAAGGGATTGAAAAAACATTACTCTTTCAAATTTTACAGAAACTGTGACTTCTAAATATACCGATAGTTCTTTCCCAAGGCCTTGGAAGGAACTCATGCCAGAGAGCTTTATTAATAGTTTAAGGCGTGTGCATCTCCAGATGAGAGGTGTGCGAGTGGGAGAAGAAAAAGTTTGTGATATTTCTTCCCCATTTCTTCCCTGCTCTGGGATGTGACTTCTGGCAGTGGCTGTGTCTTTCTCTCATTATCACGCTTGTTGGGTGGCCCCTCTTTCACAACTTGGTTCTCAGTGGAGAGAAAGGTTGAATATTTATGAGTTTGGCTCTATCCCTATCAGGCTGCACCTAAGGGCTTAGGAACTATAGAGCAGCCTTTTTCTAATGGTATAGTTTTATCTCCAGTAACAATATTATTCACTTTCTCATTCAGACTTAAGTGTTAAAATCACTTCCTGCTCTTGTCAATTTCTGGGTACTTCAATAGCCCTCTGTGATTCTATTGATTCTGCTAACACTTCTGTAAGCTGTTCATTAAGATATCTAAGTCATCTGAGTTGGATTTTATTTCCAGCAGCATCCTAAAACAGACAAGTTCCTTTAATCTTCTTAAACATAAGCATCTTTATCTGTGAAACAAATAAAATAAGATGCATTTCATAGATGTGTTGTGAAAATGAAATGAGACAATGCATGCAAAATATATACCACTATTTAATTCGTACCATTTATTTTTTTTTCTTTCAGGAAAAAAAAAAATGAAACTAATTTATTCAAACACACAGAGATGAAGCACTCCAATCTCCTAGTGTGATTAATGCCAACTACATAGCACTTCTCGCATCATGGTTTTTTTTTAATTACAACAGTATTATTAGATCAATATTTCTATAAAATATATCACACTGAATTCTTAGAAAAATAAAATTAAAAATTAAAACTATACAAAACAGATGCCAATTTTTATTAGATTCAATACATATACAATTAACATTTCAATTAATATAATCAGAATAAACATAAATAAGAAGAAAACAATTTTAAAAACCCACATTCATGGAAAGTGTGTTCACTGGCAACTAATACAGACTGAACTTATCTGGATGAGGACCAGTAATAACTAAGAACCACTCCATAGCCCGCACATGGAATAGCACTGTAAGGCAAAATTTTATTCTTCTTGTATTTTATTCTAGTTGAGGATATCTATAATGATCACTTTCTTTGCACATGAGCTATGTTAAACAAAAACTTTCACAGCCCAAAGCTTTTCTAAAAGAAAGGGTTTATGGAGCCATATGCTAGCTAGAAAAAGGACCAGGTCCTGGAGCATGTGGTCCAAACCACGAGCAGCAGGGCTAGATAGAGAAGATAACACGTCCACTTTTGGTTGCCAGGCTCTTTTACCCATTACGTTTTGGGGAAGAAAAGTGTAAGCTGTGTTGAAAGAAGTTATTTTGGTTCTAGATAAAGAAGGTAGGAGAAGGTGAAGCAAAGCTAGTTCTGGGATAGGTGCATAATCCATAAGGAAGAAATGTTTGCTCTTTGGGATTGGTTGTGGGCAACCATCTGGAAAATTCCTGCATAAGCAAGATGCTGTGGTGCCTGGTAGTTGGCCATTTAGCTATTTTCTCTAGATAATTGTGGAAATTGCCATCCTGGAGTTAATTCCAAAGTTTCAATTTGTATTCAGGAATGGAAGTAGTATTTTGTTTGCTTTGCCCTGTAGTCATTAATGGATTAACCTCTCTTGTCTCTTCCACCCTCTGCCCTGCTATAATTTAATTTAGGACATCTCAGAATTTTTTTTTTCTTGTTAACTCCCTTCCTTCCTCTTTCTCTGTCTTTATTTATCCTTTCCCCCGCCGACCCCCCTTGGCTATTTTGTAGTAAAACTCTCCTGACAAATTCACCCAAGCCCAGCTTTTTCTTAAGGAGTTATTTATTGAAAATGGTTTATGCCTTTATCAAACACCAGCTATTAAAAGGAGAATTTGTGCTTTATCAATATACAAATCACCTAATGATAAATCATGAAGGCTGCCAACATGCACAGCACAGTCTTCTCTCCGCACAATTACCATATATATACTTTATTTTTAGGCGGTAGAACAGGAACTCGTAGTGTATTGTTGCACATTTGTAGAAATCACCCAACCTGGCTCTGATTCAAGATTTTAGTTCAGAATTAAGTTTGAGCTCTCAGAATCATTTTTCTTATCCAAAGCTAGTTCTGACTATTCTTTATCTAATATAATAAGAAAGTCAATGTCCAGTGAAATTGTGTGTATGTGTGTATGTGTGTTTTCCTTCTAAACAGGGAAAAGGGAGAATAGAACTGGAGCCCACTGGTACATTTTAGCCTCTTAAAGATGAAGGTACTTGTTTTTTTTAATTAAAAAAAAAAGTCAGGTAATGAGAAGAAAAGGAAAGATTCTTAAAGGGAAAAAAAGAAGTTTCATTTGAATGCATACAGGGAGTGTTGCCATGGGAACTCTGCACCAAGTGTGAAAAAGAACATTTATCCTGCCTGTTATTAGGAAGTCCGTCATGTGCTGGCAGCTGCAGAAAACCAGCTCTGATTATTGCAAAATTTTAATTTTCCAAAGAGATCGAGTATGGATAAGTGATTTAAGTAGTGATAAGACATCCCCCCAAAAGTTACAGTCATTATCTAAAACTCTGATCCTGACGACAAAATTGTCTATTATCTTCCATAATTAGTGTCATTTTCTAATTGCCTCTTATATCTAACTGCTATAGATACAAAAAAATGTTTGGGGACACAGAATCCCTTTATAATCCCTTTGTTCATTGTTATTTGTCTTAGGCCTACTAAACTTCATATATATAATTTATATCAAATTCTTATGACTCTAGTAGTATTGACAGAGAATAGTATGAAAGTTTGGTTTTATATTGTTGTGAATCTTTATGATGTGGTGAATTTAACTACCTGAAGTAAATATAAACAACAGAAAGCAGAAGGAGGTTTAATCTTAAAATCCACATTAGTCCACCACTGCAAGGTACTTTATGCTTTGGGAAAAAATGATTAATGCTGAGCCAATTTTGTTAATAGAAATATGTTGAAATAATTGTTTCTTCATAGGCAGCAAACATAATTCTCCATTCGACATGCAGATTAGCATAGTTGAGAATGTGAACTGTGGCACCAATCACCGGGATTTAATCCTTGTTCTCCCATTTACAAGCAGTATATGATCTTGGGCTAGTTCCTTAATCTCTCATTGTCCCATTTCTTCATCGTTAAAATAGAGATTAAGATGAGATCAAAAGTTTTAATACACAGATTGACAAACTTTTTCTGTAATGGACCGTAAAATAAATATTTTAGACTTTACCAGCCATGTGGCCTCTGTGGTAACTAGTCAACTCTGTCATTTCTGTGTGAAAGCAGCAATAGACATTATAGAAATTAATGGGTGTGGATGTGTTTTAATAAAACGTTATTTATAAAAACAAACAGTGAATCTGGATTTAGCCTGTGAGATATACTTTGCCAAGTATTGATTTAACACATAAAGTGCTTAAAACAGTGCTTAATTCAGAATAATTGCTAAATAAGTGTTAACTATATGAGTTGCGCTGTGGATTTTTATCATTGATTATAGTTTAAAATAAATAAAGCATTTTGAAGTTATCATTATATCCTCAATAGTAAGTCAATTGAGTTATAATGAATTTAGGAAGCAATTTTTGAGGAATGAGAATGACTCAGAGTTTTGACTCTGCAAAAAAGAGATGATACTAGTAAGAAGATATCACCTTGAAGATACTGCTATTGCAATAAAAGTAAACAGTACAATCTACTTGTTATAAAGCAGAAGAAATGTATAATTAAAATGGGATGAGTAGAATAAGTTGCTCTGTAAAGATTTTTGACATACCTTTATATTAAAGGAATAATTTTAGAGAGCAAGAGTAAAGTGGGCAACAATGGGAAATCTTATCGGTTGAATTGAGATAGAATTGAGACTGGAAAAAATGATATTTGACAGAGAAAAGTATCATCAAACTGTCATCACAGTTGATTATACAAAATAAGCTCTTAATGTCATTGATAATTCTACTTGTGCCTGCCTTTCATAATCAAAATATGGAAACCACTTGAAAATGTAACTGTGAAGTGGCAGGTGGTGAAATTTCAAATGCCTATTTCAATAGCACTAATAATATTTTAGTTGCTAAGCTTCAAGATTTAAAGGACTTGGATGCCATATTTTCCCTCCAGGAAGTGAGTTATGTACACTTCCTTAATTTCGTAATATCCAGGCTGCACTTTACCAAAATGTTCATGAAATAACTTTTCATTTTTCCAACCATTCAATTCTAAACCAACATGGTCCTCCAAGTTTCACTTGCAAATGTATCCATCAAATGTTTGAGGTGTGTAACAAGAAATAATTTGAAAAGATAATAAGGATAAGGACTGACTAGCATGCATTATTTTTCCTAGGACAAAATTTATTGACCAGTAAAGACCCCCAAAAAAAAATCTGTAGTGGAAGATTAAAATGTCTCTTTATCTGAAACAGATGTTTCTCTGAATAATTTGATTACGAAACCCTTGGAAACCTATATTCATATTGATTAACTAATAATGGAAATAAACAATAACTTTTGTTGGCTTTGCAAATTTATATTTAACTCATCCCATGAACACACACCATGCAAAAATTTCAAGTTGAGCTTTCTATAAACTAATTTTTACACAGAAATTTTATAAATGTTCAGTTAGAATAATAATCATGTTACTCTAGGTAAATAAGTCTAGAGCTGCCTTTGAAAATCTTACATGTCTGTGTTTTAGTTCTCAAAGTAATCACTAGCTCTAACTGGAATATTTCATATTATTTAATTATTTGGGTTCTATAAAATGCAATTGTCAATAACCAAAAGACATGGATCACTAAATACACACACACACACACACACACACACACACATACATATATACATATATATACGTATATATATGTATATATGTGTATATATATATCTATTTATTTTATTAGCATGAATTTATGTCTTGTTTTACATGGGACAGGCCCTGTTTATGTCAGTTTCACTGGTCTATCTGCTTTGGACTTTCAAAAGTACCCCATTTTGGAAAATAATGTATGTGGATGCACTTTTAGTTGTTTATTTCTAGATGCTGTTCAGCAAATAGTGTACTCTTCTAGGCCTCGTGTATTTTTTGCTTTGATAAATTTATAAATAAATCTGTGTTAATTCTTCAAGAGCTCATAGAGGCTTGTATTTTCCCCAGGGTATTAAAGCAACTATTACAAGCTATTACTGCTCAAAAGTAAATGCCTTGGTTCCTGACACTGATGGACTTCATTGGCAAGATAAGTAGTCCCGATTAAAATTAGAAAATTAAACAGAAATAATTGTCACATTTGGCTTGCATATAGCCTTGGCATCAGTGTAGCCTCAAGGTCTAGAATAAAATTCAAGATTTCTAGTCTTTTATATAACTGTGAGTATAAGCTACCAGGCTTTACATATTAATATGAAGTCCCAAACAGGGATAAAGATAAGGTTGCACTAATAAGACAGAAGCAATGGAATTTAATTTAAATTGCTAGAAGTAGTCCAATAAATATTACTTAGCATAATGCCTTGTCTATTATTGCAGTGGTCCCCAACATTTTTGGCACCAGAAACTGGTGCTATTATGAGAATCTAATGCCTGATGATCTGAAGTGGAGCTGAGGTGGTGATGCTAGCGCTGGGGAGTGGTATCAAATACAGATGAAGCTTTGATTGCTTGCCGCTCACCTTCTGCTCTGCAGCCCAGTTCCTAACAGACCACGGACCAGCACTGGTCTGTGGTCCAGGGGCTGGGGACTCCTGCATTACTGATTCTCAAATTAATTTATGTATCAATCTTGAGTGTGCCATGTGCTTCCTCATCTATTACTTAACTTGATTTTCTCAAAAATCTTAAAATGGCTTTCAGGCAACATGACCCCCATTTTATAGATGAGAGAACTAAAGTTTACAAAAGTTAAAATGTTTACTTTTTTAATGGTAAGAAGTTGTGTGGCTTATGGAACAGGTAAGCATACAAAATGTGAATTAAAATATGTTAAATCATCATCTTCCATATTCACATGTTCAGAATTAAATCTCATGCAGTAATGTTTCTGCATCTGAATCTGCTGTCTTTTCTTCAGAGATTTGTATTTTTTACCTACTGTGATGAGATCTGATCTCTTCTGTGCCCTATTCCTTTTGGGTTCTGGTAGATGTTCATATGTACGGAAGCCATGATATTTTTACATAATAATCATGGAGATGACATCCCATAATTTCTATATTCTATTTGATAGAAGGCAGTCAATAAATCCAACCCACACTAAAAGGGAGGATATTATTCAAGGGTGTGATTACCTGGAGGCAAGTGTCATTGAATACCATGCTAAAGACCATCTACTGCATGCCCAGTTTAAACAAGCAAAGGATTCCAGGTTCATTTCATCCCTTTAGGGAAGATATAGCACCTAATCGAGAAAAGGGTGGTACTGTGTGGAAGGTTAAAATTCTCTAGAAAAGGACCTGCCTCCTCTGACAATGTGACAAATGGCAATTCTGTAAATGCTTTTGTTTCAGAATATACCAGACCCAGCAAGACCTGGGGCTCTTTCTTTTAAGAAGCTATCACAACTTTTGTCATAAATCTTAATCAGGAGTGACCAGGCATTCAAGGTCTGTGAAACCCAAGCAGAAATTATCTACCAAACCTTTTAAATTATACTGCTAAAAGCTGGTCATGCATTCTATTTCCAAAAGAAATACTCTACTTGTATAGAGCAAAAGAATTGAAGACTTCTTGGACTTTACAAAATGAATTCCATGAGAGCCATGACAGTAATGTCAACTGGTACAAAATGGGAACACCCAAAACCACAGAAACATCAAAACTTATTGCAGGAGCTGATAAGCCTCAGGATTCTACCCTTGTAAGGACTATACAACCTGAACACCTCAGAAAGAGGATCCTCAAGCCTGAGCTGAGAGCATCATGAAAGAGTACGCAGAGAACCGAAGACTCTGACCTTCTGCCCATCGTAGCTGCTGGCTTGGGACTGATGCAAAATCATTTGTGCCACCGGTCAACAGAGCTTGCTTTGTAGATTAAGCATTACCATTGGGGTGATCTAAAATCCATCATCGTCCCAGTGGCACTAAGGGGTCCCTGGTTCTTTTCACGGTAAAGAATTATAGATTAGTGAGATTTAGAAAAAGTTAAGATTTATTGAAAGTACATCTCAAGAAGAAAATATGCTCTGCCAGGGAAGGCTGCAGCAGTGTGGAAGTGGGGAGCCATGATGCAAGGTTGTGAGAGTAGTGCTAGATGATTGGTATGTGAGGTCATTTTGACATTTGATTATTATATAATCCTTTGTGTACTGCACATGCGGTTATCCAGAATTCTATCTGTTATAATTAGATTCATGAACTTCTGGGTATAGGCATGATATTATAATGATGGTATAATGAGGCTAGGTCACGGGGAAGTTAATGTAGGACTGATTGTGCACATGCTTGTGGCCAGGCCAAACCGGCTACTATTTTATGGATTTTTACTCCTTTGTGCCTCAGGAGGTAGGGGTAATTTATAACCATAAAAAGGGAGATCCTAAGGGAGATCTTTGGGAGGGGTCTTTATATCCCGGTCACTCAGGTCTACCTAACTACCTAACAAAAACTTTCATTTCTTCTCTCTGTCACTTAAGACTCTGTACTTCCCCTCTCTGTGTGTTGTATGTTAACCTATGGATACCTGATTGGTTAATCTGAAAGGTTCCACTCAATAAACCTGGCATTGTGGAAAGACACAAATGTGTTCCCGAGTGTTACTGTGGTAGCCACTTTCCTTGCTCACGACATTATTCAAAAGGTTGTATACATTAAAGGTGGGGCAAGATTCCTAAGTGGGGGATTTTCCTGGGTCCACTACAAGTATTATTCTTAACTCAAGAAACCTGTACTTGTTGTAGGTTTTGAAGCAAGATTTCATGCCATAAAGAATTTGCAAGTATCCCCATGTTACCAAGTACCACTGGGACAAGTATCCCCAAGTTCCAGCTGAGAATCATCACCCAGAATTTCTGGTTCTGGAGAATATCTTCAGCTATTTAACCTTAGGTTTAGATTAATCAAGGCAAGTTTGTACACAGGAAGGAAGAAAAGGGAGACAAGAAAGAGAAAAAAAAACTTTAAGAAGAAAGGAAAAAAAGCCAAAATCTGGAACAATACCACAAACTGTCTTTTTAAAACCAAAAGCATGTCATAAAACTCTTTTAAAATAAAACATAGCCATATCTACCAAAATGACACCTATGTATGAAAATGTCCTTTTCCATTTTTCCACATAGCAAAATTGTGCCTTAAAGGCCAAAGTCAAATACCATCTGCTCTAAAAAATCTTTAGCAGTACCATCCTCTGTCCCCAAATTTAGCAGTATCCAATATTTCATAATCTGTCAAAGTTAGTTACAAAGTTCCTCCATTGACACTCTATCTTCTCTCACATTCTATTTGTTTTTATCCTTAGTTCTCCTTCTAGAATTTAATAATAACTTTTGAGATGAATAACATTTTATAACTTATGATATAATAGGTAATATGCTGAATATTCACAATATTTGGCTAATATGAATTTATTTAGTTCTTTGTTTTTTGAAGATGAAAGAAGTTTAGAGAGGTTAAAAAACATATACAAGTCACAGAGCTAAGAGTTTGTAAGATTGAATTCAAGCTCAGCAAATCTGATTCAAATAGATAATGACTTAAGACTATATTAACATATCAGTAGTTACCAATGACATGGAGCTACTCTGTCTCCTTTCCTCAGATGCTAAGTAGAATGAACTATTTCAAGAAGACCAAGATTTCAATCATGGGTGCATAAAAATGGGCCTAAGTATAAATATTGCTCATTTCTTCAGCAAATAACCGTAAAACTCAGCAGTGATGTTTAGTTTGCAAGGGTAGGGCCTAGGTTCTATTAATCCAAGTGTCTCCAGCACTTAGCAGTATTCCTGACACATTGTAGAAGCTCAGTTTTTGTTGAATGCATTCATAAAAATAGTTTTGTATACATATAAATAAATATACTTAAAAATTAAGATGGTACTATATATATATCTATTGTTTTTAATTAACAATACATGAGTCTTTTTACCATGCCATCATATATAATTTTTGAGAACAATGTAAGATTTTACATAAAGATATACGTAATTAATTTACTACATCTATTATATTGTGGTATCTTTAGATTGTACACATAATTTTTGTTAGTAAAATGTTATTAAAAAAATTAAGCTGAGCAAATTTAAAGATTATATTGGCTTTATTCACTGATTCATGCATTAGAAGCATCACATCCAGTGAACAGAAAGGAGCTCTACAGAGCTGTAGGTAAAAAGAAGATTTTATAGATGGAAAGGTGGCAAAAAGGCAATTATTAGCAAAGAATGCCTTGTTTCAGGAAAGGTCGCCCTCCTAAGGGGACTGCAATGGGCCTGCTTGCTGGATTACTTCACTAGTGCTGACAAAATAATTCCAGGTTGACTGGTTAAAGACTATATTCCAGGAAGAATCTAAAACTATAGTTAGATTGACTTAGCATAAGTGACTCCATTACAGGCCTATTGTCCCCTTTTTAACAACATCAAAATTGTATTTTCCATACATCCTTTTTTAATCTCTATTTTTAAATGAACTATTAGAAGTGAAAATACAGATGAAAGGATATGCACAATTTTACACTTATATTATTTATTTCCAATTTGCCTTTGAGAAAAACATGTGTGCCAATCTAAATTCTTTTTAATACCTAACCTTTTCTTTTGAGCTAACACTTAATGATTTGTTTTATAATACCAAGTGAACTGGACAGCTGTCAATGATATTTATTATGGTAAGCAAAACAAGGAGGAGGAACAGTTTTGTGATAATTGTGCTAGGGGAAGTGTATAGTCTTGGGGACCAGGGATTTATAAGTAGAAGAAGGTGATAAATTCAACTTAAACAATGGGATCATTATTGCTTCTGGGAATGCAAATGTAATTACTTAGTGGGCAATTGGTTCTGTCATTTGGAGAGTGAAGAATCAAATACAAATTTGGAAGTTAAGGATTTCTGAAACAAATTTTCATTCAATCAATTCATTTTGATTTTCAAATTTCTTAGTATAGAATTATAAAACACTCACAAATGGATATATGTGCTTATTCCTCACCTCCAAATAATTTCTTTTTCTTTTTCTTTTATAATTAAAGTTCAAGGAAAATAATTATAATATATGGGTCTATGATAATATTAAATCATTTTTAGATTTATCTATTGTTTCTTATCTATAATTTATTAGTTTTTGTTTTTAATTTTCATCTATTATTTCCTTTCTCATATTTTCTTTATATATTTTGTTGTTTTCTCCTGTCTTATTTTGGCTCCTTATTCTATTTATATTTATTACCTATTATATCTAAAAATGATGCTACTACCTTTGCTTGTGTGACCATTTGCTTAATAGCTGTGTGCCTGTTCATTCATTCTTTATTTGCAGTTCTACAATAATTTGTTTTAGGCATACCTTATATATAGTATAAAGTTAGATTTTATTTGCTAACCCATTTTGACAGTGTTTTTGAGTGATTTTTCCTAAGTAGATGTATTCGGGCTTACTTTTGTTATCTTCTATTATCCTTACTGTTTTCTTGTCAACATATTTTAATTTGTGAACTGTCTTCTTCCATTAGAACTACACACTGTTGTGATGATGGACATGATAAAGCTCAAGAATTCAAAACCTTCTACTGATTAGTTTCTCCCTTTTAATTTCTAGTCACTATGCCTTTTATCACTTAGAAATGACAATCTGATTTTGTTTTCTCTACGATGCTCTTTCTTGCCTCTATATGTTGTCATTGTACATTTTACCTAGAAAAAAAAAATCCCTCTTACTCTGCTCTCTACTGACACTGGCTTGACTAATGTTTATTTTGTAAATGTTTCTTCAGTTCTATTTACTGCAATCTCAATTCCCTGACCATCCTTAAACAGGACTTTATGCTCTTTAACAGTGTTCCCTAGTATGCTGTGCTTATTTATACCCTGCTTTATAATTAACTGCTTATATCAATATTTCTTACTGATCTGTGATATTCTCAAGTGCATAGAATGAATATTATTTATGTTGATCTTTCTAGCAACTGGACATTATTTGGCATTTAATAAAAACACAATAAATATACATATATTAGTATTGGTTGATTAAATAGATCAACGGACTATTTCATCAGTTTGATTATAGGTTATTTTTAAGACTGTCAAAGTAAAAAAAAAAAAAATTGCCAAAGTATTTTTCAAACAATTTTTTCCTGAAAAATAGCAAGAGTCCATATCAGGCAACTGGGATTTTCTCCCACTTCTATCTTCTAGGCTTTGATATTATAAACTCTGTCACTATGAGCATTTCTTATATGTTCAAAATTAATTGTCTATAATTTCTGGCAATGTGTTCACTTATTATGACCGTGGTTTATTTTTCTCTTCTTGGCATTCTGTATTACATAATTACATATTTTTTCCAAGAATGTTACATATGGGTAAGCTATATTACATCTGATTATTCTTGAAAATGGCCTTTGCACATGAAATACAACTTGGCTACTTATAAAGTCTTTGAGTCAAATATTTTTTTTCTTCACAATTATGCAGTGGCTGCTTCATCATCTTCCAACATCTGGTATTACAAAAAAATTTAATGTCACATTGATGTTTATCTTGAAGACAGTTTTATTTCTCCCTTTTTAATTTAAAAATATTTACAGAAGATTTATAGATATATTAAAGTAATAAGTAACTTTAAAGAGAGAAAACTCTTCTGTCTAAATATGCATATTTAAGTTAAAAACTTTATCATTATTTTAGCATTGTATTTCTTGTTTTGAGTTGTTTTGACTTCATCATTATTTTAGCATTGTATTTCTTGTTTTGAGTTGTTTTGACTTCATCTTTTGACTTCATATTTATACTTTTTAGATGAGATTGACACTTTTTATTCTTCTCTTATAGCTAGCCAGATAAAAATTGGGGTTTATAATAGAATAAAAGATTAAAATAACAGATATTAGGGAGAAAACTAGCAGTCCTTGTCATAGCTTCCAAATAAAGGGAAAAAATAAATGTGTACTACAGAAAACTTTATCAAGCCAAATAGAAGTGGGAAAGGAGGAAACAAATAGGCAAATAAATAGGAGGTTTAAAAAGCATAAGCTAGTATATAAAAATAAGTCTCCAAACATCAGTAGTATGTGTTGTTTGAATATTCTAAAAAGTTTGATGCCTTTATAAGATTAGACACCCAAGAGACTTACTCATGGCGTGCCTGTGAAAAATAAGATTTTCACTGTCTGACCCATGTGAAAGAGAAGGAAGGGTTGGGTTGAAAGAGAGACAGCCTGTAGTGTACTTCTGAGAAGGTCTTGTCCAGGCCCTTGGTGACACTTCAAGCAAGAGTTGTCCATTGGAGGGTTCCTGTGTTGGGTAGGGATGGCCCAGCCATAGTACATCATACAACATGTAGTCATTGGCTGGGAATGGGGGAAGAGTGACCTTGAAGTGAATCCCGTAGTAGATTCTGATGTGTGTCACTACTTGGAAGTTACCAGTCAGCTATGTTTTCCACAGCAATTTCTCTTCTGCTAAGTCTATACAGTGACCACCATGATTGCTAAACTCACAGACAACATAAACAGAATAAAATAATCTATTAAAAGATATAGTTATAAGTTTGGCTAAATAAATCTACTTATATATTTATATGTACATTAAAATAGGATGACCTAATAAATCACACTAAATTATTTATATAAAGGATTTGAAATACACCAGGCAAACATTTGCAAGACAATTAGTAATAAAGAATATTATATATCATATAATGAGCATAATTGTGGGTAAAAAGGGTACATAGCAATAAAAGGAGATATTCTGAAAAGGCATTTATAAGTAAATATTTTACATATATTTTGCAAAAAAAAACTTCAAAATAGATGAAGTGTGAAATGACAATGACAAATGCAATTTGAATATCATATAATGAGATATTATAATACATTTATATCAGAAATGGATATATTATATAGCAAACTCTAGCAAAACTATAAAGTAATGTGTATGGAGGTATATGGCTATGTATGTATGTATACATATATAAATACATACATACCTCACCAACATATAGAGACTATACATAATGTTTAAGTATAAAGGAATTCTTTAAAATCTAGGTTAAAACTCAATAAATTAAAAGTATATTTTAAATTATAGTTAACATAAACATTAAAAGTACATTTTTATTATAATGAAAAAAATACCTTAAAATAACCTCAGAACTTGAAGAGATAACAAGAAATACAAAATATTTTGAAGTAAAAAATAAGGAAAGGATTAACTATCAAAACTTGTTGAGTGCAGCTAAATTAGTAGAGATAAATGCATGACCTCAAAAGCGTGTGGATAACACATTAAAATAAAAAAAAAACATAAAAATTGAAGCAAATTACACCTAGAGAAAATTGAATGATGTATATAAAGATGGGTAGAAATTAATGAAATGGAAAATAAGAAAAATATTTAAAGAGATTTACAGAGGACTTAAAGAGGATTTTTTCATTGGTTTTATAAGATTTTGACTTCACGAAGAGTTTTATGAGATGATATAACTCTAAAGCAGGGTCATTTCTTTAAATTTTTGGGAAACAATTTTTTTTATTTCACTCATTTGTAATGCAACTGAGTAGAACAATTGAGAATAATCATCTGGTTATCTATAAAATTATTTAGTTAGCACATGTTGCATTATGTCATCTTATATTATTTTTGCTAGTTTCTATTAGTGAGTATCTGCAAAATTTTCATTACTTGGTGGATATTTGTGTTTGTGTTTATTTTTTTCTGTTAAATATCCAAAATCACATATTCTTTGAATGCTCTGTTAAGTATTTAAGAAAACAGTCACTGGGCTTTTGATTTAGATTTATTCTATGGAAGATTTGTTAGGAACCAATTATGTTCATAAACAAACACAGACTGCAGATATATAGAAGCTAGCTTGCTTGGGTCTTTCGGGATAATCATTTCTTACTTTACTAAATTGTCCAATTTCCCCAAAGTAGTCCAATCTTATACCCAGAAGGGGAGAGAACCAGTAATATTTAGTGAACAACACTGATAACTACCAAATATATATTATGTCACTTAATTTTCATACAACCCCATGGCACAGGTATTAATTTCACAGTTTTAAAGATGAATACACTAAGCAGAGAAAGGTTAAGTTACCTGCTTAATGTCACATGGGCAATAGGTGGCGGACCAAGGAAAAAATCCAGCCAGTCCCACTAAACTTCCTTAAGCATTACTCTATAATATCTGATAAAGGTGAAAGAAGGCTAGGGAAAAGGTGTCTGAAATTCTATTAAATTAAAAACAAAGTAGCGATTATGCTATTATTGCAGGCATGCTTCTTTTTATTCATTACTTCTCTAATCTATTTTTATAAGTATTCAAAGAAGTAATATCTAGAAACTTTTTTGACTTTAGCCTTATCAAAACAGCTTCCAAAATATTTAGTTTATGCCTGTGCTTTCTGATTTTTGTTAATGAGCCAAAAGTGAGTGTTAAGTGATGCTTATTTGGGAATCGTATTCTCGCAAATAATTATCATTCATATTCATATCTAATCATGAAGAGGAGCTTTTATTACTATGAAGTTGATGTCTTTAACTCAAATAAAAGAGCTTCATAGGCACTAATCTTTATTTGATTTTCTTTCATTTTTGTCTTTGAATCAGATATTTAAAAAAAACTAGAGTGGCTTAAATCAAGAAAGAATACTTATTATGTTAACAAAAATATTTATAAAATATAAAAACAGAACGTAAAGGGTAAAATAAATTAGAATAATAACGTGATCAAATATTTATGTGAAAAGCATAGAAATAACATAGACAAAGAAAGTATAGACAGTAATATAGTTAATGTGACAAAAATTTAGAGTACAGAAATTTAAATGAAGCTCAGATGCAACCATCTAAGTAATAAAATCTCTTCAAGCTACTAAATTGCTGCTAAATTTGCCTAAACAAACTCTATCTGGTAGCTTCAGAAGCTTTAAAATGTTATTCTTCCTATGTATTTTTAAGAGTTTTATTTTTTCTATGTAAAATGTCATCAAAATTAAGACTCACAACATCCATATTTAACTTTCTAATTGGATCGATGCATTGGAGAATCTTTATGCCAAGCTTCTTGAGCTGTTTAATAAATTTGTCATAAAGAAGATGATTTAAAACTGGCAACAGGGATTCAGGCAGAAACATGGCGGAATGAGAGATATCCCCATATCTCTCCCCTTCTAACAACAATAACCTGAACGTCTAAAACTCAACAAAAAACACCCAAATGCACACCAGCACATCCGAGCGTGGAATCTGCACATAAGAGCGACCAGAGGTCAGAACCCCGGATGTAGGGCAGTGGACTGAGAGAAATAAAGAAGCTGCCTCTCGCAGCCACCTGAGCTCCCTGTAGGAGGAGGGGGAGGGGTGAAGGTGTGAGAATTTCCCTCAACAGCCCTGCCTGGGACTGCTGTGAGTCCCCGGCGCTGGATAGAGGGGCCCAGTCATCAAGGCAGAAGACAGAGAAGCGGGACAGAACTGCAGAGAAACAATAGTTGATTTTTACCAACCCCAGCTGCAAAACCGAGGCTGAACTGCAGCCCCAACTCCCAACCCAGAAAGCCCCTTCCCCCATACCCTTTGAGAACGATCACCACAGAGCCCCAGGGGAATTTGAGCAAATGCTGCTGAGATTGTTGCTGACACTAACAGGGACTGAAACTGAGGGTAGGGAATGTGATTAAATATCTACAAGAAAAATTTTTAAGAAGGTATTTTAAGGCATTATATAAAGCAGGGATCCAAGAGGCATATTCGCCACCTACTGGAAACCAAAAGAAAAGCACCTTCTTTAAAACAGGCTAAAAAGAGACCTTTATATTATAAACCTTCTTTCTGGCAAAACAGCAGAATACATTTCCATTAATGCCCAGGTGGAGAAATAGTCTATTAAACATCATGAACAACCAAGGTGACAAAGCACCTCAGAAAGAAAGAGAAAAATCTCCAGAAAATAAGCTTACAGACATAGAAATATACTGCTTAAATGACAGAGAATTCAGGATGGTACTTCTGAAAAAACTCAATGCATTCCAAAACAAGTCATATCAACAATTTCAGGAATTAAAAAACCAACTAGATGAGCAGAGCAAGGAAATTGAAACCCTCAAAAAGAACAGAATAGATCTTCTGGAGATAAAACGCACACTGCAAGAGTTGAAAAATGAAATAGCAAGCTTGAGAAATAGAGTCGACCAAATGGAGGAAAAGATCAGTGATATCGAAACCAGAAATCTAGAAATAATTCAGAAGGAAGAAGAGAGAAACTGAAGAATGAAAAATAATAAAAAAGAAATTCAAGAATTAGCTGATAGCATCAGGAGAGGAAACATAAGAATAACGGGCATTATCAAAGGCGAGGAAAAGGAACAGGGACTAGACAGCATTTTCAGACAAATAGCGGACGAGAATTTTCTAAATCTAAGGAATGAGCTGGAGCTTGGAATTCAAGAAGTCAACAGAACACTCAAATATCTGAACCCTAAAAGGCCTTCACCAAGACACATTATATTAGAGTTATCAAAAATCATCGACAAAGATAGAATTCTCAAGGCAGCCTGGAAGAAAAAAACGGTAACATATAAAGGAAAACCCATTAGATTATTGTTGGTCTTTTCAGTGCAAACCTTACAAGCCAGAAAGGAATTGAATCAAATCTTTAAACTATTAAGTGAAAGGAACTACCAGCCTAGAATAATGTATTCAGCTAAGCTCTCCTTCGGATATGAAGGAGAAATTAAGACTTTTCCAGACGTACAAGAACTGAGGGAATTCTCCACTCCGAGGCCTGCACTATAGGAAATACTGAAAGGGGTCAGTTCATCTAAAACAAAATGACAATAAAAAATACATAATTAGGAGTAAGGTGACTATTAGGCAAAAAGAAGCGGAGGAGTACAACCCTTACTAAGAACAGGGCATTTTTATCTTAAATAATAAGAGAATTGTTACAACAAGATAGCAATGAATTTTCAGCATACATAGGAATAAACTGAGATAACGATGCTGAAAATGGGGGGATCCAAGGATCCAAATTTGCAAAGGGGAATGGAGATAACGCACGCGCAAAAGAAAATGGAAGACTGTATGTATACAACTATCTTTTTCATAATTGTAATGGTAACCACACACCAAAGATTCAGAACTGAAGTATATAACATAAAACAAGAAGAACTAGAGGCAAAAACCACAAAAGCCCACCAAAATAAAGAAAACAGAAACACAAGGACAAGGAAGCAATGGAAATACTGAGCTACCAGAAAGCAAAATATAAAATGGCTATAAGAAGACTTCTTATTTCAAAATCACCCTAAATATAAATGGATTGAACTCACCAATAAAAAGGCACAGAGCTACAGAATGGATCAAAAAACAAAACCCAACCATATACTGCCTCCAGGAGACACATCTCAGTTCCAAAGACAAATATAGACTCAAAGTGAAAGGGTGGAAAACGATATTTCAAGCAAATGGCATTCAGAGGAAAGCAGGAGTAGCGGTACAAATATGGGACAAAATAGACTTCTAAATAAAAAAGGTAAAGGAAGATACTGAGGGGCACTTCATAATGATAAAGAGAATCATGCACCAAGAAGACATAATACTTCTTAATCTTTATGCTCCCAATCAGGGAGCCCCAAAATATGTAAAGCAATTACTAACAGAACTAAAGAGAGAAACAGATCAAAACACTATTGTAGTCAGGGACCAAATAACCCCAATTTCGGATATGAACACGTCATTCAAACAGAAAATCAATAAGGAAATAACAGCCTTAAATGACACATTAGCCTAACAGGACGTAGTTGACATTTATAGAGCCTTCAATCCCAGGATAGCTGCTTATATATTCTTCTCTAGTGCACATGGGACATTCTCAGGAATCGACCACTTACTGGGACACAGAGATAGCCTGAACAAATATAAGAGGCTTGAAATCATACCAAACATATTCTCTGATCATAATGCTTTGAAACTAGAGATCAACTGCAAAAAAAAAAAAAAAAAGGCAGAAAGAATCACAAATACATGAAAATTAAACAACATATTACTGGATCAGAAAAGAAATAAAAAGAGAGATCAAGAGCACCTTCTAATTACAGAATCATACTAAAACCAAGTATTACAAAAATAATTAAAAATGTTAATAATGTAGAAAGCTTAAGTTCTTCCCAAAGCTCCTTACGGAAGTTCTATCAACTGTTTGGAATGTATTTTTTGAACTTTTCTTCTTTCAAAATGTACATAATTTGTGAGATGAGGAAAATGCAACTATATTTTTCTCCAATGCTCCTTGTAAAATTTATAACAATAATTATAAACGTTAGGAATGTCACACAAAATAAATATTCTTTTCTATGGAGGCATATAAAAATGTTCTAAATTACCTAATTTCAGTAGGGGTGAGATCAAGACAAGTTTCTTGTAGAGATTATGTTAAAAATAAGACTTGAAGGATGAATAGGAGATAAAGAGGTGGTGTAAGTTTAGTATGACTGGGACAGCTAAAATGTGGGATGAGTCTGAGCTCTTGAGAGGATACAAAACTCAAATTATGTAAGACTTTATAGCAATGCTAAGAATTGTACCTTATACCATGAGTAATGGGAAGCCAGTGATGGATTTTTAAAAGAGAGAACACTAGAATATGATTTATGTCTTCAAAATTTTACTTCGTCAATTATATAAAAATATTGTAAATAGATCATAGGAATCCATTGTAGCGATCCAGATAATTCCAGTGGTCTGGACTAAAGATGGTGAATAGAAAGAATGAAGAGATGTTTGGAGAAAGAATAAGTAGGTCTTAATAATTGTTGATTATTAAGGATGAAAGAATGAGATGAGTCAAGGATGATTCCTGGGTTTCAGCATATACCAGAAATCAGACATAGGACAAACTGGGCAAAAGCATATTTGATAGAAGTCATGAATTCAGATTGAAATCTGTTGAGTTTTAGGTGCCTAGGTATAAAAATACACTTGTAATTATAAAATTAAATAATGTATATACAGTGCTCTGCATGATGCCTAGCAGTGTAAGAACTCAGTACATGACAGCTATTACTACCTATGTGGGTTAGATTAGCAGATTAGGGAGATAATTTAAGTTGGGGTAACAGATGGTTATTAAAGTCATGAGGAAATGATATTAGACAGAGAGGATATAGAATAAGAAAATAGCATCTAGGACTAAGCTTCAAGGTTTACAAAATATTTTCTCCAGAAGCTCAAGGTATACAAGAAATTTGCACTGGTTCTTGGCCCAGATGACAACTGGCTCCATCTGCTTAATCCATGTGCTATTGATAGTTGTACCAGGACCTACATTGTACAGTGACCAAGTATGAGACTCCACTGGGCATGTAACCACCTCTAGGCCCTCATCCCATTTTTGTCAATTCAGTCTTAGAGAATAAGCTCCATTTGAGGGTAGGGTCCTATATAGAATATTCTAAATATAAATGGGATATTTTTTTCAGTTTCTAGCACTTTATTATTTTTTATATATAAAAGTAATATTTTATCTATCACAAAGTTATTTAGCTTTCATGAAATCCATGTGTGAAAAGAGAGTCTATAAATCCAAAGTTTTTAAAAACTATGCACAAAAACCACAGTGTTTTTGGGAAAAAGTTTATACAAGTAGATTTTAAAATGTTACTTTTTTTTTTTACTAGCAATTACACATTAACATAAACACACTAATTAAAAATATGCCATAACCATAATTCAGAAAAATCATTTATCATTTTCTAACTGTATTTTCCACACATCTACCGTATAATATATCTGTTAATTTTGTGCAAGTATAATTAACAATGTTTAATTACTTTTAAGCAAACTAAGGGATTTTCTCACTCAAAATAAATTTTAAATGTCAAACCTATGCCTATACATTTAAAAAGTTTCAACGGTTTTAATATTTCATTGAAAACTATTACACACTTAAAAGTTTTTTATATTATAGGTGCATCACCCTCATTATCTAGTGTAGAATCTTTACTGGATGACGTTTTCTTCCTGTTTTTTTTTAAGTTATTCCTTTCAGTCTCAATTTTTTTTTTTATTTTCAACTATATATTCAAAACAGAACCAGTTTCTAAGTAAACATCTAGTTAAAAAGTTTCAATATAAAATAAAACTTGGCAACCTTATATAGCTTGTATAGTCTAAATGTGATTTATCAATATTCAGAAATAAATTTCTTTAATAGCAGAAAACTTTCGGTCTCGTCTTAATATTCAAAACCAGCAATTTCCCATGAGACTAGAAAGCTAGCAGAGAGGAGTAAATAGATTGAAGTACTGCCTGACTTCTTTTAAAACGATGTGCTCTTTTATCTTTGGAAGTAATCATCTTAAGTAAAAACAGTTTCTCAGTCTGTTCTCTGGATTAAACAGATTAAATACCACCATCTATATGCTCTGGTTCACATATTTCTTTTGTGAGCCATTTTTAGAGGATAGAGTAGCTTCATAACCTCAGCATTCACCAGGCAAAACTTCAGCTCTTCTGGTAGTTATCAGCCATATAAACATAGGTATAACATAATTCTTTCATTTCCTAGCAGGCCACTGTGGTGGCATCTGATAATTATATACATGCGTCTGATATCCAGTGACAACCTGAAATGGTGAACTTGGATAAGGAGGATATGTGTGAACATACTGAATTATAGGATTCATCCTGGTTGGAGGCTGTGTATAAATGTTAGTGTTTGAATTACTCCAGACACTCTGAAACTGTGGTGGATGAGGAAGATTGAAAACCAAAGAAGGTGGCTGCACATATAAGCACATAAATTTTGTTTCCTGTGCAGATACCAGTTTCAACTTTTTACCATAAAAATTTATCCTTGATTCTACTATCTTCTGCACTTCTACATTATAAAAGAAAACAAATTCATAGCCTTTGAACATACCAGTTCAATCTATGATCATCTACATTTCTTTTACTGAATCATCTAGCAAAGAAATTTCAGTTTCACCCATCCTAACATCAATTTCACCAACAAAAACAGTGTTTGGCATGATTTTGCCTTCAGGTAAAATATAGCCGTGATTGGTCATAGCTTATGAGAATTGGGTGCTGGCCTGTCTGGAGATAGTTGAGTTTGGAGTCTCAGAATTTGCAGTAGACTTAATTTCCAAATCACCGATTCAGTCCTCTGCTTCATCTAATCCACTGTCGATCCCTTCTAGTGTATTCTTCACATGAGTTATTGTATTATTCATTTCTGACCAGTTTTTTTTATGTTTTCTATCTCCATTTTTATTTTTCCTATCTCTTTGTTAAAGTTCTCGCTAAGATCACTGAACATCCTTATAGCCAGTGTTTTAAACTCTGCGTCTAGTAAATTGCTTGTCTCCATTTTGTTTAGTTCCTTTTTTTTTTTTTTCCCGGAGCTTTGTTCTGTTCTTTCATTTGGGACATATTTCTTTGCCTCCTCATTTTGGCTGCCTCTTTGTTTTTGTTTCTATGTATTAGGTGAGCTGCTATGTCTTCCGGTCTTGGTAGACTGACCTTATGTAATAGGTGGCCTGTGGGGCCCAGTGACACAGTCTCCCTGGTCACCTGAGCCGGGTGCTATAGGCATGTTCCTTGTGTATATTGTGTGTGGCCTCCTGTTGTAGTTGAGCTTTGATTGCTGTTGGCACATCAGTGGAAAGGATTGATCCTTAGGCTGATTGGTTGCAAAGACCTGCCATGAATACAATGGAGGAGCTATTGTGCAGTGGCTGTCCTTATGGAGCAGGATTCACATTAGCAGGGCTCTGGTGCCTCTCGAGTCTGCCTTTTGGGTGTGTCTTTTGTAGAGGTGCTTGGGTGGTGCTCTGATGTGATCTGAAGCTGGCCACTGGGTTTGCTGATTCTGGGACCTCTTGGGAAAGGCTCTGGTTCAGGCCAAGTTTAGTCGCTGCCTGTGCCCTCCCCTGGCCACTTGGTATGAGCTACAAAGTGATCTGAAAATGGTTACTATTTATGCTGGACTTGGAGGTTTCTGGAAGAGGCTAGGCAATGAACAAAGACTAGCTGCTGCTAGTGACAGCCTTGGGGCTGCTTAGCAAGAGGTACAGAGCATGCCAAGGCCAGATTATGTTTCTTTGGTGTTTGTAAACTTTAGAGAGAGTTTAGGAAAGTCAGAAGCATGAACCACTTTCTTAAAAAGCCACTGTAAGAGGCTTGGGGGCCCACAAGTTGGGTGGGGCATGGTCTCAAGGAATCACGGGGTGGGTGAACTGTGTGAACAAGGTTGATGGAAATTCAGATACAGTGGGTGGGAGGAGGGCTCAACAAAGGAACAATGGTTTCTGCCACCACTTCTGTCTGGGAGAAAACTGCCCCTCCAGCTCTCACCTTTAAGCCAGATAATTCAGTTCCTCCCTATATGTCCTTGCTGCTTTTTGAGCTGCTGCCCCAGTGCTGGAGCTAAGAGCAAGTGAGTCCATCAGTGAACAAGTTCATGTGTGGGCCCTTCAGGAGGAACGTCTGGTACTACAGCCACCCTTTGTCTCACTCAGCCACAATCTCTGCTTGTTTTCACATCCAGATGTTATGGAGACTCCTCTCTCTGGAATTCGAACCCTGGGCTAGGGAGCCTGAAATGAAGCTGGGACTCCTTGCCCCTCCACTTCTCTTGGGGGACCTCCACAGCCAATATGTCCCTCCTGATTCTTAACCACCACACATGGGTGTGGTACCAGTCCATTCTGTAGGTTTCCACCCCTCCTACCAGTCTCCACATGGCTTCTCTTGTATCTTCTTAGTTATAGGACTCTTTAGCTAGACTTTAGACACTTTAGGTGATTTTCCATAATGTTTCTTCTGTAGTTTGTAATTTTGATGTGGTTATGGGAGAAGGTGAGCAAAGTATTTATCTGGCCCACCATCTTGACACAGAGCTGAATGGGATATTTTGAGATTAAAGTACAATTGTTGGGTCATTGTTAGAAGACATAGTTGAATAAGGCATTTCATTTCTTCCCCTTTTTTCTTTCTTTAATTGCTTCTCGCTTTTCATTCCCTCCTTTCTTTACTACCTTCCGCCTAATAATTGCTAATTGTTTCTAGCAATAAATAATCTGATTCTTTGTGTTTTTCCTTTTTTCAAACTCTTCTATTTTCTAGAGGAATCTCTATTTGCCTTAAATGTATACATTTATACTCACTTCACATAAAATGTTTATTTATATTATAGCTATAGATTTCCTATATCTCTAATACTTGCATTTCCCCCTGTTCATAAGAGATAGAGTGACAAATCTGAATATAATGGGAAGAACACTAAAAAATTTATAATATTCATAAAAGCAATAGAAGAATGTTAATTTACTCATAATGGATAAAATTGTAATTTATTGAAGAGATTTTACCCAAAAAAATACAAATATAAATAATATTTTTTATTAAGACAGCAAGCTTTCTTTACCAAGAGCCTTTTTTAATGTACTATCCCATCTATAAAAAACACCTAGATATCCTTATTGATATAGGTCTAATTTCTGATGTAGCTAAGCTCTTTATTTCTTCCATCGTAAACCTTTTTATGCTTAATAAAAGCTCTTCTGAGAGGAAAAACAAGAGCAAAAACATTTGAATTATTAATTTAGATTTTTTAGTTGAAAGCTATTTTAGCTGTTTCTCATTTCCAATCACACTGACATTTTTAGCTTTTTTATACTAAAAAAAGCTAAAAGTAAACATCTACCATCTCAAATTCAATGAAGATTATAAGTAGAGTGCAATATAGGCTCTTTCTTTTATGTAAAGGAAAATACATTGTCCTCAAAGCTCCATTTAAATTCGAGTTATTGGAGGAAAAAAATGGCAGACTAATTGTAGTTAAACACTAACGTAATCAATTACATCCAAAATAACAAAAAAGAAAATATATAGGTAGAAAGTGGATGTGTAATACTGGCAAATAAAACTTTAAGTATCCCAAGCACTTCATGTTAGCTGTGATAAAAACAGATTTCAAATCACTGAATTCCAAGCTACTATTTGGAAATCTATTCTATGTCTTCAAGTTAATGAGGAAATATAGTCTTAAAGACATCATATATACTACTTATTTCTAGCAAGACCCTATATTTTCAGTTTTTTATCATGGCAATTTGAGATGGAGGAGAGAATAATTTGAATGTAGGTGTGACTCCTAAATCTTAATACCTAGAGTTGAGTCAGCCCTTAGTATCTAAGCAGATTGACACTTCTCTAACAAACGAGAATCTATGGGGATTTCTCTTTCTACCTTTTATGTAACACCTTTAATTTTACCCTTTACACTTTCTCTTCTTCCAAGTAGGATGAAAAAAAAAATGACTGGAACATTTTCCAAAAGCATTATTCTGTCTCTGAAGATTATTTTCTCCACAGGCAGAGTTGCTTTCTAATTTCCTTCTAGAGTTAAGTGCTTGGATTATGTGACCAATAGACAGGAGGATATTATCTGTGGAAAATGTTGACTGTTCAACAATTTTAAAAAAAGAACAAGCAGAATAGCACAAATGAAAGATTAACACTAAACAAATCTAGAATGTTACTGCTTCAAATCAAATAAAAGCAACAACAGAATGACAAAGTTTTGATATCTAAGTATACCATGAGAGTCTCCGTCTATGTGTATACTAAAACTATTGTTAATAATGTTTATTTTTCATAATTCTTTTCAGTGTCAAAGCTGAAAAAATATCTTAAAATAATTTGGGTTGAAACAATTTAAAAGTCAAGATAATCATAGAACTATAGAATACTTCCCTTACAGCTTATCACTGCACTACTAGAGGCCTATTTATAGCAATTCCTTTTAACAAATTCATCAATTATCAAAAAAGGATTACAAGGTATAGTTAAGAAATGCACACACACAATTTGAAGAGACAGAGCAAGCATCAGAACTGAATCTGGCAGTAATGTTGGAATTATCAGACAAGTGATTTAAAACAACTATGGTTAATATACTAAAGACTCTAATGGATAAAGTAGAGAGCAGTCGTGAACAGTTGGGCAATGGAACCAGAGAGATGGAAATCCTAAGAAAGAACCAAAAGGAAATTCTGTATATCAAACACACTGTAGCAAGAATGAAAAATGTTTTTGATGAGATTATCGGTAGAGAGTTGAAGAAAAGAATCTCTAGGCTAGAGGATATATCAAGAGAACCTTCAAAAACTGTAAGACCAAAGAAAACAGACTGAAAAAAAGAAAACCCAGAATATCCAAAGATTGTGTAATAACTACCAAAGTACATGTAGTAGAAATGCCAGAAGGAGAGGAAAGAAAAAAAGAAAGAAATAGAAGAAATATTTGAAACAATAATAACAGCATTTCTCCAAATTAATGTCAGACATCAAACCACAGATCCAGCAAGTATAGGGAATATCAAATTGGATAGATGACAAAACAAACAAACAAACAAAAACTAAACCTAGGCATATTCATTTCAAACAGAAAATCAAAGATAAAGAAAAAAATGCTGAAAGAAGCCAGAGGAAAAAAGCATCTACTTATAGAGGAACAAAAATAAGAATTACATCTGGCTTCTCTTCAGAGACCATAACAAACAAGAAGAGAGCATAGTGCAATATTTAAATGTTGACAGAAAAAAAACCACTAAGCTTGATTTCTGTACCCTGCAAAATTATCCTTCAAAAGTGAAATAGATTTTCTCAATTGGAAATTGAGGAAATTTTTTACCAATAAATCTATCTTGCGAGAATTGTTAAAGGAGATTCTTTGAGAAAAAGGAAATAAAATACATCAGAAACCCAAATCTGTATAAAGCAAGGAAGAAACTTGAAGAGGGAATAAGGGAAAATAAAAATGTTTCTTTTTCTTATTCTTAATTGTTCTAACAGATAACAGGTTCTTCTAAATAATAACAACAATGTATTTAATTCTATATGCATATGTATATCATGTATATATTTATATATGCTTATGTATACTTACATATAAGTTAAATGAATGCCACTATGATACAAAGGATAGAAAAGAAGAAAAACAATTATTTTATTCTAGGGTACTCACACTACTCTCGAAGTGGTATAGTGTTATTTAAAAGTGGATTTGGATTAGTTATAAATGTATATTGTAAACTTTAGAGCAACCACCAAAAATAAAAAGAAAGAAGTATAACTTATATAAAAGTGGAATCATATAAAATACTTAATTAAAACCACAAAAGGAATAAAAAATGGAAGATAAAAATAAAGAACAAAGCAACAAGTAAATGATAACCAATAAGATAGATATTAGTCCAAATATATCAATAATCTCTGAATATCAATGGTCAAGTATATCAATTAAAAGATAAAGATAGAATGGATCAAGAAACAAAGCCCAACTATATGTTGTCTATAAGAAACCTACTTTAAATATAAAGATACATATAGCTTAAAAGTAACTGTATAGAGAAAAATATACCATTCTAACTCTAATCAAAAGAAAGCAGGAGTAGCTATATCAATATCAGACAGGGTAAACCTCAAAGCAAGAAAAGTTATAAAGGTTAAATAAGGGCATTGCATAATAAAAAAGGAATAAATTCTCAAAGAAAACATAGTAATCCTTAATGTTTAGGTACCTAACAACAGAATGTTCAACTACATGAGGCGAAAACTAATACAATTGCAAGGAAAATTAGGTGAAACTACTTTCATAGTTGGAGACTTCATTACCCACTATTAAAAAGAAAAACAAAAAACAAAAAACAGATCCAGCAGTCTATAGTCAATAAAGACATAGTTGAACTCAATAAACCTTCAATTAACTGAATACATTTGTCAGCTATGGATTATTTCATCTAACAACAGCAGAATATGTGTTTTTCTTAAACTCACATGGTACATTCATCAAGATAAACCACACTATGGGCCATAAAACACACATTCACAAATTTAAAATAACAGAAATCATGCAATGTATGCTCTAATACCACAATGAAATTAAAGTAAAACTCAATAACAGAACAACATTGGAAAATCCCTAAATATATGGAGATTAAACAACACACTTCTAAATAACATGAACATAACATAAAGAAGCATGATTTAGCACATTATATAGACTTGGGCTTGGGTGTCAAGTTAGCATTATATTGTAGAGAACAAATTGTTATCTTTCAGTGATGGAAAAATGATCATTGTTAGCTATTGCTAATCTTAGCCAGGGTATAAGAATATGCCATACTTCCTTAAAAAAAATAAATAAAAAATAATTAATCAATTAATTTTTTATGCTGGCATTGGTTAATGAAACCCAAAAAGTTTTAGCTGTACACTTTAACAGTAAGGTATGCCATACTTTCTTGATCCAACATTTCAGAATTTTGCTCTTATTCAGCTAGATTGCAAATGTATGATGTAATACATTGATTAATTTTTCAGCTCTGCCGCCTATGCCACACTTAAAATTTAGAGGCAATATATTTATTTTTATTTTGGCTACAGCCTGAATGTGACACAATAAACCAAGTTAACATCAATTTATTTAATGTTTGGATCTCTCTCTTGTAATGTTTGATGAGGGACCAATATCACCTCTTTTTAACCACTTCCAGTGACAATGTTATTCATAAAGTAATCCCTTCTTTTTTTAAGTAGCCTTAATGAATAGTAGCTATTTTCATATTTATGTCATAAAAATAATCTGCAACTTGGAAATAGGCAAAAAAAACAAAAAAAAGAAAACCTGTTCTTTCAGTTCGGTGCTGGGTGCAACTTCCTATTGTCTAGAATTTTTCAAAAACTCTATAGGGGCATAGGTTAATTGTTAAATTTTTGTCTGGTGGAAATGCAAATAACAGATACCTCCAAAGGTTAAACTTCATGGTTCTATTAGACATTAATTATTTTTTTTGTAACACATAAATTTTACTTTAACTTGCTTCTAAATAGCTAATTTGCAAATGTTCTTTGGACAAGATTTTACCTCTTATTGTTTCCTTTAATTAATGCATTGAATAACATCTTTGACACATTTTATATTTACAGTTGACCCGTGAACAACATGGGATTGAACTGCATGGATCCATTTATATATGGACTTTTTCAAAACTATTTGCACTGTTTTCAATCTGTGGTTGAAAATCTGTGGATACAAAGGAATGACTATATTTATCAATCTGTGCCATTTTATATAAGGGGACTTGAGTATCTGAGAATTTTGATATTTTCAGAGGGGTCCTGGAATCAAACTACCACAGATACTGAGAGACAACTTAAGTTTTTGGAGAGTCAAAAGTTATATGTGAATTTTCAAGTATACAGAGGGTCAGAGCCCTGACCCCTTGCAATGTTTAGGGATCAACTGTACATGAAAGACATGATTTTAACTCTTGGAAAATTATACTCTAACATCCATTATGGTCCTGATTAACAAAGATTTATTCTAAATAAATGGTCCCCAATTTTATCATTTATTAGAATCACCTGAAGGGCTGGTTAAAACACACAGTTAGTTAGGGTAAGGTCCAAGAATTTGCATTTTTAACTAGTTCCCAAGTGATAATAATGTTGCTGATACTGGGACAGATTTTGAGAATTACTGTTCTAATTTATTATTTATTGTTTGGCTCTCTAACATTCTTTTCAAAATGTTAAACATTATCCACAATAATACTTTTTGCATAAGGTTTGAGAAGTTATAAAACAATTATACAGGAAAGTTATAGGATCTTGTGAGTTATACAATTTTCCAATCACTACCGCATAGCAGATTAGAATCAAATCCCCCCAAGAATTAAAAATATGCAAATTAGCAAGACTGGTGTTTTGACATCTTATTTTTTTCTTCAAAATTCTGAAGGCCTTTGTATTTATATGATGAAGGGAATTCTTTATCTACTAAAAAGCAAGGATATTAGATATTATCAATTTCATATTGTTTTAGAACCAATATACTCCAATTTTGAAAATAGGGAGATGTAAAAATTTTTTCTCCATGGTGGGCTCTACTCTACTGATAGAGGAATTTAAAAAATCACCCAGAAGGGGCATTCATTTCCAATAAATTCTCCATTACCGTTCACTTCTTAACATTTCCCAGATTTTATTGAGCTAAGAATCACTGAGAGGTACTTGTTAAAAGAAGATATATTCCTTGGCATCCCACCAGATTCTCTAGATCAGAATCTCCAAGAGGAGTTGAAGATGATCAGATGCTTCATAAAGTTTCAGTGATTCTAATTGTCAGGGAAACTTGAAAGATACGGAGGTACAGAGAGGGTGATCCAGGGTCCACATATTACTAATCACTTCTTTGATGCAGTCCAGTTGTTCCCAAATTTGGTTTTATTGTTGATCTCTAAAAGATACTGATTCCTCTCATTCTTAGGTATTTTGATTTAATTGGTATAGAGTGCCACTGGGGCACCAGGATATTTTAAAGCTGCATATTACAGCAAAGTTTAAAAACCACTGACCCAGTCAGTAAGATTTGTTCCAATACATCTATGGGAGTTTAAGAAATTTCTCTGGCTTCAGTATCTCTAAGGTTTATTTTTATATCACCTTGAAAGAAGAGGAAAGATTTAAAACCTTGTATGTATTCATTTCTTTGGAGCAAAAGAAGATGGTAGATTTGAATATTTACACTGACCTTTAGGTTGGTTAGTTTTCTGTGTTTTTTACATTATGAGAACTAAGGAATATTCAATCCACTGCTAATTAGTGGAATCACAAAAGAAACAGTGAATCGGCAGTGAGAAAACACTACATGAAGGTCATTCTCTTCTCTGGCCCTCTATACCCTAATCTTTAAGACTGGAACACTACTTGTCAAGACCTTCATAAAATTATGGTGAATCTGTGAATGTGAAGCATTTTGTGAAGTAAACAGTACTAAGAATATGAAGTATTATTCTCTTCTTGTGGCAATGATATTACTAAAATAATCAAAAGTGACAAATTATAAACACAGAGATAGATGAATGGTTTTTAGAATAAAGTATTCTTAACAAATTTAGTCTCCAAAGTATTTTTAATATCTGTGATCAATATTTATTGTGTGATTATATTTATTGTTTTTTAAAATATTTGATATGAGAAAAAGTAAAATATCTGTCAAAAATTCCTAACATCCATTTTATTGTTCTATTTTATTGTTCTTTTGACAAGTACTTATAATTTTTCTTTATTGTATTTCAGCAAGTTACTTGAAAAATATTTACCCCTATGGTTTTAGTTTGTTTTCACTAAATGATATTAACAAATGTAGGGTCATTTAGTTTTTTCCACTTTTGTATGTTATACAAGAAACAGATTGGAAATAATACCATATTACTTATGTATCTTAGACAGTAGTTACTTGGATTCTATAAAGGATTTTTTTTATTCACTTCTATTCAGAGAGTGCCTATTTTCCTAGCTTAGATTTCAGAGTTAGTTAAAAGGTTTTTCATATCTATAGAAAAAGAAGGCGAGTAATATTTTGAAGCGACACTTGTACAACTTGTTTGTGATGTTACCACCCTAACTTTTTAAAAATATTACTACATACAAATAATACCACTTTCCCCCAACGTAAGACAAAACAAAAGTTGGAACAGACAGAAGGACGAACCTATGTAATTCCATTTCACTTCAGTGAAAAACAGCAAAAATGGTCTTAAATAAATATTCTAAGTGATAGTATTTCGATCATTTTAATAATGCCCTATCAAGTACTATTGTTTGGAGTACAATAACCTACCCTTTAAAGTCACAGAAGTGAGAAAATTTTTTTTTTTTTTTTTAATTCTTCAGCTTTCTTGTTCTGGGCCAGGATTCTATTAACAAGAGTTTCAAGTCCCATTTGGTTAGCATTATTTAATTAACTTCTAAATATCTCAGGAATCCAAAGATCCTTACTTATTAATAGTTTGAGTGTATATATTAACTGGCAGCAAAGTAGCCTCAAAAAATTCTATCCTGTGTGCACTCTGGGTTTGTCTATGTAGCTGAAGCTCACAAGCCTGAGAATAAACTCTACAATTAAATGCACTACATAGAAGAAACAGGCAAGTGAATTTCTTTCTACATCTGGAAATATGCAACAGACTTTCTCCACAGATTCAATCTAACCCAATATTCATGAATATTTTATTAACAATAAGCACATGATCTAAGCACTCGGTATGTTTTGAACGTTAAACTGACAATTGTGTGCTGAGTACTTACTGTGTTGAAAGCACTATGCCACATGCTGAATCAGCCTAGTGAGAAAGAGAAATGTGATCTATACCTTCAGAGAATTTGCTGTCAAGTGAGAGGAGACAAATATTCTATAGCAATACCAGGAAACTATATGCCCCAAGAGGCTGGGGACTGTATCTATCTCTCACTGCTAAATTCTTGAAATATACCTAAGTGAAATCTAGCAATACACTTTACTCACTCTAAATGGAATGAATGCATACATTTACGACAGTTTCTCTTCTCTTTATTTTTAATAGTCTTATTCATCTGAAGCTCACTTGGGCCATGTCAGAAATATCTTTATTTCATCTTTCCGGCAGACTATGGAAATTAAGAAGCCCGTTAGGCATATGAATTATTTCCCAGGCTCTGGTTCAACTCAATATAGTACTCTGTGTCAGTACTGTGGCTCAAAGCCAACTAATATAAGTCATTACTGTGTTATTTGCCATTTTCCTATAGGCACTATTGAGGAGATATAGATGTTATCTGAATCAAGATTAATCTATTCACAAGAATATTAATTTAATATTCCTATGGAATATCTTCAACACATCTATATTTTATTTAAGTATAGTAAATGCCCTTATGCAGAAATTATAGGAAAAAAAAACACACATAGTAGAGGCTGCTAACCCTGGACAATGTTCATAGAAAGGATTTCTGGAGGAAGCGACATCTGAGAATGAATTGTTGTCAAGGATATTTCCTAAAATGTGAAAATGGATTTTTCCTTTAGTGTGTCAGAATTAATTGTGTCTTGGGAGATATGAAATATTTTAAATATCATAAAATATCTCTAAGTTTCTAAGTTTGAGTATTTCTTTTTCTTTTGTAACAAATTTTCTATCTTTTTAATAATCAAAATAATATAACAACCAAGATAAAAATGAAATCACAGTAATTTGACTAAGAAGTATTAGTACAAAATTGTTGACTTGTTTGTAAATATATACTTATATGTACATATATGTATAATGTGCCTATATATAATAATATTTGAACAATACAATTCAATTAATTTAGTAAAAATCATTATTAATATTGGTAGATATGCAGAGGAATATCAAATTATTCTGCTTTATCTAGTACTATATTATACAGAAATTTACTCATTTCAGTGTGAAAAATATATCAAATTAGTTAAGATTTTATTATAAATCTTAGTTTGCATATCTGATAAGATTATGAAGAATCATTGATTTGAGAGCATAGATAAATTGAATAATTCAAGCCTCTGAAAAGTAATAAATGCAGTTCTAAAAGCTATTCAAATTATCTAGAATTATGAACTTGTGCAGGCATCATAGAAAAGACAGTTTGCTCCTCCTTTGGCCTCAGGACAGGCAATGGACAGGCATGAATGACTTCTGGAGGATTTCAAGGAGACCAGTAATGTGGATCATTGTGAGTTGGTTGGACATGTCAAAAATGTCATAAAGCAAATACATGTATGCACAAAGTCTAACAAAAAAGCGAAAGCACTTTGAGGATTGAAGAAGATAAATAATAATTTTGATGCTTTTTTTAGAAAACACAGTCCAGATAGAAGTCTATTTAGCAAAGATTAAAAATATATAGTTGACTACTTCCATTGTTTGAAGTCACAAGATATCTGACCAAATAGTTGATTCAGACAATTATGGCTCTTGTGGTTTTGACTAGCCCTCTCTTTGCCTCAGTTACTAAAGAATATGTATGAAATACTAATGAATGCATAGAAGAAAATATTTCCTAATTTCTATTAGTTTATTAGAGAGATTTTTTAAAAGCATTAATGAGAAAGGGATATTTTAGTTGCAAATGAGAAATATTTGACCAGATGAAATGTTTGGCAGGAGTTAGAATAGGAGATTCAGGGTAAAAAAAATCACATGACAGTCCTGATATAAACGAGAGAATGGTTCACTGTAGTAGAGAAAGTCCAGAAGAGTTGAAATGCAGAAGCTAAGGGGAAATGATACAAGATAAGGCTGACATAGCAGGAGCCAGGTAGCATAATATTTCTCAAACCTCTTGATATGAAGGAGCATCCTCCTCCCTCTACACACACACACACACACACACACACACTCACACACACACACACACACACACTTTTTCAGGAATCAATTCAGTTTTAATATAATAACAATAAATAAACATTAAAATAAAAGCTCAAGTTATTACTATTTTTTAAATTTATAGATTCAACAGATATGAAAATACTATCAAATTGATATTAAAGTCTTTAGAGAGAGGGAGAAAGTACTGAATCCTTAACACTAGATAAGGGTAAAGGTCAAATATATGGTGACAGAGAGAGATTTGACTTTGGGTGGCTAACACAAATGTAATATACAGATGATATATTGTTAAACTGTACACTTAAAACCTATTTAATTTTATTAATTGATGTCATCCCAATATATTTAATAAAAAGTAAAAGAATAAAGTCTCTAGATCTTTCCTCTCAATTTTGATATTGATCGTATCACAGTTTATGAACTGGCATGAGTCTGTGAACCACACTTTAAGTATCAGAGATTAGCAAACATTTTCTATGAAAAGCCATAGCTCTATAAGGCTCTTTTACAACTACCTAAATACCATGTTAATGTGAAAGCAGCCTTAGATAATATGTTAATGAATAGATGTAGCTGTATATCAATAAAACTTTATTTACAAAATTAGCCTGGCTGGATTTAGCTGTAGTTTTCCAATACTTGTTATTGTTTTAGAAAATGAAGAGGCTTATAGATTTTATTCTAAAGCCAATATGAGGAGAATGAAGGATACTAAAAAGAAGATAACTAAAATTTGATATGACCTTTACCTTGTTCACTCTGAATAATGAAATGAAAAAAGAAAAACTTTCTAGAAGACAGATATTACAAAACATATGGACTCAGGTGATAGCATTTGCTACAAGAGAGTTATCTAAATCCAAGAGATGTTTAAGAAATATAAATTAATATAAGGTGATCAAATGTCTCAGTTTTCCTGGAACTAAGGTGTTTCTCAGGACACAAGACTTTTACTGCCAATATGTGGCCTAACAAATTACTCCAATATTTCTGTCTTTAAAAAACTTGATGGACCATAGTAATGGATACATTTGACTGAACCCAAAAATGTACAACACCATGAGTGAATCCTAATCCTAACTATGTACTTTGGGTTCGATCAATGATAACAAATGTACCAATCTGGTGGCTGATAGGAGAGGCTATGCATGTGTTGGGGCAAAAGGTGTATGGTAAACCCCTGTACCTTCCCATCAATATTGCTGTGAATCTAAAACTGCTCTAATAAAATAAATTCTTAATTTAAAAAACTTGGTAAAAAGTATTGCCATTAACTAAAATAAAAAATAAAATAAGAAGTGAGGGGAACATATTATGTTTTAGTTTCAGTTTGGAATTCACAAATTAACAACTAGCTGAGAAATAAACCTGGGACTGAGCAGTAGACAGTTGATATACAGTTCTGGATTTCATAAAAGAATATTAAACTAGAGATGCATGCTGGGACATTAACAGACTGTCAATGCCCACCTACCAAAGACCACAGAAAGACACCTGTCATCAAATACAGTTGGGTTCCTTGACTTTTTACAGTGAAAAAAAAAATCATGCACCATGGGGAACTCTAAAATATAGCAGTTGGAGGGGATTAGGAAGGGCATGAGTTAGCAGTTGAAAATTAATATTATTAAAGATTTAAAGCTTTATTCTGTTTTATATTTTTAAAGTTTTTGTGTGGAGTGCTTTTGAACAGGGTACAAAGCAATGTGTTCTAGGTTGAGCCCTTTTAGAAAACAAGGGAATTCTATGATCGAGTATTACCCTAGTAATTCTTATCTAGGAGATGGAGGGAATGCAGTAGGCCTAGAGCTAATTGATAAAGAAGCAGCAGTCTTCATATTAGCACAGAGGCGGGTATTTGGTCCTTTTAGTGGTTACACAATGTTCTAGCTTTTGTTGGCACTCAAATGTGGTTACAAACTGATCGTACTTTTGTTTCATTGCATCAGTCACCCAGTGACTTTGTTTTATGTTGCTATTCTATAAAATTGGTTATATTCAGTAGGGAACACTGTGACCTAGTTTTTATGGCCAAGAGAAATATGTCAGGACTTACTATTTTCTTTCTCAAAACTAAAACTGCTATTTCAAACCATGAACATCTCAGAGATTTCTTAAGTACAGTGAACAGATTGTAATACAATGAAGACCCTGAATTCTATCATCAGTGCTTTGAAATCTCTATCTCCTCTCCTTTTTCATTTACTATCATTCCCAAATGTCTCATTTACTATCATTCCCAATTATCTTTAGGTCTTAGGGTAATCAAGAAAAGACCAATCAAGTTTTGCCTCTAGTAAACTGAGAAATTTGGTTACTGTGAAGCTAGGGGACTCCACAGGAGATAGTAATGTGACATCTCAAACTCTTTTCAAAAGCAGTTATGTTGTTTAAAAAATCTAAAGACCACAGAATACACTTCTCTCAGAAGAAGAGGCTTTTCATTATTATTTCTAGGAACATTAAAAGGAAAACATTTGAAATAATGATTGTGAGCAGTGCAGGAAAAAGCTGACTAGAGGGACACAGTAGAACTTTAAGATATTATTAAGTGTCCAAATAAAATTGATCATCATGCATTTGGTGTCATTCAATTTAGAGCCTTTTCCATGGTTTGACAATTCCCTATGGGCTCAGAAGTGTAGGATCTTAGAATTTAGCACTTTTGGTCCTCATTTCCTATCTAATTCTGCCTTCTAATGATGATCTTCTCTTTCCAGATTTAATTTCAGATATCCCTACAGGCAAGCAGTACAATATTGTTGTTAAAAGTAGGGATTCAGAAAACATTTCCTCGGGATCCAATCTTGTGTCTACATCATTTTGATATATGACCTCAGGCAAATTATTAGTTTGTGCCTCAGTTTCTTCAATAATGGGAAGATAATAGCCTCATAGAATTATTGAGAAGTAAAAAGTTCTTACATGAAAACTTTCTTAGTATGTAGTAGATGCTTTTAATCATTTCTATTACTATTGTTTTTGTTGTTGCTCATTATTATCATTATTATTAAGAATTAATCTTACCCAAAGAGAGATATGGCCTTTTTTCCAGCTCCTAATAGGTAACCTCTAAATCCTTAGTATTTTCTGAGTTATAGGAGTATCTTTGTTATTCATAGTGGTCCATCAAAGCACATCTGATAATTTATGCTAATTGCATAACTAAAGATGGGGCCAGCCATATGTGATAATCTCAAGGTGAGGGCTGGCAGAAAGACCAGTCATATGATTATAGAGTTGGGATGTTAAGGCATATGATACCAGCCTGACCACTGGGAAGGGAAGAGAGCTGGAGATTGTTTAACCACATGGACCATAATTTAATTAATCATGCCAATGTAATGAAACCTCAATAAAATTTCTGGACACGGAAATTTGGGTGAGCTTCCTGAGTTGGTGATACTTGATTTGTGTGTTGTACACAGCAACGACAGGATGGTAACACATTTCTAAGGACATAGAAGCTTTGTGTTTGGGACCTCCCAGACCCAGATTCCACCCTATGCATCTTTTCCTTTGGCTGGTTTTGATTCGTATCGTTTGCCTGTAATAAAACTGGAATTGTAAGTGAAGCGCTTTCCAAAGTTTTATGAGTTGTTCTAGAGAATTATGAAAACAGAAGGTGGTCCTAGGAACTCCCAACTTGGTAGTCAGCTAATCTAACTAAGGTTGTAGGGATCCCTGAACTTGTGGCAGATGTCTGAAGGTTTGGGTGAACTTGGCTGTGTGGAAAGTTATGCCCTGAACCTTGAATTTGGCTAATTCTTTGTAAAAATAAACAAGTTAATAAATGCAGATTCTTTTTCCTTTACTATGTAGTAAGTATTGCTTAACCATTAGCTATTACCATTATTTTTTGTTGCTGTTTGTATTATTATTTTCAGATTCATGTCCTCTTTTGCCTAGCAAAGAAGCGATTTACTCTTGAATTTCCTCATGAGTTAAAATCACTGCTTTCCTTCCCATTTTCTGTGATGCCTTGGCTTCCTGAGTTAGGCATTTTTGATGTAACGTTTCAGTCTTTACCTATTCCCACTGTTATTCTTGCATCCTACAGTATCTCCACATAGCATTTAGTTATCCTTTAAAAATATAGGCCAAATAATAATTATATTCTAAGCAAAACTTTTTAATAATTTCTCACAAAACTCAGTCCTATATTCACACTTTTCACAAAGGCTTGCAAGATTCTTGGTAATATGGCTCTCGCTTCCTGTCAGTGTTCATCATATATCATTTTCCACTTTCATATTTTACTCTAACAAGCTGATTTCTTACTCTTCCTCAAACATTTCTGCTGATTCCTGCCTCAGTGCCTGTATACTTATAACACCTTCTACCTGGAATACTGTTTTCCCAGAACATTTCTATGATCCTCTTTCTTTATGTAATTTCAATTTCTTTTTTTAATGGATTTTAAATATTTTTATTATTCTTTTAGAGTTTACAGTTAATATATTTATATTAGTTCTAGATGTACAACATAGTGGTTAGACATTTATATAATTTACAAAGAGATCCCCTGATTAGTTTAATATCCACCTGGCACTATACATAATTATTACAATATTATTGATTATATTCCCTATGCTGTACTTCACATCTTCATGACTATTTGTAACTACCAATTGGTACTACTTAAGCCCTTCACCTTTTTCACCCAGCTCCCCAAACCCCCTTCCATCTAGCAATCACCAGTTTGTTCTCTGTTTTTGCTTTGTTTGTTCATTTATTTTGTTCTTTAGATTCCACATATAAGTTAAATCATATGGCATTTGTCTTTCTCTGTCTGACTTACTCCACTCAGCACAATACTCTCTAGGTCCATCCATGTTGTTGCAGATGACAAAATTTCGTCCTTTTAAAAAAAAATTAATGACTGAGTAATATTCCATTATATGTATGTACCACCTCTTCTTTATCTCAGTGCACAAAATAGCTTTTTATAAGCAAGAAGAGTATGAAGATATAAAGGATAAATATAGTGATGAAACAAAAGGTCAGTGAGGAAAGAAAGATGATGTAATGTAAGCAAACCAAGCTTTTTCACAGTAAAAATTATTTAGTGATTCAGCAAATGAAAAAGCAATGAAATAATGTCTTGTTAGTTTAGCCAGGTTATTTGTTATTGACTTTACAAAGGTCTTGCTCACTCATTAGTATAAATATTTCACAAAGTCAGAATTTTTTACCTTTGATTTCATTGAGGGAGGGTGTAAAACTTATTTAAGACAAAAAAAAAATATTTCAAAATAGAAATTATTTTTTAAAATCAAAGAGGTTAGCAAAAGCAGGCAGAATGGGTAGGAAAATGAGATGGCAGAAAAGTCTCAAAATCAATAAGAAAAAAGGCATTTATTTATTTTTACCTTTAAAATAACATTTGGCATAAATTCAACTTGAATAAAGACAAAAAGTTGGTTTTAAAATCAATTCTCAATCACTGATCCACTCATCAAACATTTATTCAGCATCGTGTATCTCCCTGGCATACTGCAAAGCTCTGAGGCTGAAAAATAAATGAGTCTCTTTCTACCTTCTAATAGCTACAATTAAGGGAGAAGACAAAAAGCCCATCAGTGAATTAAGAGACACACTTAAAATGCTGTGGCAGAGGAAAGTGTTGGATGAAATGGATGTCTAAATGAAACTAGCTGGATAATGGCTATCCTGGAGAAGAGAGCTACAGCATCTTGTGAATTTTTCTCTTCATGATCTTTCTCTTTCTCTTTCTCTATCACTATATTTCATTCATTTTTGATAATAAAGAGTTAAGAAAATGGAAGGAGTGCTAAAAGAAATCAAAGTAGAATTAGAACTTATTTATTAGAATTTAGAATATATAATAGAAGTGATATTAAAATTAGAATGTATAATAAAATTTGCATTTCAGCCAGATTAGAAATCATGTATTATTATGTGAATGATATTTAAAGACTGCTAGACATTTGGGGAAATCTTTAGTTATATTTATAAAACATGTCATGTACCAAAATATATTACATAAATTAAAATGTCAAACCCTTAGTAAAACAGCAGGGATGGGGTGAGCAATGAAGGTGAAAGAGCTAAGTTTCTTTTCTGATTTATTGTTCCAAGAAAAATACAAGTTTAGACCTCATTCTATTTTTCTTTTTCCTGTACTTCTTTAGCTTAAGAGTTCAAATAAGCTAACGTTACTTCCATATGGTATTTATAATTGTGAAAAATTCAGAAATTATATTTTTGTATATGTTTTGTGGTTTTGTAGTATGTTAGTTTATCTCAGCTTGTAGATAAGTTCCAATACCTTTAGGTAACTTAAAATACTGATATTAAATTGAGTAAACGAATCAATCATCATTGGATTCCTAGTTAATTTCTAAAATGCAACACTGGAACATTTATTACTAAGCATAATTTTAAGTCTACATACTTTTGTTCCTTCTTTTTATGTTATACAGAGAGAATTTTGGGGGATTGTGTTTATAAATGTTTATTTTTGCCATTTTAAGAACGTGTTAAAAGGATGTGAACAGCTATAAAAGATTGTATTGAGTGTGCTTGTGAGCTCTGCTTGTCTGCGAAATCATTTGGGCATGACAGACAGTTCTCAATTTTCCACTCCCTATATTTCTCAATAAAATAGAAATCAGTTCTTTTGATTGAATTTATAATTAATGTAAAAGATAGAGACTATCCTAGGAGCAATAGTAACAGAGAAACAAAACTGTATGCATTTTGTCTTAAGGCAGAGGTTTTAATACTTTATGTTATCCAGAACACCTTATACTCCAAAATGGTGAGGATCTCAAGGGTTGTTGTTTTTTAAAATGAGGATTATAACTATTGATATATATTGTATTAAAAATTAAAACTGATAAACTTTAATATTTTTATTGATATATTAAAAAGTAGTAACATTAAATCATTGTATTTATATTATATATACACGTATATATAACATAAACATTATTATCAAAATAGTTTTAACATTAACCAACTGAGCAAGTATCACTGTCCTACATTGTCAGTTTGTACTAGAATATGGAAGAGCACAATTAAGAACAAAATTTGTAAATGAAATTTTATTTGTCTCTATCCATATGCCTGAGTCTGAAAAGAAGCCATGAAATGTGTTAAAATTTTCTCAAAAGTTGATCAATTTTGAGGTTCTTGTTTCCTTAGTTTACCCATTAACGCTTTCACCTACAATATAAAAGGTTATTCTTTACCTTCTGGGTCTTATACATTTATTCAAGAGTCATAATTAAATAATTTTGTCTTTTAAAAATTATCACTTTAAAGCACTTAAAAATAATACTGTAAAAAACATTTAGTGATGTAAAAGTGTATTTATGATATAATAAATTTAAAAAGTAAGTTACAAATAGTATTAGAATTCCACTTTTAAGCTTTACCTGCAAAATGAACACATGCACATTTGGCCATTCTCACCAAAGGAAATCTCTAACCTGCTATATTTTCTCCACGGGCAATTTCCACTGTGTTATGCTTTTTCTCTCCCTCCTTTTCTTCTCATCACTGAGCTTCCACATTTCCTGTTGCTTGGACAGATCTCAAAGCTTGTTATACTTTACAATCTTTGTCTTATCCAGGTCCATCCTGTTCTTGCTGTGGAATCTTCTTTCATATCCTAAAGGGCCATCAATGAATGATACTGACAATAATGAAAATAATAATGATAAAGATGAGGACAATGATGACAACTAATATGTACTAAAGCTTTGAGGTAGGTACTACCTAAAAACCTCATATCACTCAATTTGGAAATAAACTCCAATGGACAGAAATTAATAGTTTGTCCATTTTACAAATGAGGGAAATGATTAATTAATGTGTCAAAAGGTAAAAAGACAATAAGATCAATAAGCTGGAATTTGCACCTATGCAGTATGACTCCAAAACCTATCACCAAGTTATTTTTTCTAAAGAAAAACAATTCTTTTTCTCAGAGCAGTTCTGTCATCATCTTTTAAAATTTCATTTTTCTTTCATATTACATATTTTTACATCTATATTTGGAAGCAATCAATTAATTCCCAATGGAGGGCAATAATAATAATTATGTGTTATTTTTATTTCTCTATATATTTAAAAATTTATATAGAAAAAATATTGATTTTTAACATAAATAGGAAACATCTTAAAAAACTAAAAAAACTTTGAGATAATTTTTTAATTAAAATTATTGGGTTGACATTGGTTAATAAAATCAGATAGATTTCAAGTGTACAATTCAATAATATGTCATATGTATATTGCATTGTGTGTTCACCACCCAAGATTAAATTTTTTCCATCACCGAATATTTAACCCCATTTCCTCTATCCACCTCCTTCTTTGTCTGATAACCGCTAATTTACTGTGTCCATCAGTCTTTCTTCATTTATGCTATTTATTGCTTTCAGTTTTAGATTCCACACATGAGTGAAATCATATGGTTCTCAACTTTTTCTGTATGACTTATTTCACTTAGCATGATAATCTCAAGTTCCATCTATGTTGTCCCAAATGGCAGTATCTCATTTTTTTCTTATGGCTGAGTAATATTCCATTGTATATATGCACCAGATATTCTTTATCCAATCTCTATCTAAGAGCACTTTGGTTGTTTCCATGTCTTGGCCACTGTGAACAATGCTGCTTTAAACACCGGGGTGCATACATCTTCGAGGATAAATGTTTTCAAGTTTTTTGAGTAAATACCCAGAAGAGGGATTGCTGGGTCATGTGGTAATTCTATTTTTAGTTTTTTGAGGAATCTCCATACTGTTTTCCATAACTGCTGTATCAATTTACATTTTCACCAACAGTGTATGAGGGTTCCTTTTTCCCCACAACCTCTCCAACACTTATTAATCGTCCTGTTGATGATAGCTATCCTAACAGTTATGAGGTAGTATCTCATTGTGGTTTCCATTTGCATTCCCTAATAGCTAGTGAAGTTGAGCATCTTTTCATATGTCTGTTGGCTGTTTGTATGTCTTCTTGGGAGAGGTGTCTATTCAGGTCCTCTGACCATTTTTTAACTGGATTCTTTATTTTTTATAAAGAATATACATATATATTCTTATAAATATAGAATATTGGCCCTTATTGAAATAGTTTGCAAATATATTCTCCCATTCAGTTTGTTGCCTCTTTGTCTTCTTAATGGTTTCTTTTGCTATACAGAAGCTTTTTACTTTGATATAATTCTATTCATTTATTTTTGCTTTACTTCCCTTTGATTTTGAGGTCAAATTCATAATAAAATTCTCTCTAAATCCAATGTCCGTGAGTTTAGTACCTATGTTTTCTCTTATGCAATTTATTGTTTTAGGTCTTATAATTAGGTCTTTGATCCATTTTGAATTAATTTTAGTGTATGGTGACAGATAGTAGCCTCGTTTCATTCTTTTGCATATGGGTTTTCAGTTTTCGCAGCACCATTTGTTAAGGAGGCTTTCCTCTTTCCATTGTATGTTTTTGGCTCCTTCATTGAAAATTATTTGCCCATATATACGGGGATTTGTTTCTGGACTCTCAATTTTGCTCTATTGGTCTGGGTGTCTGTTTTTCTGTCAGTACCATGCTGTTATGATTATTAATGTTTTGTAGTATAATTTGATGTAAAATGCTTTTTCTGCATCTATTGATATGATCATATGGTTTTTATCCTTTTTTTGTTGTTGTTTATGTGGTATATCACATTAATCAATTTAAATATGTTGAACCATCTTTGTGCCCCAGGAATAAAGTCCACTTGATCTTGATGTATAATCTTTTTAATGTATTGTTGTATTGGATTTGCCAGTATTTTCTTCAGGATTTTTGCATCTGTATTTATCAGAGATATTGGTCGATGTGTGTGTGTGTGTATGTGTGTGTGTGTGTGTGTGTGTGTGTGTTATTTTTACCAGGTTTTGGTATCATGGTAATGTTGGCTTCATAAAATGAGTTGGGAAGTATTGCCTCTTCTTTAATTTTTTGAGAGGAGCAGGTATTAAATCTTTGAATGTTTTGTAGAATTCACTAGTGAAGCTATCCGTTCCTGGACTTTTATTTTTTGGGAGATTATTTAATTAGATTTTCTAGTTCTTTGTGATTCAGTCTAGGAAGGTTGTATGTTTCTAAGAACTGGTCCATTTCTTCTAGCTTATTGAATTTGATGGCATATAATCTTTCATATTATTCTTGTATGATACTCTCTATTTTAGTGATATCTGTGGTAACTTCTCTTTCATTTCTTATTTTCTTTATTTGTGTCACTGCTTGTTTTTCCTTAGTGAATCTAGCCACAGTTTTGTAAATTTTATTGACCTTTTCAAAGAACTTGCCCTGTGTGGCACTAAGTTTTCTATTGTCTTTTTGTTTTCAATTTTATTTAATTCTGCTATAATTTTTATTATTTGCTTTTTTTCTGATGATTTTGAGCTTCTTTTGTTCTTCTTCTAGTTCTTTAAGAAGTAATGTTAGGTTGTTATTTGGGATTTTTCTTGTTTCTTGAGATAGGTCTGTAATGATATAAACTTTTCTCTTGTTACTGCTTTTGTTATGACCCCAAAGTTTTGATATGTTACACTTTTATTCTCACTTGTTTTTATGTATCTCTTGACTTCTCCTTATAGTTCTGTCTTGACCTAGTCATTCTTACATGGCATATTGTTTAATCTCTACGTATTTGTGGTTCTTCCTTTCTTTTTGCAGTTGATCTTCAGTATCAAAGCATTACGATCAGAGAATATGCTTAGCATAATTTCAATATTAAATTTTTTGAGATTAGTTTTGTGTTCCAACATATGGTTTATCCTTGAGAATGTTCCATGTGCACTAAAGAAGATGTATAATATGGTGTTTGGGGATGAAAGTCTCTGTAAATGTTGATTATGTCCAATTGATCTGTTATTTAAAAATATTTCCTTATTGCTCTTCTGTTTGGAGATCTATCACGGATGACATTGGGGTATTAAGGTCCCCTACTATAATTGTGTTATTGTCGGTTTCTCCTTTTAGTACTGTTGGTAGTTGCTGTATATATTTTGGAGCTCCTTGATTGGGAGCATATATATTGGTAAGTGTTATGTCTTCTTGATGTATGATTCCCTTTATCATTATGAAGTGTCCATATTGTCTCTCGTTACTTTTTTTTATCTTGAAGTCTATTTGGTCAAATACCAGTATGGCTACATGCACTGTTCTCTGGATACCATGTGCTTGCAGTCTTGTTTTCCACCCTTTTATTCTGAGTCTATATTTGTCTTTGCAACTGAGATGTGCCTCTTGAAGGCAGCATATGGTTGGGTTTTGTTTTTTTGATCCATCTGCTTCTCTGTGCCTTCCTTTTGATGAGTTCAGTCCATTTACATTTAGGATGATTATTTATATATGAGGTTTTTCTATGGCCATTTTATCTTTTGTTTTCTGGTAGCTCAGTGTCTCCATTGTTTCTTTGTCCTTGTGTTTGTGTTTGTTATTTTTATTTGGTGGTGTTCTATGGCTCTTCCCTCTGTTCTTTCTTGGTTTATGTTATGTGTCTGAGTTCTGGATTTTTCGAGTGCAGTTACCATTAAGTTTATGTAAAAGAAAGTTTCATATATGCAGTAGTCCTTTTTCTTCTGCATGTTCCTTATGTCCATTCTCCTTTACAGATTTGAATCTTTACTCTCTCCTCTTTTCTGTTTTTGTTGTCTTAAATTATCCTTATTTATTTATACTCTATATTAATTCTGTGTTGCAGTAGCTGTTTTCTTGTTCTCTTTTTAAAGTTTTTTTAACCATTAACCATTATGTAATACTTAAGCTTATAATATCCTGTTCTCAATAAGAGTTGCACTTTTCTTTTTCTTTTCTGTCTGTTAGTCATCTTAATCATACTTACGTATTTTTTGTCTTTTTTAAAAATTTATTTATTTTTAATTTATATATTTTTTCAATTATAGTTGACATACAATATTATATTAATTTCAGGTGTACTGGTGATTAGACACTTATATAACTTATTAAGTGATCAACCCAATAAATCCAATATTCATCTGATACCATATATAGGTATTACACTACTACCGTCTATATTCCCCATGTTATACTGTATATCCACTTGACCATTTTTTAACTACTAATTTGTATCTCTTAATTCCCTCTCCTATTCAAACATTTCACACACCCCATCTGATAACCATCATAATGTTCTCTGTAAATATGAGCTTGTTTCTACATTTGTAGAATCCTACAGTTTCTACATATGGCATTTATCTTTCTCTGTCTGACTTACTCCACTCAGCACAATACCCACCAAGTCTACTCATATTGTTGAAGATGGCAAGATTTCATTTTTTTCATCACTGAGTAATATATTCCATCGTATATATGTACCACCTCTTTATCCATTCATCTATTGATGGACACCCAGATGGCCTCCATATCTTGGTAATTGTAAATAATGCCACAATGAACATATTGATTCACATATCCCTTCAAAGTAGTGTTCTGAGTTTTTTCAAATACATATCCAAAAGTGGGATAATGGTTCTTTTTTGTTTCTTGTTATAGCCTGTGTTTTAAAGTCTATTTTGTCTTGTATAAGTATTGCTCTCCAGCTTATTTTGTTTGTTTCCATTTTCATAAAACATCTTTTTTCATTTCTTTTCTTTTAGTCTCTGTGTGTCTTTTGATATGAAGTGAGTCTCTTGTGGGCAGCATATTTAAGGGTCTTGATTTTTTATCCATTCAGCAACCCTATCTTTTGAATGGAGCATGTAATCACCTTTAAAGTAATTGTTGCTAGATATGTAATTATTGCCATTTTATTATTTATATTTTGTCTTATTTTTGGCTTTACATCTTCTTCTTAAAGAAGTCCCTTTAACATTTCCTGTAATACTGGCTTGGTGATGATGAACTCCTTTAGCTTTTTCTTGTCTAGGAAGCTAGACAAGATGTGATCCTGGGTGATGCTCTGGCTCAGATTGAAGTCGGCCACTGGGCATGCAGGCTGGGGCCTCCTTGGAAGGGTCCTTCCACAAGCCATGTAAACTGCAGCTTGTGCCCAGGGCCACCTGACATACACAAGCCACCAAGCAATACACAGATGGCCTCCACCCACACTGAGCTTGGAAGTGCCTCAAGAGGGTAAGCCGAAAACTGAGGTCAGGTGCTGTCAATACCGGGCTTGGGGATGCTCTATGCCGAGACCAGATGCTGCTTGTTTGTGTTTTGCGACCCTTTGAGAGATTTCAGAAAATTCTGCAGCATGAGCCAAGACAAGCTATTTGTATGGAAAATCAACAGGAAGCAGTTTGAGTAGGCCCGCAAGTTTGGAGAGGTTGGTCTCAGGTACTCAACCAATGGGGCAACCGTTGTTAGCTACACTGATGGAGACTCAAGTATGATGGCCACTTCAGTCTGCAAGCCAGGTTGGGGAGAGCTCAACAAAGGAAGAATATCTTCTGCCAGAATTTCTGTTTGGGAGAAAGCTGCCCCTCTAGCTTTCTCCCTGAAGGCAGACAATTCATTTCCTCCCCAGGTGTCCATGGTGCCTTTTGAGCTGCTGTCCCAGCTTCTGGAGCTCAGAACAAGTGCATCTATCACTGAGAAAGAGTTTGCAGGGCCTTTGAAGAGGAGCACCTGGGACATCCCCAGCCTTTCGTCTCACTTAGCCACAATCTCCACTGTTTTTCACAATCAGAGTTGTGGGGGGCTTTTCTTCCCAGCACTGGAACCCTGGACTGGGGCACCCAGTGTGAGGCCAGGACCCTTCACTCCTCCAGGGGCACTTCTGTAGCTGAGATATTTCTCCTGGTTTTCAACCACCACATGTGGAAGTGGGACCAGCCTATTTAACATCTCCACCCCTCTACCAGTCTCTTCCGCTCTGTGTGTCTCTAGTTGTAGGACTTTTTTCAGATAGACTCCAGACAACTCCCAATGTTGGCTCTCCTGTAGTTTAATTGTACTTTTAATGTGGTTGTGAGAGGAAGCAAGCACAGCGTTTACCTACTCTATTATCTTGACTGAAACCTTTTTTGTCCTTCTGTTTCAGGTAGAATGACTCCCTTCAGTACTTCCTATAATGCAAGCATTGTGGTGGAAAATTCCCTCAGCTTTTGTATGTCTCAAAAGGTCTTTATTTCTCTTTCATATCTAAAGAAGAGCTTTGCTGAATATATTATTCTTGGCTGTTAATATCTTTCTTTCAATATTTTGAATATTTGTTTTTACTCCCTTCTAGCTTGTAAGATTTGTGTTATAAAGACTGATTATAATATGTTGGGTTTTCCTTTATAAGTTACTGTCTTCTTTTCTCTGGCTGACATGAGAATTCCTTCTTTGTCATTAATTTTTAATAATATTAAAATAATATGTCTTAGAGAAGGCCTTTTTAGGTCGAGATAATTAGGTATTCTATGTCCTTCTTGGATTTGAAGATCCAGTTCTTTTCATAAGTTTGGGAAATTCACATTGACTATTTGTTTTAATATGCTCTTCATTTCCTTCTTCCTTTCTTCTCTTTCTAGTAAACTCATATTTTTATGTTGCTTTTTCTGATGGTGTCAAATATTTATTGTACAGTTCTTTCATTTTTTTCACTCTTTAGTCTCTCTCTTTTTCCATCTACATCATTTCCAGATTTCTGTCTTCAATATTACAAATGTTTTCCTCTATCTAGTCAGCTGTATTTCCTCAGCTTGCTATTTCATTATTCATAACTTTTAATGAAATCTTATACTCCAGAAGTTCTATTTGGTTCTTTTTCAGAATTTCAGTCTTCTTCCTGTTGGTTGATTTTGTTTCTAAGTTTTTTGAATTGTTGATCACAATTTTTTTGCATCTCATTGAATTTTTTCAAAAGTGTAATCTTGAAATCTCTGTCATTGAAATCACATATTTCTATATATTTAAGCTTATTTTCTGGAGATTTTTCACTTTCTTTCTGAGCTGCCTTGTCACCTTGGTTATTCATGATGTTTGATGGACTATTTCTCTTTTGAGGCATTCATAGGATAGTAATCTGCTTTTTTTTTTTTTAAGAAAGTTTATTATATAGTGATTTTTCTTTAGTAGTTTAGTAAGAATAGGTTTTTCTTTTGATTTCAGTAGGTGACACCTAAGCCTCCTGCACTACTCAAGCATGTTGGATCTCTGCTTTGAGGTGAAGAATGCCCTTTATTCTCTGTTGAGCTGTATGTCTTCTTTGTGATCAGGTTCTCCCATGGGAGAACGTGAAGGACAATAAGGGTCCAAGTTTCTGAAAAGCCCCTGAAGTTCCGGAAGTGCCCCAACAGTCATGTATAATGCTCCACTGCTTCTTTACTGGGTGGGGGTGAGATGGTTTGGGAGTATCCAGTGTTGTGTGTGGCTGTTTTCCTTCCAGTAATGCTGGCTCAGAGTTCAGCTGCTTTGCTTCAATATCACCAGCCCCTCACTGGGACAGGCTGCAGTGTATGTTTCAGTTCTGGTTGTGCAAAAGTCCCGGGGACTCAGTGCTAGCTCTGAGAGGGTGTGGCGGGGGAGGGGTGATGGTGCATTCTAGGATGGTGGGGAGAAGCAGTTAGGCTCCATGACTCAGCTTTCTGCCTAGCAAACACAGTTACTAAGACACAGCTGCTGCCCCTCTGGGCTCAGTCTCCACCCTGCTCTTTGCCCTGATCACTGGGCTCTACTGCATGGAAAATGATTAGCCATCAGGCAGGACTGTTAGGGGTTTCAAAGAGCCAAGGAACCACCATGTAAATCTCCCCTCCTGTCTCTTCTGCTGTGAGGTCTTAGCTGCTCTCCACAGTGCCTGTCTTAGTTTTTTCTCTCTCTTTTCACCTCAGAGTCTCCCACTTATGGCCCACATTCAGATACTCTGATGTACATATCTCTCAGACATGATTATGTGCAGATGGGGTGTTATTTGTTGGAATATAGGTGTTCAGCTCATGATAATTTTAAGGGGATACATCAGGGGAGATCCCTCATGCTGCCATGCTTCTAATATCACTTGGTATTTTTTTTCTAATTAAATATCTTGAGTGATGATGTAGCTGATAGTAAGAAAATATTTAGATAAATCTATCTATTTTCTGGCCTCCCGAGTACTTTTTTTTCCAGTAGTGTAAAAAAAAAACAAAACAAAACAAAAAAAACCTTGATTAAAAAAAGGTGGAAAATCAAAGCCAAAGGAATAATTAATTATTTGATCAAACACCAGATTTTATTTCTTTTTAGCATTTTTTAAAATTAAGTTTATTGGGGTAATGTTGATTAATAAAATTAATAATTTTCAGGAATACATTATAATTTGCCATCTGTATAATCTATTGTGTGTTTACCACCCAAAGTCCAGTTTCTTTCAGCTACCATATATTTGATCCCCTTTACCCACTTCACCCTCCACCTATCCTCATATATTTGACACACTTTAACAGTATACCTACCCATCTTCCCTCATTTTTATCCTCTAGTAACCGCTAGTGTATAGTTCATGTCCATGAGTCTCTGTTTGTTTGTCCTGTTCATTTGTTGTTCTGGGTTTATATCCCACATATAAGAGATATAGTGTGATTTTGAATGTTTTCTGTCTGGCTTATTTCGCTTAGCATGAATATCTCAAGGTCTATCCATGTTGTCGCAAATGGCAGTATTTCCTCTCTTCTTATGGTTGAGTAATATTCCACTGTATATATGTACCACAGCTTCTTTAGCCAATCATCGTAGGACACTTCATTGTTTTCAAAGTCCTGGCCACCGTGAATAATGCTGCTATGAACATTGGTGTGTAAATATCTTTTTGGACATGGGTTTTCAAATCTTTGGGAGCAAATACCCAGTAGAAGGATTGCCGGATCATATGGTAGATCAAGTCTTAGTTTTTTGAGGAACCTCCATATTGTTTTCCCTAGTGGCTGTACCAATTTGCAGTCCCACCAGCAGTGTATGAGGGTTCTTTTTTCTCCACATCCTCTCCAACATTTGTTATTACTTGTCCTGTTGAATATAGCTATTCTAACAGATGTGAGATGGTATCTCATTGTGGTTTTGATTTGCATTTTCCTAATACATAGCGATGTTGAGCATCTTTTCAAATATTTGTTGGCCATTTGTATGTCCTCTAGGAAGAAGTGTCTGTTTAGGTCCTCTACCCATTTTTGATTGGATTATTTGTTTTTTTGCTGTTATTGAGTTGCATGAGTTCTTTGTATATTTTGAATATTAGGCCCTTATTGGGGGCATTGCTTGCAAATATATTTTCTCATTCAGATGGTTCTTTCTTTACCTTGTTGACAATTTCTTCTGCTGAACAGAAGCTTTTTAGTTTGATGTAGTCCCATTCATTTATTTTAGCTTTTACTTCCCTTGCTTTTGAGGTCAAATTCATAAAATCCTCTTTAAGTACAAGGTCCTTGAGTTTAGTTCCTATGTTTTCTTCTATGCATTTTAATGTTTCCGGTCTTATATTTAGGTCCATTGTGAGTTAATTTTGGTGTGTGGCGATAGCCAACAGTGAAGTTTCATTCTTTTGCAGGTGGCCTTCCAGTTTTCCCAGCAGCATTTATTGAAGAGGCTTTCCTTTCTCCACTGTATGTTTTTGGCTTTTTCTGTTGAAAATTATTTGCCCATATGAATACGAGTTCAATTCTGGACTCTCGATTTCTTCCACTGGTCCATGTGTCTGTTTTGCTGCAGTATTTCCTCTCTTCTTATGCTGTTTGCTTACTGTTACTTTGTGGTATAAACTGAAGTTGGGCAGAGTGATGCCTTCAGCCTCGTTCTTTTTTCTCAGGATGGCTTTGGCAATTTAGGGTCTTTCAAAATTCCATAAAAATTTGATAAATTTTTGTTCTATTTCTTTAAAAAATGCCAATGAGATTTTGATGGAGATTGCTTTAATCTGTATAATGCTTTGGGTAATATGGTCATTTTAACTATATCGATTCTTTCAATCCAAAAACATGGACTATCTTTTTATTTCTTTGTATCTTCTTCGATTTCTTTTAATAGGGCCTTGCAGGCTTCATTATAAAGATCCTTCACATGTTTCGTTAGATTTATTCCTAGGTATTTTATTCTTTTTGATGCAGTTGCAAAAGAAATTATTTTTTCCAATTCTTTTTCTAACACTTCATTATTAGAGTTTAGAAATGCTATGGATTTTTCAACACTGATTTTGTATCAAGAAATTTACTGTATTTGCTTATTGTTTCTAGTAGTGTTCTTGTGGAGTCGTTAGGGTTTTCTATATAGAGAATCATGTCATGTGGATGATACGATTCTTTATTTCCTATTTGGATGCCTTTTATATCTTTTTCTAGTGTGATTGCACTTACTAGAATCTGCAATGTTATATTGAATAACAGTGGCAATAGTGGACAGCCTTGCCTTGTTCCTGATCTTAGCAGGAATTATGAATGCCTGCCCAGTTGAAAAGTCTGGAAAGAGAATACTAATCCTCTAGAAACTTAAGTTGATAGCAAGAATTTGTTAAGAACAGTATAAGACAGTCACTCTGAGAGAGGAGAGAAAATTTTAGTTGTCAGGATGGTTGCTGCAGAACTGTTGATATTCTCATTTATAACATTGACTGCTCCTCCTTCTCAGGAAAGGAGCTACATTAGATGTAAAATCATGCTGATGCTAAATTGGGTTTATTTAGCAAGAAACTAAATTTTATGGTCCATATGGGAAAAACTAACACTAATAGAAAGAAAGATCTCTGACTCAGAGTTGGATAATGACAGCAGAGAAATGGCTCTAAAAATTTACAAATCTGAGGAAACATTATCTTGGTTTCATCCTTAGACTGAATTAGTGGTGAGGAGAATGCACACTTGAATTCTGAGAAGAAAGAAGAACAAGATTTGAGAGAGTGAGGTGGGAGGGAGGGGGAGAGAGAGGGGATAGGGGGAAAGAGAGAGAGAGAGAGAGAGAGAGAGAGATTAAAAACAGCTTTGAGAGAAGATTGTACTAAAGCATGATAAAGAATATGTGTACTTTGAAATTTTTTCTTTTCTCCTATTATAGCAACAAGAGTAGAACAAGCATCGAGAGATTAATAGCCCTTCTGACATGAAAAATAAATAATTTAAAAAATTAAGAAGATCAGAAGCCTAACACAAATATGCTAATGAGAAAATTCCTTGCAACAGATTTCTATTTGAAAGATTATATCATCTGAGAAATTAAAAAAAACTTTTCTATTTTATATTGTTTCTAGTGAGCCCATAAATATTTTGATTTTCTATAAAATTACTTTGGTCTTTGAATTGTGTTAATATACTTTGAAGAATAGAAAATTATATATTAGCTGTAAAGTAAAGTACATTATTTTCTGACTTGAAATGGAAATCAGTTTTTCCATAAGATATAACTTCTCCCAAGCTACCAACGGTCTATTGGCAATTATTTTATGTTTTCTAATTATTTCAATAGTATTTAAATTTTAGTAACTTATATATTTTTGTACTCATTTTCTTATTTAGCTAGGTAAAGATGTTCTTTAATTAAGAAATTATTTTTAATAGTAATTATTTATCTCTCTGAAAATACTCTACAAATATACTCTACTATTGGGAGCGAACATTTTTGGAGGAAAAAAAGAGATAATTACTTTTGTTTTCTATCCTAACTTCACAAGTTAGAAATACAACTATATTTATGAGGGAGAGTTCATCAGTTTTAAAATAATCTACATCAATAGTTGTGACCTTCAAGCCTTAGAACTCTCTAGGCAACTTTTAGATAATAACTGCAAAAGTTGTTCTAATAAACAACTCTTTAATATTGTTTGCTTAATTATCTGAAATTAACTTAAAATAGCATTTATTGGTAAGCTTTCATTATCTATTGAGAGTAATCTTTTAAAATAATCACATTTTCTTTTGGCTCATCAGAAAGATAACATAATTAACCTGATTTCTCATGAGCATTCCCTGAAGTTTCTCCAGATAGAATATTAATTTAGATTCTTCGTTTCTGTCTCTCCAAAATGTCAATGGACTTATGAACTTGATGTGTGTGCAATGTGTGTGTGTGTGTGTGTGTGTGTGTGCATGTTTTTATTATCTCTTTAGAAATCACCCTGGATGCTACCCTTATTGCAATATTTTTAGCCACAAAATCAGGCTACCTTGCCTTTATCCTGGGTATGAGATAACCATTTAGTCTCAAGATAGTCTTAATTCTTCCTCCCTGAAAAAAACAAAAAAGTATCTCTTCTCCATCACAAATCACAAAGCCATTGTTGGAGCATAGACTCTGACCACAGTAAAGAGCAATCTCTCTAACATATTCTAAGATATTGAATACAAAATAAACTTTCGAAAAAAATGTCATCTTCAATTAAAGTGCAATTTGAGTCTATGATTAAACCAAGAAAACAATTCTATGTGTAATATATTGTGTGGTCCACAGAAGTTTTTCCCTTTGAATTATTTGTCTAGACTGAGAAAGCTAAGATAGATATTAAAAACAAAGCTCCATTTGGAAATTTCTATAACTCATGATTATATCAAGCCTCTATTTTTTGTGCTTAACACTATGAAAGCTGCTAATGAAATAAGAACACTCTCCAAGAGTTTACAGTCAATGATCAGGTGATAAGAAACTGTATAAATAATAGAATAGAATAAGATTGACATAAGGAAGGTAGAGGCATTTAGTTCTTTCTACCTGTGGAGTAGGACTTCAGAAATTCTTCCTGGGGTAGAGAGTACTTGAGCTGTGTCTTGAAAATAAAAAGTTATCTATATCAGCAAGTTTGGTAGTAGGGGTAGAATATGACAAATAGAGTGTATACCTTAAGTTAAAAAAATATTGATTTATAAAAGAGTCTGATTTTTATTTAAGAAATCTAATTTAGTTTGGTTTAGCTGAAGCATAGGTTGTAAAGGAGCAGAAGAAAAGTAAAAGATTGTAAAATCTGAAAAAGTTAGCTCTAAGCAGGTGACAAATCTTAGATGGTCCCATACACTATTACCAGTTTGTGGACTTTGTCTTGGCAATGGATATCAGTAAATATTTATATTCAGGAGAGAAAATTGTTAAGTTTATATTTCAAATATAGAGTTGTTTTCTGAAATGTAAAGTATGTATTGAAAAAGGAGATGTTATTGACAGAGAGATCAGTTGCACCCACAGTCTTGGTGAGGGGTAATGAGTATATAATCTATAGCAGCAGTCATGAATAAAGGAGGAGTTAGACAAGAGATGTGTAAAGAAGTATATTTATAGGATTTGGTAATTGACTACTTGTGTGTTTAAGGACAGAGTGGTTATATAAATCATATCTTTGAAATAGAGTTTGAAAGACTGAGTGAGTATTGGTAAATATTTGGGAGAAAATAATGGTATCCTTTTGTTCATATTGTGTATGAAGTGTTTTGAGACTGTTTATAAATATTTGTATACTGTTGTAAATACTGGTCTGTAGTTTAGAAGACATATTTGCACAATAAATATTGGTTTAATAAACATTTATTGAAAACCTATTATGTAGCAGGTAGTATTCTGGGGATGCAATGATGAATGATACTCCCTAAAGGAGTATTTGGTCTATTACTTTAGACTAAATATGGTATTCAACAGCAGAAGTTGTCCTAATAGGGATGGATGATCATTTTTGTAAGAAGAAAAAAGGAACGGGGAGAGAAAGAGAAAGGGAAAGGGAAAATTAATAAGCATAGGAAATAAAATCTTGGCAATTATTAACCTTTAAGAGGCATCACAAGGATGAAATGCAAAAATAAATAGAAATATTTAGAGAAATAAAAAAAGAACTAGAATTTTAAACTATAATTTAGGATCTTGGAATCCAAGAAATGAGAAAAAATGATGATCAAAAAGTGTTAAATGTTAAACAGATTCAAGTAATATGAAAGACACAAATAACCTATTAGAATTTAGCAGGCCAATGAATAACCTTTTAGAGAGCAATTTCAGTAAAATAATAGAGACAAGAGCATAATGGTAGAAGGGCAAGAACTGACTGGCATGTGAAGTCTCTCATTTTGAAAGAAACGTAGCAAACATTTTCTCTTTAGCAAGAATTTTGCACTGCAAGAATGGAGAAAGTATTGCCCTAAGGAGTTTTATTTTTAAGTTTGTAAAGGCAAATATTTTATTGCACTGTAAAAGCAGTCAAGAGAGACAAAGAGAAAGAAAATTTAAAAATACAAGAAAGTAAAGACTGATGAATGGTGACCTATTTGAATAAATGAATAAAAGCATGAAAACTTTAAAAAAACACAAGTTGAGGAATATGCTTTGAGCCTGAGGAAAGAGGCCACATTTTTCAGAATGGATGAAATAAAGTGACATAAATAGATACATGATAGAGAGAGAGAAAGAGAGGAGAGAGGAGAGAGGAGAGAGGAGAGGAGAGGAGAGAGAGAGAGAGAGAGAGAGAGAGAGAGAATATGAATAACCGGAATTAAAATTCTACATTATGAGAAGTAGGCAGCTTTTGTTCTCAGGTTGAAAAAATATCCACACTTGGTTTCACTAGTTAAAATTTACCTCTTTTGTACATTTTTATTTGTTGTAGGATCCTTTTAATTTATAAAAAGATTAGCTGTTACAACTCTCTTAAATTGAATGACCTAGCTAGTAGCACACTACGTTGGTAAATTGAGTATGAATATATTTTAAATATAGTGTCTTTTTTATCTTTAAATGAAATTTATATTCATCAGTATAGTATAAATTTTTATAACTCCATCAGGTTAACTAAAAGGCATCTCAAACAAATTCTTAAACAAAACTATTGATAGCTCTTTCATCTTCTACTTATCTCAGAATATATCACTACCATTGACCTTGTTGCTTAAGCCACAAAATAAACAAATTTTGTAATAACTCTTAACCCCACATTTAAATAAATCCATTAACAAATCTTGCATCCTACAGCTTCTTACCAGCTTTAACATTATTAGCAAAGGCCAAGCCACCATTAACTCTAGATTATTGCAATAACTTCTTTACTTGTCCTCACCCTTCCAATTTGGACCCCTGTGTAATTCACATTTCAGCTTGTAATTCTTTTTAAACCTATATTATATATCACATGGCTTCTTCCTTGAAATCTTCCAATGGCTTCTCATAATATAGAAAAAATACAAATCCTTTCTCATAACCTGTAAGGCCCAAGTAGGAACTGATTCTTGGCTATCTCTTGAACATCATCTTCCACACTTCTTCTCCTTGATGGCTACACACCTACTAGTACACCAAACATGCTTTTATCACTGGGCCTTTCTAATCACTGGTCTCTCTTCTTGGAATAATCTTTCCTTACTTTACTAGCTTCTACTCTGTTGTCATTTATTAATGGAAATTATTCCTGACAAGCTTTAAAAAATAATTTCTCATTAACTTCTATCCTTTATCTACCTGTAGTTTCTTTTCTAAGCGCCAACTGACACTATTTCCCCCATTAGACTATAAGAACCATTAGGGCAGGAGTTCTATTAGTTTTGCTGACTGTTGAATCACCAGTACTTGCAGCCTGAACTCAGACTTCCAACCTCCAGAACTGTGAGAAGTAAACATTTGTTATTCATAAGCTATCCAGTCTATTTTACTTTTTTATAGTCACCTGAAATAAGACACTATCTTTTCATATAGAGGAACCAGAAGTTTTTAAAGATCACTTAGTTAATAAATATCAGAGCCAGAATAAAAACCCAAGCATATTCACTCCAGTGTCGCCTATTTGGTTTCCATGTTATCTCTAGAAAGGCAGCAGACATTATAAATACTTTTAATCTACCATATGATCCAGCAATCCCTCTATTGGGTATTTACCCCAAAGACTCAAAAACTCATATCTGAAAAGATATTTGCATACCGATGTTCATAGCAGCATTATGCACGATCGCCAGGACATGGAAGCAATCTAAGTGTCCTACAATTGATGATTGGCTAAAGCAGCTGTGGTACATATATACAATAGAATATTACTCAGCCATAAGAAGAGATGAAATACTGCCATTTGCGACAACATGGATGGACCTCAAGATAATCATGCTAAGCAAAATAAGCCAGACAGTAAAACTTGAAAATCACATGATGTCTTTTATACGTGCGATATAAACCCAAAAGCAACAAACAAACAAGACAAACAGAGACTCAAGGACATGGACAATAGACTAGTGGTTACCAGGGGAGGTGAGTAGATGGAGTAAAAGGGGTCAAATATATGATGATGACAGAAAGAAATCTAACTTTAGGATGTAAAATTTTTTTAAAAATTGAACAATTAAAATATTATAATAATTTTGAAATATATATATATATGTATTTCACCTAAAAATAGACTGAGAAATAATTGGTTACTATGAAATATATGTAGTATAGGAAACAAGAACAAAATAAACAAAAATCACAATGTTAACAGTTAACTATTTGAAAAACAGAAACAAGATTGATATTACCTATAAATAATATCATTTCTACATTTTAATGATATTTAAATAAAACTTTAGGGGATTGCCACCTTCGAAATCAGGTTTGGTAAAAATGTAATAAGATTTAGATTTTTCTGAAATCATGAATCTGATTCAATTTTAAAGCATATAGTGAGAATTACTTTTATAAATATTTAAAAAATATCTTCTCATTTTTTTTACTGTTAATGATCCTGATGTTCCATAGAGGGTCATTGACCTCTGACCTGAGGTCAGCTTTGACCAATATTGAATACCAAGCTTACGGGGAAAGCCATAGTCACCAGAATTGCATATCTAAGAAGCTAGAAAGGAGAAATGACATAAATCATTAAAAACCATGATTAAAATTATTTGAAGAAAGGTATTCTTGTGTAAAACAGATAATATAATTCAATGAGAATAAATTAAAAACATTGCCTTTGATTTTAAAGAATTAATTGTACAGTATAAAATTACAAATTCCTGGTATAAATTTTGTTCACAAGAAAATGTTCTGATATTTTAGCAAAACTAAGTAAGTCTGATACCACACATTCTCCACAGGCTTCTATCACTCTTCTATAGTTATAATAATTGTTAATTTTATGTGTCAGGTTGACTGGGCCATAATATTCCAGATATTTGGTTGAACATTACTTTTGGGTGTATTCGTGAGGGTGTTCCTAATTGAGAATAACATTGAAATTGGTAGACTAATTCTTATCTGAGAATAGTGGACCATTTGCTCACTCTCTCTCAAATCAACTAAGAAATGTCTTTGTCTCATAATCAAAATAAAGAAAATGACATTACTCAATCAGAGGTTAATCTCTTCTGTTTCAGAGATCATCTCCTTTCAGGTGTACTACTCTCATGGTTTCTTTTTTCCCAACATTATCAATATCTCTTTCTCCATTGCTTATAACATAATCACCCAGCAAATTTCTCTAAGTACATTCCACTAGATAATAACTGCAACAATAAAACATGCTTTATTTATTTCCTTTTATCAATTTTACTTCATGACCAAACACTCTGAGAGATTTTTTCTAAACCTTATAGTTACCCTTTCTCAAACCCTATGTTCTCTTTAGCATCTTTCTCCAAGTGTCAAAGAAAACACTTTTCAAGGTTTCCAACAGTTTCCATATTGCCAAAATTATTTTTAAATTACTGTTTTATTTACTTATTTTATTTATTTAATTACTGTTTCAAAATAGTCAGACTTTCAGTAGCATTCCACATAGTTCACAATGTCTGTCTTCATGAAATATCCTCTCAGTTTCCAGAACACACTACTCTTTTGGTTTTCCTTTTACCACTTCTCTGTTCCTTAGCAGTTTCCTCATCTAGTCCTCCCTAAATTTTGCCTAGTTTCATAATGAGTCTTCTTTCTCTCTGAAGTTTCTCCCTTTACATTAAGTGTCTACATTTCCATGGATTTAAGTAACATCTTTTTTCTATGTGGCCTTTTAAGCTATACATTGCAGAGTCTCCAATTTGCATTAGTTTTAATAATAAAATATTAGCTGAGTGAATTGATAAGTTTAGGAAGCCATATTGTAACTGACATTATTTTCGTCTTTACCTCATGGTTGCAAAATGGCTACCACATCACAAAGCATTCTATTCTTATACAATAGCATCCTGAGCTGAACACAAGGGGAAAGCTGGAAAAAAAAAATGTTTTTCCTGATGTTTTCATATAACAGGAAATATAACATTGACAGAAGCTTTCAGAAATACTACTGTGTTTTATTAGCCAGAAATGGGTCACATACTCATTTATACACCAATTGTTGTCAATGGGGAAATGTTTGCTGTAATTTTAACTTTATTAAAATCAAACTAATTTATCCCCTAGCTTTGAATTGTTCCATATAAATTTGGAATTCTATTAGATACCTATTCTGAATTTTTTTCCTCTCTTTTTTTTTTTTCTTCAAATAGAACTTTTCTTTTTCTCATGTATCAAATTATGATCTCTATATCTGTGGAAAAGTAGACCTAGTCTTTAGTCTAGGGGTGAAGCTATGGTTGATTTTTTTGCCAGTGAAAAGAAAGAAGGAAAGAGGTCTTTGGGAATGATTTTGTGCCTCTTATAAGAGTAAGTATGTGTTAAAATGGACTCCAGCCATTGTTACTCCCTGTTTTCTCATATTCGATTATGACATGATTGTTGGAACTTCTGCGATGAACTTGTAACTATGAAAGAAAGATTAAACAAACACACATACATACACACAAAGATTTCTAACATCGATGAGTCCCTGAGCCAATGCTTTTATCTTTACCTTAACAATAGTAAGCCTTTACCATCAGAATTCTTGCTATATGAGAAAAATAAACTCTTACTATTTAAGTCACTATTTATCAGGCACTTTGTTACTTACAGGGATAGCACGTCTAACTGATACACCATCTATATGTTGTTGACTTTCTAATCTACATTTCTCAGACCTCTGTGAGTTGCCTTATGTTTGGCCCAAGATGAATATTTTTTAAATAATGAATAAAATAACTTGGTGATTTATAGGCAAGATGGCAGAGTAAATAAACACTATGCTTGCCTCCTCTCATGATCACATCAAAATTATAACTAAATTATACAGAACAACCAAAATTGAGAATCATCTGAAATCTAGCTAAACAAAAGTCCTACAACTAAGGAAACACAGAAGAAGCCACCTTGAGATTGGTAGGAGGGGCAGAGATGTGGAACAGGCTGGTTGCCAAATTCATGCATGGCAGTTAAATATCAGGAGAGATATCTTGCCTGTGGCAATCTTCCCTGAGGAGTGAAAGGTCCCAGCCCCACACCAGAATCCCCAGCCCAGGGTTCCAAACCCAGGAAGAGAAGGCCTTACAACTTCTGACTGTGAAAAAAAAGCAGAGATTGTGGCTGAGGGAGATAGAAGACAAAGAAACGTATTCCAAATGCAAGATCAGAACAAAACTCTAGAAAAATAATTAAACAAATTGGACACAAGCTATCTACCAGATGCAGAATTCAAAACACTAGTTATAAGAAAGCTCAATGATCTTAGTGAGAACTTCAACAAAGAAATAGGAAACACAAAAATGGAGCTAGAAAGCATAAAAAAGAACCAGTCATAAATGAAGAATACAATAACTGAAATAAGAATACATTATAGGGAATCAACAGTAAATTAGATGAAACAGGGGATCGAATCAGGGATTTGAAAGATAAGATAGAAGAAAACAACAAAAAGAAAAAAGAATCCAAAAGAATCAGAATAGTTTAACTGGCCTCTGGGACAACATCAAGCATACCAGCATTCACATCAAAGGAGTAGCAGAAGGAGATGAAAAAGGGCAAGGAATTGAGAACCCTTTTGAAGAAATAATAACTGAAAACTTTCTTAACCCGGTGAAGGAAAAAGACATACAAGCCCAGGAAATCCAGAGTCCCAAACAGATGAACCCAAAGAGGCCCACACCAAGACCTATCATAATTAAAATGCCAAAGGCTAAATTGAAGAGGTAATCTTTAAAGCAGCAAGAGCAAAGCAAATACTTACCTACAAAGGAGCTCCCATAAGATTGGCAGCTGATTTCTCAACAGAAAGTTTGCAGGCCTTAAAGAATTGGCAGATAATATTCAAAGTGATGAATAGCAAAGACCTATAATCAAGATTACTCTACCCAGCAAAGCTGTCATTTAGAATAGAAGGACAGATAAAGAGCTTCCTAGACAAGAAAAAGCTACAGGAGTTCATCATCATCAAACCAGTATTATAGTATATGTTAGAGGGGAAAAAAGAGAAGGAAAAAGAAGGAAGAAGGAGGAGAAGAAGGAGAAGAACAAGAACAAGAAGAAGAACGAGAAGAAGAGAAAGAAGAAGAGAAGGCAGAGGAGGAGGGGGAGGAGGAGAAGGAGAAAAGTTAAAAATATAAATATTAAAATGTCAATAACTACATATCTATCAACAATTACTTTAAATGTAAATGGATTAAATGCTCCAATCAAAAGACATAGGATAGCTGAATGAATAAGAAAACAAAACCCATATATATATTGCCTAAAAGAGACTCACTTCAGATCAAAAGACACACACAGACTGAAAGTAAAGAGATGAAAAAAGATATTATATGAATATGAAAACAAAGATTAAAAGGTGAGGTAGCAATACTATACCAGACAAAATAAACTTTAAAACAAAGGCCATAGCAAGAGACAAAGTAGGACTCAATAATTAAACTTCTGGGTATTTATCTAAAGGAACCCAAAAGACTACTTCAAAGGAATATGTAAACTCATTTGTTCATTGCAGCATTATTTACAATAGCCAAGATATGGAGGCAACCTGGGTGTTTATCAATGAATGGATGGGTAAAGAAGAAGCAGTACATACATATAATGGAATATTAGCCATAAAAAAAAAAATGAATTCTTGCTGTTTGCAACAACATGGATAGATCTAGAGGGTATTGTGCTGAGTGGAGTAAGTCAAATAGAGAAAAATAAATGCAATATGATTTCACTTATATGTGTAATCTAAAGAACAAAATAAACAAACAAAACAGAAAGAAACTCAGAGATACATAGAACATTTTGATAGTTGCCAGACAGGAGGACAATTGGAGCGGGGTTAAAAAGAAGGGAACTAAGTTAGTAGGTACAAAATAGCCATGGGGATGTAAAGTTTAGCATAAGGAATATAGTTAATAATATTGTAATAACTACGTATGGTGTCAGATGGGTACTAGATTTATTGGGGTCATCACTTTGTAAGATATAAATGTATCTTATGTTTTACATAAATCATTATGTGAATCATTATTAGTTTTACAAATAAAACTAATATAATATTGTATGCCAACTGTAATTAAATTTTTAAAAATATTTTAAAAACTTTACCTCTGTTAATAAAATTCCACCTTGCCATCTGCAATTGGCTATTTCAAATCAAATAAAGATATTTCCTCCCTGCTTTAGAACTTATTTCTTTCTTCATCATCTTTAAATAAATGGGACAACATTTCTTGTGTTAGGGTTCTTCAGAGAAACAGAAACAATAGGATGTATATAAAGAGATCACAGGAAATTTTCTCATACGATTATGGTGGCTGAGAAGTCCCAAAATCAGCAGTTAGCAAGGTGGAGACCCAAGAGAGTTGATGATATAGTTCCAGTCCAAATTTTAAGGCCTGAAACAGGATAATGTAAATTCTGGGCCAAGTCCAAGTCTCAAGACAAAAGGCCAATGTCCCAGCTCAAAGATAGTTACTCAGAGACAGCAAATTCTCTCTTCCTCAGCCTTTTTGTTCTGTTGAAGCCTTGAATGAATTGTATGAGGACCAATCATATTGGGAGGGTGATCTGCTTTACTCAATCTACTGATTGAAATGTTAATCACATCCAGTGGCACCCTCACAGTCACACCCAGAATAATGCTTAACTAAATATCTGGGCACTCAGAAGCCCAGTCAAGTTGATACATAAAATTAGCCATCACATCCATCTGGATTCTCAAATTGAAATCAAGAGTCATCATTGATTATTTTCTTTGGACAATCCCATTACACTGAATTTTAAATTCTTTTTCTATCATCATATTTCAAGCCATGCATTTGGATTAATTTTCCTTCTTCAATTTCATCTTTTACTATCTATCCATTATTACTTACTGATGTCCAGACACAAATGGAAAGCATTTTAGTTTAGTTTTGTTTGGTATCAATATGTTTTAATATCTAAAGAGAATGGTCATTCCCAATTCTAGGCATTTAAACATGATCATTTATTCTGTTGGAATAATCTTTCTACTCTTTGCTGTGTTTCTTCTTTTCCTTTAGATCCTTAAATAGAATATCCCCAGAGAGACGTTCCTTGATTTTTATGTTTAATTCATGTTTCCCAGATATTTGTTATCTTAGGTAACTATTTTTTTCACTTCATTGTATTTATTGTTGATTATTGTTTTTAAATGACTTAATTAATATTTTAAAAATACATTAAAGTAACTGGATAATTATTATTTAATAGACATTTACTATGGTATAAACTCTGTAATTTAGATAGTACTCGCCCTTATTAATGGCATCAAATTCAAGTTTAAATAAAAACTGCATTAGGTATCTATTGCTACATAACAAATGGCCCTAAAATTCAGTGACTTAAAACATCAAATTTTATTAACTCACAGTTTATGTGACTTAGGGATCTAGGTACGGCTTAGCTAGGTACCTCTGGTTCAGGGTCCCTTACAAAGCTACAACTGGGAAGAATCCTTATAAACTCACTCATGTGACTATTGACAAGATTTAGTGCCTTCTATGTTGTTGGATTAAGGCTCTTTGTTCCTAATTGACTGTTGGCCAAAAGCTTCCCTCAGTTTTTTGCCAAATAGTCCTCTCCATGAGGAAGCTCACAATATGTCGGCTGGATTCCCTCTAAGAAGCTAGTGGGTAAGTAAATATGGGTAGCTAGATGGAAGCCATGCTCCGTTTGTAACATAATCTAGAAAATGACATTTTATCACTGTTGCCATATCCTGTTCTTAGAAAGTGAGTCTCTAGTTCCGGCTCACATTCATTTGGAAGGGATTACACAAAGGCATAAATATTAGAAGGTGGGGGAACTTTGAGGGCTATCTTAGAGGTTTTCTTCACCAAATAATACTTTAGAGTTCAAAATGCAGTCATTATGTAGTGATTTTCACCTAATGCTATTTATCCTCTAGAATGTAAGACTGTTGGACATATTCAGATGTTTGTTTTATACTATATCTTCAGCTTCCTGACTATTGCAGGTTTGTATTAAGACATGTATGGTAAGCCAATCAATGTCTTCCCAACTCCTGCAAAGATGACTATACTCCTGAACCTGTGCATATGTTACCTTACATGGTAAAAAGAGATTTTGAAAATGAGAATATGTTAAAGAATTTCAAGATGGGAGTTTATTCTGGATTATCTGGGTGGATCCAATGTAATTACAAGGGTCATTTTAAGAGGAAGGCAGGAGGACTAGAGTGAACAGAAGGGGATGTGATGATGAAGAGGTTGGAAAGATGCAAAGAGGGAGACACTAGCTAAGGAATGCAAGTAACCTCTAGATGCTAAAAAATATGTGACTTTAATTATACCTGTACTATTAATTAATTATAAAATATCATATAATAGCTGGAAGAACTAAGATTGATTAGTCTGAAAAACAAAACAAAGCATAAGACATTATTGTCATCAAAAGCTCACCAAAGTATGAGTTAAAATGTAAACTTTGAATTTTCCAATGATTGAATGACTTAGTAGGTACTGAAATAAATAGACTACAAAGTCTATTCCAAATCTGAGTCAATGATATCATGATTGTTAGATCAGTAGTTTGTAAATTAGATTTTTCTATTTTTAAAATACTTTTTAAAGTTGTATGTATTAGCATCAACAAATATGTATCTAAATTTTAAAACATATGTACACATTCTACAGAGTTATGTACAAATCAAAGTCAATGAAGTACACGTCAATAATTAAATTCACCTTAGAGAAAGGTAAAACATCTTTTACCATTTCCTGTTATTCTGTAATTCACTAAGGATAAAAAAAGATTAAATAAAATATATGTTTAAATTATATCCATATGCAAATATAGTTTAACACATTTTAGAAAATCCGAATACTCATGCAGCTTTGGACAAATTTATTAAAGTTCTTGAAATAAACATTTCATATATTGCTCTTATAATTTTATCTTAAAGGACTGTGATGACTATTTAACATGTTCAGAGTCCATATAATTTACACTGCTTTTTCATAAGCAAACTGTATTTATTTAAAGAACTGTAATGTGACTATTATAAAGGTTTATATTCTAAAAGCATTTAGATGTTAATAGAACTCTACTTTCAACATATTCCAAAAACTCATTAAAGAACAAAATATTTTTAGGAATAGAAGTAAAGGTATATACAAAGGGAATTAGAAAAAAATAAATCTATCAATTTTTCTAATAGCAGTCTTTCTATCAAGAATCTGTAAGTTTAAAATGTTTACAGTAATAATGCATCAGATGTGACATTTGTTTGATTATGGCTTTCATTTAGTAAATAATCTTTCTACTTTAATTTATAGAAATAGATATATCAGTGATATTTCTCAAGAAACCTATCTTTAGAAATCTACAGTTATCTATAGTGGACTGGCAGCTTAGAATTAAATAAATAAATAAGGCTTATAATATTTTGCTGTCTTTGAAATATCATAAAGGATGCTTTTCCTCACTATGCATTTGAACCATGTTTTGAATTTTTATAAAAGAGTCACTGGGAGTTGGGGTAATAAAAAGAAAAAGACAGAATTCCACCAAGAAGATATAAATTTTACAAACCACACAGAGGAACCCTTGAGTAAAATGTGTATGCATGGAGTGTGTGTATGTGCAATAAAATTACAGAGTATGAGGATGAGTGCAAGAGAGGAGGGTGGTGATAATTATAACAAGTTAAAATAGTTGACTTTAGATCTCCAATATCTTACAGGAAAATAGTCTATTTTTTTTAACAGTAAATTTACCCCTACCAGTTGCTTCTCTTTAATTTGTATTAAACTGAGGCAGTATGAAGTGAGTAATCAAGTAGGAGGAACCTTGGAGACACCCTGCTTGAATTTGAATCTCAATTCCATCCCATTTAGCTGTGTGACAATAAGCAACTTCATCTTTATGTGCCTCAGTCTCCACATCTTTAAAATGGGATTAATGGAAGCAGAGTGACAGAAGAAGCATGGTGGCATGAGAGGTTGCCTGCCGCGTCCTCTTTCTACCCTACTGCGTGACAAGGTCCGGAGATGGGGACAGAGGCTTCAAGGAATGCATCGTCAAGAACGAGGACGTGGCATGTGTTTAGGGATAATTGGTTTCTTAGAAATGATCCTATTAATAGGGGGAATTTGGGTAGCACAAATTCTAGTAAGTGTAAACGCTATACAAATGGATTTCCTCAAAATTGGCTCTGAGGAAAACATAGTAAATTCCCCGCGTATGGAATCAGCTCTAGTCACCCTGACGTGTCCAGAATGCGTAAACCCTTTATTTGAACAATTATTAAGGGAAATTCCTTTTGACGCACCTCTTAAAGATATTATGAATAAATTATAACAAGCTGAATTACTAGAACCAGTTTATACTCCTGTTCCCACGCAGTTAGTAGAAAAATTAGTAAAGGATAAGAAATTTACTCATAAGCCTGTGCCTACTATAGAAGGGCCTCCTTTTGTGGCCTAGTGGATAAATAGAAAATTCTGGTATCCACCTGGGGGGGCTAATAGTATGAAAAGATTACCTGATCTTCCTTTGCCTTATACAGGAGCTTATAATAAAGATAGTATACGTATAGTGAATAAAAATGGAATTCATGTGCCTTATAGTAGTTTAAGTTTCATAGAAAGGCTGGCTAGGTCAGGATCTCCTTGGTGCTTAAAAAACAAAGGAACAGAAGCTTAGCTTATGAAAGCAGCTTTGTAAAACTGATTTTTATAAATATTTTCCTCATTACTCCACCAAGGAAACTTTTGAACAGCTATGAGAAAGGTTCAGCTTGAACTTTAGATATAGCATAAATCAAATAGCATTTAAAGGATTTCTTCAGGCAGAAAGAAGAACAATGTCTGTCCACAAGCCAATGCTTGCTGTTATGAATACATCTATCTATCACCTTTACTTAAATCAAACTGTATTTTACGTAATAGATATAATAATTAAAAGTTTAGATTGTTCCATCAGGTAGTTCTGTTCTAATGATTGAGAGAAAAATGTACTAGTTAATCATGAACATTAATAATAATATACTCTATAAGATTTTCTGCTCCGCCTAACCACAGAAATTTAACTCCCTGCTACCTTAACAACAAAGTATAATCAAATGCCAAATAAAAAGTATAAAAGTTGTACTCAAATCACAATAAAACGGAACAGTGTCACACCGCCTCTGAGCTGTGTAGTCGACTGTCTCCCGCGCCGACGCCTTGCCCACCTTCGGGGCCCCCTGGATCCTGTCGTGGCTGGACCGCGGCAGTTGCCTTAATCTCTACCCTTGAAATTGCAACAAATAGAGCAGCAACAGTTCAATGGAAAATACACAGCCTAGCACAGAAACATGCCTAAGAGATCTGTGCATCAGAGGAGCTGATGATGGGCGAATCAAGGAGCATGAGAGGAGGAGAGAGGAACAAAGTCCTGTTCTGTGGACACACCCAGAGCTCCCTTCAGTATATGAAGAGAGGGGGTTAAGTAGGTGGCAGCTGCACTCTCCATAGC